>NC_137784.1:54647321-54954834 GCF_963455305.1 Plecotus auritus | reverse complement strand
GGCATGGAAGGGCAGGTCCCAGCTGACCTCTGTGCCCTAGGCAGCACTTTGGCCTTCCGGCACCAGCACGCCCCCCTCCGCCTGAGTCATCGGGCCCTGCCCGGCTCCCTCAGCACTGGGAGCCAGGTGGCGGCCCCTCCCCTGCCGCCATCAGTCACCATCTGCAGGGCAATCCTGGCGCCCCCACTCACCAGCTCCACCATCCCTCTGCGGTCCCACTCTCGTTGGGGCCCATCAGGGCCAGCAGTGCCATGTTGCCGACGCCCGCCATGTTCCGCGCTGCCCTCTGGTGTTCAGCTCACGTCATAGTGAGCAGTCGAACTCCCAATCAAACTCCCATTTGAGGGGGCAATTTGCATATTAAGTTTTTATTATATAGGATAGCCAAGAGATGGAAGCAACCTAAGTGTCCATTAATAGATAAGCGGATAAAAAAGTGGTGGTGCATATATGCAATGGAATATGACTCAGCTATTTAAAAAAATGAAATCTTGCCACCTGCAACAACATGAATGTCCCTAGAGGGTATTGTACCAAGTGAAAAAAGTAAAACAGAGAAAGACAAATGCCATATGATTTCACTTATATGTGCAACCTAAAAAGAAAATAAACAAGCAGAACAGAAACAGACTCAGATAGAGGCTTTATCACTCTACCTCTCTCTTAAAAAAAAACACAAAAACACTCAAGGAACCAAGATGGCGGCATAGGTAAACACCTGTACTCGCTGTCTCCCACAACCACATCAAAATTACAACTAAAATTTAAAAAAAAAACATCATTCAGAACTGCCTAAGAACTGTCTGAATGGAAGTCCTACAACTAGAGAAGTAAAGAAGAAAGTGCATTGATACTGGTAAGAGGGGAAGAGGCATGGAATGGGCTGGACTGGCACCCACGTGGGCTGTTTCTGTAATCTGGAGATCGTCTATGCAGAGGCCGCCCATGAGGAGCAAGGGGTCCCAGCCCCACACCAGCCCCCTAGCCCAGGATTCCAGAGCTGGGAAGACCGTGGGGATAACTACAGGCTGTAAAAACCAGCAGGGATTAGGGCTCAGGGACATGGAGGCTGCTGGAGATCCAGGTGTTCCTTTATTGTTTTGTTTTTTTCATTTAAACATATTTTTATTGCTTTCAGAGAGGAAGGGAGAGGGAGAGAGAGATAGAAACATCAATGATAAGATAGAAACATCATTGATTTGCTGCCTTGTGCACACTCCCCACTGGGGTTCCGAGCCCCCAACACATGCATGTGCCCTGACCGGGAATCGAACCGTAACCTCTTGGTTCATAGGGCGACGCACAACCACTGAGCCACACCGGCTGGGCCCAGGTGTTCCTTTTAAAGAGCCAGCACATGAGCTAAACTTGCAAGGTCCTGCTTCCTTTGAGCTCCAGCTCCAGGGCGAGGCTCTGGGGGACCCAGGCACATAAAAGGAGGAACTGGATTATCTGGCATTGGGGCAGGAACTCGGGGTCAGCTTTCTCCCAGACGGAGGTGCTCAAACGGGTCTTTGTTCATGTGAGGCTGACTGGCAGGCATATCTGTTTGCTCCACCCTGGTGATTCCAAGACCCATCCCCATCCAATTTGCAGCCCCACCCAACCCATGTGCAGTAGCTTTTGCATATGAATGGCCTGTCCTTGCTCAGGCTTTAGACTTTGCTAAAATCTCTCAAACGAGCTACAGCTGTGTCAGCGTGCCCCAAACCTATCAATACTAAAAGGCCCAAGACCCAGCACTAGCATGAGCCTTCCTTGCTTCACAGCCCAGCTTCACCTGGGCACCTCCAAGCTTAATACAAATAGCTCATGCAGGGTTGCCCTAGGCTGACTTTGCACCTCCTATGTGGTGTCAGAAAGGTACTAGATTTATCAGGGTTATAATTTTGTAAGTTCTATAAATGTCTAATCACTGGGTTGTACACCTGAAACCAATATTATATTGTACATCAACTGTAATAGAAAAATGAAAAAATAAAGAGAGAGAAACAAATGAAAACAATGTGCCTGTTTACACTGTCTCTACTTGGCTTACCGATATCTGGTTAATCAGTTGCTGCAGGTTACAAATTTTCTCTACATTTTCTTTTAATTCCTGGTCTTCCAAATTTCCCACTAGCTTTTGAAGATCCACTTTACAGCTGAAAATTCAAGCAAAGGAATCCAAGAGTTAATCACACTGTCAAGGCCAGAGCATCTATGATTACATATTATGTGCTATAAGGTCAGTAACAAACATCTGGTAAGAAACTTACGCTGCATGCTGCTTGAGTTCTTCTAGCTTGGCATTCATTTTTTCATTCGCTTGTTCTGTCTATAACAAAGACCCAGGAGATCATCAGTGGCAGTGCCTGACAGCCTCACTTAATTATGCCTTCTCTCCTACTTCTATAATTTAAAAGCCAGGTAGAGTGGCTGACTCCTTTGCTATAATAGAAGATTTAATGGGCTTTGTTTATTTAGTGAGAAATGTTTTTTAACAGTCATGGAAATTAGCCCTTCAGTCAACATGAAATACTAAAAATAGCATCTAAGCAGCTGGGTCTAATGTTTGTCATGAAGCACAAACTATGGGGTGGAGTGTGAAGCCTCAATTCCTTAGAGAATTTTGCAACTGAGGGAGAAAGCAATAGTTTCTGGCATGCTACACCCAGCTGTTTGCAAAAAATCCACTTACTTTAAACTACCTCCTACACTATACTGTTCCCTGGTCACAGCAGAAGGGCATTTAAAACATAAAAGGGACTCACATTGCATATGAGCTGAGTTTTTTCACATTAAACTATCTGATATGGTAGGCTAGTTTTAACAAAAGAAAGTAAGAAAAAGGGAGAAGCACAAGAGTGATGGCAGAGAAGAAATGGCAGAGGCAGCTACAATTTGGGTGGGGTAATCGACAGTTTCTGTTCTATTCCAATCACAGTATCTGTAATGTACTAAATGCACTGTTGGGGAAGAACAGTTTATATACGACAAAAATTTGTGCTTGCTATGAAGTTCTGATAGGACATCAAACAATAAGGCCATCGGTCAGCTACTGTAACAATCTTATAAAGGTCAGATGGGTATGTGGCTAGAATAGCAAGTACTGTCTGTTACATCTGCCACACTCACAATCATGTGAGAAAAATCTTCTAGAATTACTTCAAAGGCAAAAAATGCATCATGGAGACAGAAAACTATATAAAAATCCCCTAAATCCCATTTTAACTCTTCTGCTAATAATGGACAATACAATGGACATAGGATTTGGCCCCCTTTAAAGAAAACTTTAAGCAGCTTACCCTTTCTTGACAAGAGAGCACACATTTTGATGGAAACTCATTTTTGCTTCTGGCAATCATTGTGCTATCAAAAACTGAATTGTATTAAGATTAGTAGAAAAACGTTATTGACAGAGCCAGCATGCACTGATCCAGGAGGTTACTATCAGACAGGTAGTAGGATACAGACTAGGGTAATAAGTTACATAGTGATCTACTATTTGGAAGTTAACCATATGTGAAAGGAATTAATTTCCTAGCCATTCTATCTCACCATGATAACTGTTAGGATGGGATATGAATATGACCTCATGATAGGGGAAGTGAGAAAGAGAGGAACTAAAATCTTACTGAGGGAATAGTTACTTGGTATTATAGATAAAGATTAGTCAGGACTTAAGGTGAGAGGGACCTAGTTCTGTCCTCTCTGGCATTTTAGAACAAATCTATTTAAAAATGGGATTCATGTAGATTCTTTGTGGTGGACATATAGGTGTTCACTGTACAATTCTTTTAACTTTTCTGTATGTGTGACTATAAGCCCATGTATTTACCTCAGAGGGGCTCGATGGAGGATATGGAGGATATGGTAATACTATCCATTTCTTTCCATATAACTTGCCTCTCATAATGAGAAGCATGTTAAATATTTCAGAAACTAAAGCTGGTAAATGTCCAGATTGCTAGTAGTTTAGTCTTGGGGTCTCACCAAAATGATCCTCTCCAATAGCTGGGACGTCTGACCAACTGCCTCACTCAGACCACGACTTAATTTTTCATTCTCTTCCACCAGGGACTGATTCTTCTCCATCAAAGACTGTAGATTCTCTGATGGTTTCACACTAAAACAAAAAAAGTAACATTAGAAAAATACATGATTAATAACACTTATATCAAAGGTGGATAAAACTATATCCCACAGGCCTTTTAGGTGGGGCAGTTGGTTTAAAATTACCCTCCCAAAGTCTGGAACAAGTGTGTCTATTCCAATCTATTCTCTCAGTCAGGGAATATGTTGTAAGAATAAGAAACATATGCCTGAAATACTTTATTATTTTTATGTATTTTTATTAAATTTATTGGGGTGACATTGGTTAATAAAATTATATAGGTTTCAGGTATACAATTTCATAATACATCATTTAGTATATTGTACCACCCCAAGTCAATTCTCCTTCCACCACCACTTATCCCCCTTTTTCCCCTCCTTCTACCTCCCCTCTCCTCCCTTTTCCCTCTGGCAATCACCATACTGTAGTTTGTGTCTATGAGTTGTTGTGTTGTGTGTTTTTTGCTTAATCCCTGCACCCTTTTCACCCAGTCCCCCAACACCCTTCCCCTCAGATATCTGTCAGTTTGTTCTCTGTATTTATGAGTCTGTTTCTCTTTTGTTTGTTAGTTTATTTTGTTCATTAGATTCCACATATAAGTGAAATCATGATTTGGAGGACAGTAATGATTCAGGGCCAGATATGGTTGCAACAGGAACGACTAACCTCTATCCTTGGCTCTTGGTTTAGGATCTATGTTTGTGCCACATAGATAAGAAGTGAAGGCTAACTGTAGATAAGACACATGTTTTCTCCTTCTTCCCACTCTTAATCTCTTACTAAAGATTAGGGATGTAGGGAGGAAAAGGTACAGAGGAGATAGGGTCTAAATTTTACCTCATAAACATAAGTCAATTACCTATTTAGTGTATAGTTTACTCCCAATAGAATTTAGAAGTCAGAAAGTTGAAATGGTGAATAGTGGCCATTAAGACCTCATTTCACAATTCTCCATAAATAAGTGCTCCCTTCTTAAGTGCTCGTCTTGTTTGAAACTGATGACCCATAGCCTTCTGTTCATTTGTCATCAATTTTAAATTGCTTAGAGTGGGTGGAGGCAACAATAATTTCCATTTCAAATAGAAGTGGAAGGGACAGAAAAAATTCCAAGGATACCTATAAATAAGAACCTTTGGAATTTATGCAGATTACTTCATAATGGTCCCAGACTAATAAAGCAGGCCATTAAGAAGTATAGTTTTGGGGTTTGTTTTGTAATCCACTGGGATTAGCTATTCACAACACTGAAAAGTTGGACTGGCGAAAAAAGATCAGAAGAGCCTGGCCGGTGTGGCTCAGTGGTTGATTGTCGACCCATGAACCAGGAGGTCACAGTTTGATTCCAGATCAGGGCACATGGCAGGTTTGCGGGCTCACTCCCCAGTGGGGGGTGTGCAGGAAGCAGCCAATTATTTCTCTCTCTCTCTCTCTCTCTCCCCCTCCCTCCCTCCCTCCCCCCTCACTTCCTTTCTGAAGTCAATAAAAATATATTTTTAAAAAAGATCACAAGAAATATGAAAATTTGATCTTAAGAAGACTGAAGGGAAAAGTTAATAGCTGTCAAGGCTATAATGAAGGGTAAAAGGACAGGGAACAGCTGTTCTCAATCTCAATAAAGGATAAAAATGATTATAGTAACAGATGCCCTCTCACATCCACAAATTATCTTTTTTTTATATATATATCTTATTGATTTTTTAGAGAGGAAAGGAGAGGGATAGTTAGAAACATTGATGAGAGAGAAACATCGATCAGCTGCCTCCTGCATACCCCCTACTGGGGATGTGCCCGCAACCAAGGTACATGCCCTTGACCGGAATCGAACCCGGGACCTTTCAGTCCGCAGGCTGACGCTCCATCCACTGAGCCAAACCGGTTTTGGTGACACAAATTATCTTTTTATTTATTTTATTTTTAAAAAATTATGTTCAATTTCTCTTGAACTCTAAGTATTTTTTTCTAATATATTTCACTGATTTTTTACAGAGAGGAAGGGAGAGGGATACAGAGTTAGAAACATCGATGAGAGAGAAACATCAATCAGCTGCCTCCTGCACACCCCCCACTGGGGATGTGCCTGCAACCAAGGTACATGCCCTTGACCGGAATCGAACCTGGGACCCTTGAGTCCGCAGGCCAACGCTCTATCCACTGAGCCAAACCGGTTAGGGCACGAATTATCTTTTTAATTCCCCACCTAAGAATATGTTTTTATTTATTTTTAGAGAGAGAAAGGGAAGGAGGAGAGGAGGGAGGGTGGGAGAGAGAAACATTTATGTGAGAGAATCATTGATTGGTTGCCTCCCTCATGTGCCCTGACTGGGGACTGAAGGAACCTTCAACCTAGGTATGTTCCCCAACAGGGAATTGAACCCGAAACCTTTTGCTGCACAGGACGACGCTTTAATTAACTGAGCCACCTGGTCAGGGCAAGACCTCCATGAATTTTTATGGAACATCTTTATTGAAAAGTTAATAACAAGGTCACACCATAAGGTCTCATATTACACTGTTGAGAATTTACTAAGACTCTTATGAAGGAATGTTCAATTAAAATGTGTATTATAAAAATGAGCTATCAGTACATTTAGTGTTATTTTAGATTGCTCTGATATTTCCTTCTTTCCTTACTGATATTAAACTGAAAACTTCCATGCATCATTCATGAAAGTTGACAAGTGCCGAAGTAATGATATTTATTAAAGTACAGTTGACATAAAATATATTAATTTCAGGTGTATAACGTGATTCAATATTTATATAGCTTACAAAGTAATAGCCACATTAAGTCTAGTAACCATCTGTCACTGTACAAAGTTATGATATTATTGACTACCAGAGGCCCGATGCACGAAATTCGTGCACGGGGGTGGGGGGGGGGATCCCTCAGCCTGGCCTGCACCCTCTTGCAATCCAGGACCCCTCACTCCTAACTACCCCACCTGCTCGCTCCTTACCGCTTGGCTCACCACTTCTTAGTGCTGCCGTGGAGGCAGGAAAGGGTCCCATCACCGCCACTGCGCTCACCAGCCACGAACCTGGCTTCTGGCTGAGCGGCGTTCCCACTGTGGGAGCGCACTGACCACCAGGGGGCAGCTCCTGCATTGAGCATCTGCCCCCTGGTGGTCAGTGTGCGTCATAGTGACTGGTCATTCTGGTCGTTTTGGTCATTCTGCCTTAATGGTCACTGGGCTTTTATATATATAGATGTTCCATATGCTGTACATTACATCCCTGTACATTTCCCCCCTAACATTTCTAAGGCTTCTCTAAATGGGGAAAAAATACAATGGAAAACAAATGTTTCCTCTTTCACAAGCTATTTAATTGCCAAAGTAGGAATTCAAGTTAGCTGAGCATGTGCAAATTGACAAACACTTGCAGAAAATCAATATAAAAGCTTCAATGACACACATTCAAAGATAGAGTATGATACAAGGATAAAAAGCAAAAAAAAAAACAAAACACGTTTATAAATTGTACATTTTGTTAAAAGACTTATTATGAAAGGTCTCTAAAAATATAAACATATTTTTGAAATAAAAAGTAGCATATTTATTTCTCTGGAAAACATTGAACAACTGATTTCATTGTTTGATTCAACAACTGTTTCTTAGAATTGATTACTTTTGCAGCTGAAAGTATATCCTATAGTATATCCTAGGTCATTGGAAGTCTGGAATGGTCTTCATTAGTCTTGTGTTACATAAAATAGGCCTGTGCTAAATTCAAAGTAAAGGAAGATGGGCTAATTGCTTCTAAATCAAGTATACTAGAAATAGGTCTTTAAGAGACCCTTTAAGAGAACACAGCTTTCCTCAGTTTCTTTATCCAACATTCTTAAAATATTACCAAGGAAATCAAGATCAAATTACCAAAAGGGGGAGAATTACAAAGACAAAGTAGGTCATCTGTGGGTGACAAAATTATGGCTATTTTAATATTTACTTTTTATACTTTCTAAATATAGCAGTGTATCACTTTTATAATAAAAAACTGATTAAGGGTTACTAAAAATAAAGTTAGTAAAAAAAAATAGGCTCACACCATTCACAAGAATAAACTCCAAATGAAAAGTAAAACATAAAACCAACATAAAGACTAGAAGAAAACATTGGTGAATTCCTCTTTAACTTTGGCATAGGAAAAGGTTTTCTAACTATGAATCAAACTCCAGAAGCATGAGGAGAATGTAAACAGTAGTCACTTTGGAAAACAGTTTGGCATTTTCTTAAACATATGACCTAACAATTCCACTTCTAGATATCTATCCAATAAAAAACACATGCCCACACAAAAACTTGCCAGTGAATAATCATAGCAGCATTACTCATAATAGCCAAAAAGTTGAAACAACCAAAAAGTTTATCAACTGCTGAATGGATAGACAAAATATGGTCTATCCAGACAATGAAATACTATTCAGCAATAAAAAGGAATGAAGTACTGATACAACATGGATGAATCTCAAAAACATTATAGGTGAAAGAAGCCAGACAAAAAGTCCACACTCTATGATTCCATGTATATGATATGTTCACACTAGGCAAATCTCTAGGAACAGAAAGCAGGCTAATGGTTGGCTGGGGCTGGGAGTGGGAACAGGAGTGACTGCAAATGGACAGGAGGGATCATTTTGAGGTGATGGAAATGTTCTAATATTGGGTTGTGGTGATCATTGTACAACTCTGTGAATTTACTAAGGGCCATTGAATTGCCCTAGCTGGTTTGGCTCAGAGGATAGAGCATCAGCATGAGGACTGAAGGGTCCCAGATTCGATTCACATCAAGGGCACATGCTTGGGTTGTGGGCTCAACCCCCAGTAAAGGGTGTGCAGGAGGCAGCCAATCAATGATTCTCTCTCATTGATGTTTCTATCCCTCTCTCCCTCTCCCTTCCTCTCTGAAACCAATAAATATATATTTTAAAAAATAAATAAAAGTCATTGAATTGTACTTAAAGTGAGTGAATTTTCAGGTATATGAATTATCTCAATAAAGTTGCTAAGGAATGCAGAAGCAATAAAAAATGACTGATAAACTTTTTACTATATAAAAATTTAAAAATTTTGCATGACAAACACTATAAATAAAGTAAAAGGGAATACACTTGAAGAAAAATACACTATAGACAAAGAACTAATATTCACCAATATATAAAGAACTATTTAAATAAGGGCCAAAATTAGGGTGACTATTATGCAGCCACTATGGAAAACAGTATAGTGGTTTAAATAAAAAGTTTTAAATAGAATTACTATATGATCCAGTTATTCTCCTTTCGGTTACATATCCAAAGGAATCAAAGGCAGGGTCTTAGACATCTGCACACCTATGTTCATAGCAGCATTATTCACAATTTCCAAAAAGCACCTTGTGTCCATTGATGAATAAATGGATACACAAGAAATGGTATATACAGGATGGGGTGAAAGCAGGTATACAATCGGGGTTAGCAAAATACAAAGAATTTATTCTTAGAGTATTTATTAACTAGAGGCTCGGTGCACAAAATTCATGCATGTGAGCATCCCTAGGCTTGGCTGGTGATCAGGACTGATAGGGGCCTCCTTTCCCCCAGCTGCCAGCTGGGGCCTTCCTTCATTCCACAACGCCCGCTGATGGTCAGTGCATGTCATAGCAAGTGGTCGAACTCCGGGTCGTTTGAACTCCCGAGGGGACAATTTGCATATTAGCCTTTTATTATATAGGGTTATTGTATTACTTTCCATATGAACAATTATAAACCTACTTTTGCCCCACCCTGTATATTCAATGAAAAAAGCCAGTCACAAAAAGACAAATACTGTATGGTTCCACTTATATGAGATATCTAAAGTAGTCAAGTTCATAGAAACAAAAGTAGAATGGTGGTTACCAGGGGCTGAGAAGAAAGGGCACAAGGAGTTATTGTTTAATGGGTATATAATCAGTTTTACAAGATGAAAAAGTTCTGGAGATCTGTTTCACAACAAGGTAAATATACTTAATGCTACTCAACTGTGCATGTAAAAATGCTTAAGATAGTAAATTTTATGTTATTTACCATAATTTAAAAAAAAGAAAAAAACTTACAAGAAAACTAGAAGAAAATATAGGTGATGGTAAAGAGCATTCTATAAATACAAGCAATGGCAGGAAACTCTAAAAGAATAGATAGGGGTGGGGTGGGGAGTTGTTGTTTAATGAGTATGGAGTTTCAGTTTTGCAAGAAGCAAAAGTTCTGGAGATTCATTGCACCACAATGTGGCTATACATAACACTTTTGAACTGTACACTTAAAAATGATTAAGACGGTAAATTTTATGTCATATATATTCAACCTTCCTCCTATATATGGGCATTTAGATTGTTTCCAATAGTTGGCAATTACAGACATGCTGCAGTGTGTATATATATTTGTGTTGTTAGTGATTTATCTTCAGGGTAGATTTTTAGAAATGGGATTGCTGGGACAAGTTAAGTGCATGTCTGGTTTTGTCAGATATTGCCATATTCCCCTCCAGAAGGGTTATACCCATTTGCATTCCCAACAGCAATGTACAACGTTTGCTTTCTCCATAGCCTCGCCAATGGAATGTGGTGTCATATTTTTCCATTTTTTACTAATCTAATAGTTGAGAAATACTGTCTCAGTATTTTTTGAATTTGTATTTCTTTAATTATGAGTGGGCTTGAGCATTTTTTTTATGTTTCAGGGCTATTTTTATCTCTTTTTCTGGTGAATTGTCTATTCATGTGTCCCATTTTTCTAATGAGTTTTTTGATCCCTCGGCCCTTTTTCTAAAAATTGTGGTAAATATACAAAACATAAAATGTACCATTTAAACTTTTTTTAAGTATACAGTTCAAAATGTACACTTGAAACCTATACAATCCTATTAACCGATGTCACCCCAATAAATTTAATTTAAAAAATAAAGTGGATTTGGAGGGGGAAGAACTTTCACAATGTTGAGCAACCATCACCAGCATCTATCCTTAAAACTTGTTTATCTTGCAAAACTGAAGCACTGTATGCACTTACAATAACTGCCCATTTCCTCCTCTCCCCAGCCCCTGTCAAACATCATTCTACTTTTATTTGATTACTATAAGTACCTTATATGGGGGAAAATCATACAGTATTTGTCTTTTGTAACTATCTTGTTTCACTTAGCATAATGTTTTCAAGATTCATTCATGCTGTAGCATGTGTCAGAATTTCCTTCCTTTATAAACCTAAATAATAGTCCATTGTATGAATAGACCACATTTCTTTATCCATTCATCTGTTGAAGGACATTGTGCTGCTTCTCCGTCTTGGCTGTTCGGAGCATGGGAGTGCAGATATCTCTTTGAGACCCTGCTTTCAATTTTTTTAGGTATATATCCAGAAGTAAAATTGCTAGATCATATGGTATTCTATTTTGAATTGTTTGAGGAAACTCCATACTCTTTCCCATAGCAGTTATACCATTTTACAACCCAACAGTGCACAAAAGTTCTAATTTCTCTATATCCTCCTCACATCCTTGACAGTAATGGTTATTTCCTATTTTGTTTTGTTTTTATAGTAGTCATCCTAATGGGTGTACAGTGATCTCAAAATGGTTCTGATTCACATTTCTCTGCTGAGTATATCTTTCTGTATAACTCTGCCTTAGAGCATCATATTTCACATACCTTTCTCATATCCAAAATATAAACAATTAAAACCAACTAAGATGTAGAGGGTACTCAAAATGGAATAAAAAAAGTGACTGTTGGAAATACCACGTTGCCTGGATAATCTAAGCCTAAAGACAAAAAGAACTGTACATAATCTAATTCATACAAGTGTTTCTCACAGGTGTATGGGCTAGCAATCCTGAAACTACTTTATGTGTATACTAGAACTGAACAAGTAAGTAAATAGACTGCAGATAATGACAGCTGTTTTCTCACTGTTGAAGAAATAAGTTTATAAATAAGGAGAGGAAGGCTAAAATGAACCCTGTCGTATTGGACTGGAATCAGAGGTATCAGTATAAAATCATGGTTTTTAATATACAGGGTGGGGCAAAAGTAGGTTTACAGTTGTTTGTAAGGAAAATAATACAATAATTAATAAGTAATAACACAAGAATAACCTCTATTTCATGTACTCACAACTGTAAACCTACTTTTGCCCCACCATGTTTATACCGGTACATAGATGTAAAAATATAGATATGAGTGTATGTGTGTTACTATGCATATAGATATTTCCTAGCAATACTCACTGAGGGTGCCTAGAAGTAGTGACACCCCAATAACAATGAGCACACCTATATGCCCAGATCTGGTTTCTAAACACCATTTTCCAGTTTAAAAAAATACCAGGGCTCCTTGGAGATTTGGTTGATTCCAGAACTGGGGTGGCAAAAATACAAGACAGGTGTGGAACATTTTATGGAAAGGCTCAAAAAGTTGAGGATATTTTAAAGAACACAAGAGCCACCCTAAAGGAGCTCCTAGTGGACAAAGCATGAACAATTTGAGCAATAAAACAAATAATAAATACCCATGAGACTATATGGATATAAATAAAAAATCAAGTAAATAAATGGGAGAGAAGTGACAGCTCTTTCTCATAGAATTCCAATTCATAAATTTCTGAGGCCAACCCTAGCCAGTTTGGCTCAGTGGATAGAGCGTCAGCCTGCAGATTGAAGGGTCCTGGGTTCAATTCTGGTCAAGGGCACATAGTTCGGTTGAAGGCTCGATCCCCTGTACCAGTCAGGGTGTGTGCAGGAGGCAACCAACCGATGTGTCTCTCTTACATAGATGTGTCTCTTTCACATTGATGTTTATCTCTGCCTCTCCCTGTCCCTTCCACTCTCTCTAAAAATCAATGGAAAAATATCCTCGGGTGAGGATTAATTAACTAACTAACTAAATAAGTAAATAAATTTCTGAGGCCAGAACGTATATTCTTCCTATTACATCAGGCTTACTCAAAGCTAACTAGCTAAGTCCAAAACAGTCAGTAAGTTTGGTAAGATCCCAACCTTGACATCAGTGTTACTAGAAACTTCAATATATCAGGGGAAAACAACCATCAGGAGAAATAGCCTTTGCTAGATTTTACATTTAAAATTAATATATGACTCTTACTTTATAGATCCTGGCAAGGTACCTCCATGGGCTTGTAGCAACAAGACCTGTAGCTGCTGTACCTGAGAAATGCAAAGGAAAATAGTCACCAATCAAAAGCTATTCATCCCTTTATCAATGAAATTACTGAAAGAACAGTCACATAATTGTATTCAATACATAGGAAATCTAAGGCATTATCTTAAGTATTACAGAAAGCATCAGGGTTGATGATTCAATGATGAAAGGACAATCAGCATTACATGAATAACTAGTATTTAGAAGATAAGCTGTCCCTTTCACCTAAGTCTCTTAATGACTTTTATTGAGCCTCTTTATTATTATTAAACTAGAGGCCCAGCCTGCGAAATCGTGCGAGACCCAAACCCACCGTGCTGCGGGACCCATCACTGCACCTCCTGGTGACCGGTCGTTTGGTTGTTATGGCCACAGGCCTTTTATAATATAGATTTATTGGGGTGATATTGATCAACATGAACATACAGGTTTCAGGTGTGTGGATTTTTTTTGTATTAAATTTATTGGGGTGACATTGGTCAACATGAACATATAGTATTGAGCCTTGATTTAAAAAAAATCAAATTCAGCCCTATGCTAAGCAATGTGAAGGGGAATATGAGAATAAACTCTTGTGGTTTATTCTCAATTTTACAATCTAGTTAATGAAGACAAGCCTAAGGCCTGAAATAGTAGTAGGAAATAATAAAAGACAGAAGATGCTAAGTCATCAAATATAGTTAAATATTTTAGGGTTCTGGGAAGTGGCAAGTGAATGGAATCCTAAAACCAGGGGTCCTCAAACTTTTTAAACAGGGGGCCAGTTCACTGTCCCTCAGACCGTTGCAGGGCCGGACTATAGTTTAAAAAAAAAAAACAACTATGGCCCTGGCTGGTTTGGCTCAGTGGATAGAGCATCGACCTGCAGACTGAAGGGTCCCGGGTTCGATTCTGGTCAAGGGCATGTACCTTGGTTGCAGGCACATCCCCAGTAGGAGGTGTGCAGAAGGCAGCTGAATCGGTGTCTCTCTCATCGATGTTTCTGACTCTCTATCCCTCTCCCTTCCTCTCTGTAAAAGATCAATAAAATATATTTTTAAAAAAACAAAACTATGAACAAATTCCTATGTGCACTGCGGGCCTGGGACGAGTCGGCTGCTAAGCAGGACAGGCAGCGGCACCCAGCGGGCCGGATAAATGTCCTCAGTGGGCCGCATGTGGCCTGCGGGACGTAGTTTGAGGACCCCTGCCTAAAACAATCAAAAGGAGGATTCATAGGGATGTGTAACCATCCTCTCCCTTTCCCTTCTATGATGGAAGAGGAGCTGTTATGTCTCCTACAACCAGTCTCCTCACTTATGATTTGGATCCCAACTCTTCTTGCCTCCTGATGAATCTTCCTCTATTCATTATCCCAGTGGTCGGCAAACGGCAGCTCGTGAGCCACATGCGGCTCTTTGGCCCCTTGAGTGTGGCTCTTCCACAAAATACCACATGCGGGCACGCACGTACAGTGCGATTGAAGGAGTACCCTAATTAAGTTAATAACAAAGTACCTACCTATATAGTTTAAGTTTAAAAAATTTGGCTCTCAAAAGAAATTTCAATCATTGTACTGTTGATATTTGGCTCTGTTGACTAATGAGTTTGCCGACCACTGCGTTATCCCTTCTCTCTTCTCCATCTTTGACTTCTCCCTTTCTACAGGATACTTCCTATTAAGATAAAACATGTTCAAATCTCACCTATCCTAAAACAAAAGCATGCTTCCCAATCCCACTGCCTTTTGCCCTATTTCTCTCCTTCACAAACTTTGAAAGAATAGTTTACACCCATTGCCTCCATTTCCTTTTGCTCTTTTCTCTCACTTGCTCCTCAACCTCAAGATTGATTTCTGCTCACAGTATTCTACTAAAATAACTCTTGCTAAGGTCACCAATGATCTGCATATCACTACATCCCATGGTAATTTTTCAGTCTTCAGTTTACTTGACTATTTGGTAGTATTTGGCTTACCAGACAGCATACTTTCCTGCTTTTCCTTTTATTCTTCCAGCTGATCTTCTAAGTCTCTTTATTGGCTCATCTTTGCTCCAACTGTCCTTTAAATGGTAAAGTTCCTCAAAGCCCAGTATCATTCTATTCTCTTTTTAAAGTCCCAACTCTGCCTATGGCTTCAATTACCATCTACAAACTAGTGACTGCCAAAATGTATCCAATACACACATCTTTCTGAATTTAGACCCATATATTCAACTATCTACTTAATATTCCACTTAGTTGTCTGCTATCCCCAAACCTGGCCCTTCTCCAGTGAGCTCCTGGTCAGGGAATACGCAGCTTCACACACCAGAAATCTGGGTGCTGTACCCTCATCCCTTTAACTAATCCACTGGTCACTTCTTTTTATCACCACTACCACCCTAAATGTAGCCACCATTATCCTCACTTGGATCACTGTAGTTAGTAACTTCTCAGGTGGTCTCTAGGAATCTACTCTTCCTCCATTACAATCCATTTCCACACAGTGACCAGACCATCTTTTAAAAATGTAAATTATCAATAATTTTTAACACAGTCCATGAGGCTTTGATCAGGACTCTACTTTTTCTCTAGTCTAAAACTGGAATACTCTTTCCTTGCTATCTCCACTCTAGCCACATTGGCATTATTTGATTTCTTCAAATGCACTATATTTCTTCCTCACTTAAGACCTTTGTAGACTTGTAATATACCTGGTAATGTTCTAAGTGCTTTACATGTATTAACTCAACCCCCACAAAAATTCTATAAGCAGGTACAATAATAATTTCCTTTTTATAGATAGGGAAAATAAAAAACAAAGAACTTGCTCAAGGTACATAGCCAGGATTTGAACCTGGGCAGTCTGGCTGCAGTGTCACTGCTTTTAATCACTGTACTTTGCTACACATCCTATTTCTTCTCCCTGGAATCCTCTTCCTTCTTTTCTGCATAGATAATTCCTATTCAATCCCTTAAACCTCAACTCAAATGTTGCTACCTCCGGACACCTTCTCAGATTAGATATATAACAGAAGATCCTATTCTATACTTTCACAGCACACTATCCCAGTTTATAAGGATATGTTGGTATGATTATCCTATATAATAGAAGGCTAATATGCAAATTGACCGAATAGCAGAACAATCGGTCACTATGATGCACACTGACCACCAGGGGGCATACGCTCAATGCAAGAGCTGCCCCCTGGTGGTCAGTGAGCTCCCACAGGGGGAGCACTGCTCAGACAGAAGCCCTGAGCCAGGCTCAAGGCTGGTGAGCACAGCCACAGTGGTGGGAGCCTCTCCCTCTTCTGCGGCAGCGCTAAGGATGTCTGACTGTGGGCTTAGGACATCCCCCGAGGGCTCCCGGACTGCAAGAGGACACAGGCTGGGCTGAGGGATCCTCCCTGAGTATACAAATTTCATGCACTGGGCCTCTAGTAGTTTATAAGGATATGTTGGTATGATTATGTGTTTAGTACAGGGGTGGGCAAACTTTTTGACTCGAGGGCCACAATGGGTTCTTAAACTGGACCGGAGGGCCAGAACAAAAGCATGGATGGAGTGTTTGTGTGAACTAATATAAATTCAAAGTAAAGGAGCGGAGGGGAGAGCAAGAGAACTGGATAGAACAGCTGGATCCGGCCCACGGCCGTAGTTTGCCTAAGGCTGGTTTAGTGTCTGTCTCTCCTAATAAGTTCCATGAAGGCAGCAACTGTGTCTGCTTTGCTCAACAATGTATCCTAGCCACAGTACCTGATACATAATAGTGTTCAATAAACATTTTTGTTGGGACTAAAAAGTTAGTTATATGCCTGGGTCTTGACCACCCACCAAGACCCAGTTAGGAACTTATGATCTATCACAGCATCCCTTTTTTCATCCACAATGTAAACTTGTCAGGGCTCCATAATCCTGAGTAGCGGGATCAAACCCGGGAATCGACATTGGCAATGCATTTGGGGTAAAATCCTCAGAATCCAGCACCATGAAGGAGTTGAATGAATAGTTAAGTACTACATGGAAAAAGACGGAAGCTCTTAATTCCCTGTCCAATGTGCTTTCTAAGAGGACGAAGAAAAAAAAGGTAAAGATAAAAATTATGAACAACAAATACATATCTATCAACAAGTGAATCTAAAAATCAAGTGAATAAAAAAATCTGATGAACAGAATAAACTGGTGAATATAATAGAATCAGGGGCATAGAGAAGGGAGTAGACTAACAATTCTCGGGGGGAAAGGGGTGTGGGGGGTGCGGGAAGAGACTGGACAAAAATCGTACACCTATGGATGAGGAGAGTGGGGGGGGGGGTAAGGGCAGAGGGTGGGGTGGGAACCGGGTGGAGGGGAGCTATGGGGGGAAAAAGAGGAACAACTGTAATAATCTGAACAATAAAGATTTATTAAAAAAAAGAGGAGACAGTAAAGTAGCAAGCAAACAAATAAGAATGGCTTAATCTAATCTTCCTGCAACCCCTTAGTTGAAAGTGATAAATACGTTATCTCTTGGGAACTTGTGACACTCCAATACGATTTGCATATCAGTGCTTTGTCATATAAATGCCTGATGTCAAGGTATCAAATGACTTGGCCAAGATAACATAGCAGTCTGCAACAAATGTTTAGCACTTAATTATATAATTGCCTTAAAAAATTTATTAGCTACTCTGGAAGGGCATCCTGTACAGATCTCCCTAATTTCATCTTGAATTGAACAATTGTGAAACCTTACTAAGTGGCCTCTATGACTCTATGGCTTAGACTTGTAGGGCCCGTTATATTAGAGACTAGAGGCCCAGTGCACGAAATTCATGCACTGGGGGGGGGGGATGTCCCTCAGCACAGCCTGCACCCTCTCCAATCTAGGATCCCTCTCACAATCCGGGACTGCTGGCTCCCAACCGCTCACAAAAAAACCCAACAAACGTTTATTGTTGGAACAAATAAATGACTAAGAAGAACAGCATTTTGGGCAATAAGCATACACATGAAAGAAAATAGAGGGACAGATCTGAGTGTGTGGTATTTTATAATTTAGATGATACTGTGAACAGATAAATTACATGTATTTTCTATAGTGACTCCCTAGGAGGGAAGGAGATAAAGGAGGAGAAGGGGAGAGAAGAAAAGAGACTACCTGAATAGTAGTTGTTATCACTGAGAAGGAAGTCCAGAGGCGGAGTGAGCTATGGACAGATGGGAAAACACTAGATTCCCAGTTGAAAGAGTATTATACCTTGGAAGGCAAGAAAACTTCATCCCCCAAACATGAATCATCCAATGACCTGCCTTCTCAGCTCTTCTATCAGGGCTACTGAGCTGTTGCAAATGCAGTTGACACTACCACAAATTCATGCTTATAGTTAACAAGAGGCCCGGTGCACGAAATTCGTGCACGGGGGTGTGTGTCCCTCAGCCCAGCCTGCACCCTCTCCAATCTGGGACCCCTCCAGGGATGTCCAACTGCCCGTTTAGGCCCGATCCCACCGGACATCCCTCTCACAATCCAGGACTGCTGAGTCCCAACTGCTCACCTGCCTGCCTTCCTGATTGCCCCTAACCACTTCTGCCTGCCAGCCTGATCACCCCCTAACCACTCCCCTGCAGCCTGATTGATGCCTAACTGCTCCCCTGCCAGCCTGTTTTCCCGTAACTGTCCTCCCCTGCAGTCCTGGACACCCCTGACTGCCTTCCCATGCAGGCCTGGTCACCCCTAACTGCCCTCCCCTGCAGGCCTTGTCCCCCCCAACTGTTCTCCCCTGCAGGCCTGGGTCCCTGCCAACTGCCCTCCCCTGCAGGCCTGGTCACCCCTAACTGCCCTGCCCTGCAGGCCTGGTCCCCCCCCAACTGCTCTCACCTGCAGGCCTGGGTCCCTCCCAAATGCCTTTCCCTGCAGGCCTGGTTGCCCCCAACTTCCCTCCTCTACCGGCTTGGTCACCCCTAACTGCCCTCCCCTGCAGGCTTGATCACCCCCAACTGCCCTCCCTTGCAGGCCTGGTCCCTCCCAACTACCCTCCCCTGCTGGCCATCTTGTGGTGGCCATCTTGTGTCCACATGGGGGCAGGATCTTTGACCACATGGGGGCAGCCATCTTGTGTGTTGGAGTGATGGTCAATCTGCATATTACTCTTTTATTAGATAGGATAGAGGCCTGGTGCATGGGTGGGGGCCAGCTGGTTTGCCCTGAAGGGTGTCCTGGATCAAGGTGGGGGTTCCCTTGGGTCGTGGGGTGGCCTGGGCGAGGGGCTTGTGGTGGTTTGCAGGCCGGTCACGCCCCCTGGCGACCCAAGCGGAGGCCCTGGTATCTGGGGTTTATTTATCTTCTACAATTGAAACTTTGCAGCCTGGAGCGGAGCCAAGCAAGCCTTCTGCTTGCTCCGTGGCAGCAGCCATTTTTGGGGGGATTTATGTATCTTCTATAATTGAAACTTTGTAGCCTTAAGTGAGGCCTGGGCCAGTCAGGGTGTGTGGAAAGCTTGGCTTCCTCCATCGCCGGGGGCAACCCTAGCCTCCTGCTCTTTCCAGCTCCATGGCTGCCGCCATTTCTGTTTGGGTTTATGTATCTTCTATCATGAAACTTTGTAGCCTTGAGTGGAGGCCTAGGCCAGCAAGGGCAGGCGAAAAGCTTGGCTTCCTCCATCTCCAGGGAAACCCAAGCCTCCTTCCTGCTCTCTGTGGCTGTAGCCATCTTGGTTGCATTTGCATATTTGCTCCTGATTGGCTGGTGGGCGTGGCTTGTGGGTGTAGCGGAGTGATGGTTAATTTGCATATTACTATTTTATTAGATAGGACTACCTCTTCCATTTCTGTGATTTCAAGTCTTTTGTGGACTCCTCAATCCCTCTACCCTATTATATGCTTGCTTGCTCTTAGAAGATGACCATCCCACTTACTTAACTGAGAAGATAAAGTCATCAGGATGAAAAATCCTCAATTTATCTTCTCCCTCTAAATTAGTGTCACTGTATTATTCCTACCTTAACCTCATTTCTTCCAATCTTGGGGCAATTGCAAGTCCCTTGTCTAAAGCAAATCCATCTTTATTTGTTCTCAGAACCTCAACTGCTCAAAGACAGCCCCCTATCAACTAGTCCTAATTATCAGTTTTAGTCTCTGCCAATTGGTTCTTTCACTTGTTTAAGTTTCTTCCATATTTTAAAAACAAACAAACAAACAAACAAACAAACCTACATCCCTTGACCCTTGATTACTGCCTCTTGTCTTCTTGTATCTTGCCTTCTTTCAAGAAGAGCCTATCAGCTTCTACCACTTCCTTATCTAGTATTCACTATTTATTTATTTTTTATTTTTTAAAATAAATCTTTATTCAGATTATTATAATTATTTCTCCTTTTTCCCCCCATAGCTCCCCTCCACCCATTTCCCACCCCACCTTCTGCCCTTACCTCCCCCTCACTGTCCTCATCCATAGGTGTATGATTTTTGTCCATTCTCTTCATGAACCCCCCCATACCCCTTTCCCCCTGAGAATTATCAGTCCACTCCCTTTCTATGCCCCTGATTCTATTATATTCACCAGATTATTCTGTTCATCAGGTTTTTAATTCACTTGATTTTTAGGTTCGCTTGTTGATAGATATGTATTTGTTGTTCATAATTTTTCTCTTTACTTTTTTCTTCTTCCTCTTCTTTAAGAATACCTTTCAGCATTTCATATAATACTGGTTTGGTGGTGATGAACTCCTTCAGCTTTTTCTTATCTGTGAAGCTCTTTATCTGCCCTTCAATTCTGAATGATAGCTTTGCTGGGTAGAGTAATCTTGGTTGTAGGTTCTTGCTATTCATCACATTGAAAATTTCTTGCCACTCCCGTCTGGCCTGCATAGTTTCTGTTGAGAAGTCAGCTGACAGTCGTATGGGTGCTCCCTTGTAGGTAATTAACTGTTTTTCTCTTGCTGCTTTTAATATTCTTTGTCTTTTGCTCTTGGCATTTTAATTATGATGTGTCTTGGTGTGGTCCTCTTTGGATTCCTTTTGTTTGGGGTTCTGTGGGCTTCCTGGACTTGTAAGTCTATTTCTTTCACCAGGTGGGGGAAGTTTTCGGTCATTATTTCTTCAAATAGGTTTTCAGTATCTTGCTCTCTCTCTTCTTCTGGCACCCCCATAATTCTGATGTTGGTACGCTTGAAGTTGTCCCAGAGTCTTCTTACATTATCTTCAACTTTTTGGATTTTTTTTTGCTTTTTGCTTTTTCGGTTGAGTGTTTTTTGCTTCTTTGTATTTCAAATCTTTGACTTGATTCTTGTGTTCCTCTATTCTGTTTCTGGGTCTCTGTATAATATTTTTTATTTCAGTCAGTGTATGTTTAATTTCTAGTTGGTCCTTTTTCATATCTTCGAGGGTCTCGTTATATTTATCGGCCTTTTCTAGGATATTCTTAAAAAGTCTTATAACGGTGGTTTTGAATTCTATATCCAGTCGTTTGTTTTCCTCCATTTCTTTCGTTTGTGATCTGATTCTTTGACGCCGCATTTTCACTGATTCCCTGAGTTGGTAAGGTAGATATTTGTGCTAGGTTTCCAATATGGCCCAGTGGGTCTGCTTCCCCAGTTAACCTGAGGTGGACACTCTTGGTGCACCCCTTTGTGGACTGTGTGTACAGCCTTGTTGTAATTAAGTCTTTATTGTTGTTGGTATCACTGGGAAGAATTGACCTCTGGGCCAGTTGGCTGTAAGGATCAGCTGTGTCTATGCTGGGAGAAGTTCGGTGCTGGAGACAGCCTTATAGGATTAGACTTGCCAAATTGCAATAGCCTCTGTGCTCAGCTTTGATGGGGTGGAGTCTCAGTCTTGGCTTCCTGTCGGCCTTGCCCTTGCGTGCATGTGCGCTTTCAGTCCTCCGCCTTCCCCGGCTCCCGAGTTTCCGCCCGAGAGTCCAGACTCCCCCCACAAGAGCGTGGGTCCCCAGGGGCTCGCCTGGAACTGGGGTTCACTGCAGTCAGAACTGGGGCTCAGTGCAGTCAGGATCCTCTGACTCCCTTCCACTAGGGAAAGCCTGTGGCAACCTCCGCAGCCTTTGTGCGCACTGGCCCGCGTGCGCCTTCAGACTTCTGCCTTTCCCAGCTCGAGTCTCCGCCCGAGATTCCAGACTCCCCTCGTAAGAGCGTGGGTCCCCAGGGGTTCGCCCGGAACTGGGGTTCAGTGCAGTCAGAACTGGGGTTCAGTGCAGTCGGGGGCTTTCTTCCCCCTTCCGCCAGAGAAAGTCAGCCAGGCTCTCAGCCGCCCTTCCTCTCTGCGCGCACAAAGCCCCTTTGCCGTACCTCCAATTCTCTGTGAGCTTTTCTCTTTCCTTCTAGTTGTAGAATTTTCACTCAGCCAGCTTTCCTGTGGTTCTGGATGGTGTCCGTTCTGTCTTTTAGTTGTAGTTTTGAAATTGTTGTGCGAGGCAGCAGTTTAGGTGTTTACCTATGCCGCCATCTTGGTTTCTCCCTATTCACTATTTATTGGACAGTATTCTGCTCTTTTATTAAGCAACTCTTAGATGTTCCCTAAATCTCTTCAAATTCAAAGAACACAAACTGAGTTTCATCATTTTCTACCTGACCCTGTTTTTCCAGCTTATATTCCCTGACTTAATCACTGGTACTGACATTTATTCTTTTGTCCAAGCAAGAAACCTGAAAATTAACCTTGATTATCCTCTCCCACCCTTCCACATCAAATTTGTTACTAAGTAAGCCTATACATTCTACTGTACTTCCTTATTTGTTTTTCTACTTTGTCCCCTTCTGTCCACCTTTATTGCTATTGTCTTTTGTTTAGGCCTGAGCTATTATAACAGCCTAATTTCTTTTCCTATTTCTAGTCATCCCCCCCGACCCGAAATCCACTTTCTTGAGACTTGCTAGAGTGATCTCCCTCTTCCAATGGCCACCCACTTTCAATGGTTTCCCAAAGCTTTCAGGTTGAATTCCAAATTCTTTACAAGTCATGTGAGGACCTTCAGGATCTGATCTGATTCCTGCCTACCCTTCACCTTATCTCTCAATGTTCACTTCTTTATCAGTAAAATCTCCAATGCCGCCCCCATCTTAAATGCGACAACAACCATATTAATAAATTATTAACATGGTAATAATTCCCCAACAAATATGCTTAACCAGTATGTCTAAATTTCTGATAAAGTAGAAGCTGAGAAACAGAAGAAGCTCTATCATTCCATTCACATTTTTATAATTTTTCTCATCAAATTGCAAGTCCCTTATACCTGTTGCTTCAGATGATTAAGTTCAGCTGTCCGGGGATCAATATTAACAATAGGTTTGTTCTTGATTTTTCTTGCTCTGTCAGCATAGCGAAGGGTATTTAATGTTTCTTCTAAATTGGAGTCAGCAGGACTCACACAGGCTATCATAAGAGTGTGGCTATTACCTCCTAGAGAATCTGAAAAGGAACAACGGAAAGAAATGAAATCAAACAAGTAAAATGCAAGCAAAGCTGTCTATATGGGCTGGTGACTTCAAAATCAGAGCTGTAACAACAAAAAATGAGTATCTATCCATTTCCTATTTGTGACAATATAAAAACACAAAGATTTTTGATGTATAAAATAATAATAGCTTAAAATCCTTTTGGATGTGTCCTCATGCTCAAGAGTCTGTGATTTCAGCAGTTAATCATGTTAAAACAACTGGGGACTGGCCTAAGTCAGTCAGGAGCCACTATAGAGATTAAACATTCCTAGGATGCCCCCACTAGGTGGGTTTTAACTCTTCAGGGAATTCTGCTTATCTGCACTAATAAAGAAATAGTAACCAAATTCATTTTCAGATACAAAGTTTAAGTACAGTTGGCATTCTGCAGACTTCTTGGCTCTCAAACCATATATGAAGATATCTTTCAATTATCTTACAAGTCTGCTTGCCAACAGGTCTCTCTCCTATTTATCAATTAGACAGCTCTGCATGTGATAGTCCAAAAATCTGGCTTTTTACCTGTTCCATTTCTGCTTTCTCAGCACTATCATAATTACTCTCTCTTATTTTTAGAGGCACTTTGTGCTTACCTTGAAGCAGTCGAGTCAACTTGGAATCTCTATAGGGTACAAAGCCACCCTTTTTGTCATCTCCAAGAGCACTGATCACATTCCCCAAGCATAGGAGGCCTCGGTTAATATTAATACCTAATAGCATGAAACAAAATTTAAATTGCTTGGTGAAGCATCGAACTTATTACTTACATTTATCCTAAGAAAGGTAAAAGAAATAAATACCCCATAGAAATATTCACTCATCAATCTTAAGGAAACTTCTCAATCCTGTTCAGTTTTCTTAGAGTGCCTTCCTCTTTAAATAAAATGCAAAGGACAAAGGTCCAAATATTAGATATACACAATTGAGTCTGTTGCCACTTCTCATCTTTTCAAATGGAAAAAAAGCAGACAGACAGATAACTATCACTATGTCAACAACCATTTGCATACTTTCTATATCCATTTTCACACATAATCCTTAAATTAATTCCCTGAAATTAGATGAACAGCTATTTTTTTATCATCTCATTATCATTACTAAAGTGCCTGCAGAGGGATGATAATGATGAAGAGAGTGATAACAGCTAAGTTTATACAGTGTTTACTATAAGCCAGACACTATTTTAGGTACTTCATACAGGGGTAAAAGTAGGTTTACAGTTGTTTGTATGAAAAATAGTACAATAATCCTATATAATAAAGAGGTAATATGCAAATTGACCATCACGCCAACACACAAGATGGCCGCCCCCATGTGAACACAAGATGGCCGCCACAAGATGGCTGGCAGAGGAGGGCAGTTGTGAGCAATCAGGCCAGCAGGGGAGGGTAGTTGGGAGGGACCAGGCCTGCAGGGGAGGGCAGTTAGGGGCAACCAGGCCTGTAGGGGAGGACATAAGGGGTGACCAGGCCTGCAGGAGAGGGCAGTTGGGGGGGACCAGGCCTGCAGGGAAGGGCAGTTAGGGGCAACCAGGCCGGCAGGGGAGGGAAGTTAGGGGTGACCAGGCCTGCAGGAGAGGGCAGTTGCGGGGGGAACAGGCCTGCAGGGAAGGGCAGTTGGGGGTGACCCGGCCTGCAGGGAAGGGCAGTTAGAGGCGACCAGGCTGGCAAGGGAGGGCAGTTAGGGGTGACCGGGCCAGCAGGGGAGGGCAGTTAGGGGAAATCGGGCCAGCAGGGGAGGGCAGTTAGGGGGGACCAGGCCTGCAGGGGAGGACAGTTAAGGGTGACCAGGCTGGCAGGGGAGGGCAGTTAAGGATGACCAGGCCAGCATGGGAGCAGTTAGGCGTCGATCAGGCTGGCAGGGGAGTAGTTAGGGGGTGATCAGGCTGGCAGGCAGAAGCGGTTAGGGGCAATCAGGCAGGCAGGCAGGCAAGCATTTGGGAGCCAGCAGTCCTGGATTGTGAGAGGGATGTCCAACTGCCCATTTAGGCCTGATCAGGATCCTGATCGGGCTTAAACGGGCAGTTGGACATCCCTCGACAGGTCCCAGATTGGAGAGGGTGCAGGCTGGGCTCAGGGACTCCCCCCCCCATGCATGAATTTCGTGCACTAGACCTATAGTTAATAAATAATAATACGAGAACAAATTCTGTTTCATGTACTCAGAACTGTAAACCTACTTTGGCCACCCCTGTACATAACTCATTTAATCCTCACAATAGTCCTATAAAGTATGTATACAGTATGATTACCCATGTATTGACAGATATGAGAGTTGAGGCACAAACCGGTTAGACAACTTGTCTTAAGGTCACATAGCTAATAAGTGGCAGACTCAGATTTCAAATATAGGCAGGCTGGCTCAAAAGTCCATGGTCTTAATCTCTGTGCTCTATGGAAATGAGCCATGTTGCTCACTTAAAGGCACCAGGTACCTTGGAAAGAGGAGAGACTTAAAGTAAACAAGAAGTGATTGACAGAAAATGTATATAAAGAACTCTCTCTCTCACATCGATATTTCTCTTTCTCCATCTCCTTCCCCCTCCCTCCTTTCCAATTTCTCTAAAAATCAATGGAAAAAATATCATCAGATGACAATTAATAAAGAAACAAAATTTAATAAAAGAACTCTTGAACCCTGAAGTTTCTCCTCTAGAGCCATGCAACTGTTTCCCCATTCTCAATCATTCCCAGTCTACTTAATGGTATAGTCTCCCCAAATTCCATCCATTAAGTGTTGGTATTCTCTTGGGACTGTCTAAGCTCTTTTCTTACTATATATACTCATCCATTCCTAAAATTCCAATAAATACCTATATTAATGATTTCCTAAATCCATATCTCCAAGCCAGACCTCTTTCCTGTTGTCCAAAGCTATATTTCGGCTGCCTGCTGAATAACGTCCAGTGGGCTGTGCCCGTGTAAATTTGCATAAAAACATTGGACAAAACAGAATTCACCTTTCAGTGCAAATATATTTAACTTCCAGTACTATTCCTTTTCACTGTCTCACCATCTAACCAGTCACCCAACAAACAGCAAACCTGAGAGATCCTGGACTCTTCCTTTTTTCCTCACTCCACACATCGGAGGCTTTTCATTGAACACTTAGTGAATCCGTACAATGCTCTAGGCACTCTACCAGGTATCATAGATATAATCCTATCTAATAAAAGAGTAATATGCAAATTAATCATCACTCTGCTATACCCACAAGCCACACCCACCAGCCAATCAGGAGCGAGTATACAAATTAACCCAACCAAGATGGCTGTGGCCACGGAGCGACCAGGAGGCTTGGGTTTCCCTGGCAATGGAGGAAACCAAACTTTCCGCACACCCTGGCTGGCCCAGGCCTCCACTCAAGGCTACAAAGTTTCAATTATAGAAGATAAATAAATCCCAACAAAAACGGCAGCAGCCTCGGAGCTGGAGAGAGCAGGAGGCCTGAGTTTCCCTGGCAATGGAGGAAGCCAAGCTTTCCGTACAGCCTGGCCTGCCTTGGCCTCCGCTCAAGGCTACAAAGTTTCCATTATAGAAGATAAATAAATCCCAGATACCAGGGCCTCCGCTTGGGTCGCCGGGGGGCATGGCAGGCCTGCAAACCAAAAAAGGCCCCTTGCCCAGGCCGCTCCACACCCCAAGGGAACCCCCATCCTGATCCAGGACACCCTTCAGGGCAAACCAGCTGGCCCCCAACCGTGCACCAGGCCTCTATCCTATCTAATAAAAGAGTAGTATGCAAAATGACCATCACTCCAACACACAAGATGGCTGCCCCTATGTGGTCAAAGATTCTGCCCCCATGTGGACACAATATGGCCACCACAAGATGGCCAGCAGGGGAGGGCAGTTTGGAGGGACCAGGCCTGCAAGGGAGGGCAGTTGGGGGCGATCAGGCCAGCAGGGGAGGGCAGTTGGGAGGGACCAGGCCTGCACGGGAGGGCAATTGGGGGCGATCAAACCTGCAGGGGAGGGAAGTTAGCGGTGACCAAGCCGGCAGAGGAGGGAAGTTGGGGGCGACCAGGTCTGCAGGGAAGGGCAGTTGCGGGGGACTCAGGCCTGCAGGGGAGAGCAGTTGGGGGGACCAGGCCTGCAGAGGAGGGCAGTTAGGGGCAAACAGGCTGGCAGGGGAGCAGTTAGGCATCAATCAGGCTGGCAGGGGAGTGGTTAGGGGGTGATCAGGCTGGCAGGTAGAAGCGGTTAGGGGCAATCAGGAGGGCAGGCAGGCGAGCAGTTGGGAGCCAGCAGTCCTGGATTGTGAGAGGGATGTCCCAGATTGGAGAGGGTGCAGACTTGGCTGAGGGACAACACCCCTCCCCCGCCGTGCATGAATTTCGTGCACCGGGCCTGTAGTCATAGATATAAAGATGAATAAGTCACATCCCCTACTATCAAGGTGTTCAAATCTACCAGGAGAGATAGACACAAAATTATTGCAAATATAATGTTAAAGGAACAGATAATGTATAGTAAAAATGGGTTCGCATAAGAGGAAGTGATAAACTTTACCTGAGAAGGTAAAGAAAGGCATCAGAGAAGAACTGAAAATTTGAGCTGAATTGTGAAGGACAACCAGGACAATGCTGATGGAGGAGGGAAGGGTAGGAAAGAAGAATGTAAGTGCATTCCAGGAAGATGAAGCAGCACCTATCAAGGCACATGTTTGTGAGAGACCATTATACATTTAGGAACTACAGGTAGTTCAATATGAATACAAAGAAAGCTATGAGATGGAGAGTGACAAATAGTGAGGCCAGAAGATAGCTGAGGACATATCATAAAGGGCACGATAGATATGTCATGCTAAGGTATTTGCATTTATCCTGCAGGGCAGTGGTTTTCAAATTGTGTTCCTTAGAACCTTAGGGATAATTTAGGGAACCACAGAGATACTGCAGAGTTTCTGCCACTGCAATTTGGATTTTGTTTTTAAAATTATTTTTTATTGGTAACAAAATTTACCATTTTAACCATTTTAATTTTAAAATTGAGTGGCATTAACTGCCGGGAGCCATGAAAGCAGTTCGGTCTTACTTCCTGGTCAGCCCTACTTCCTGATTGAGCAAGGACAAAGAAAGCCCGCGCGCCCAAGGGCCAGAAGAACCCCCCACATCAGAATAACCAATCAGCTAGGACAGATACCCAGTCCCCAACCAATCATCCCATGGCAACTCCTTATCCTACCCCTCCCCTCCTGAGTGCTTATATACCACAACACTCGAATAAAAAAACGAGGCTTGATCAGAACCTTGTCTTGCCTCCGTTCTTCGCGTTCCTTGTTTGTTTCATTCTCTTAGGTGGTTCCTGCGTGCCCTCGTTGCTGCCCCGCGGGCCGGGGCATCTGGTGCCCAACATGGGGCGACCTGGGGACCCCCGACGAGAACGTCTACCGGAGAAGCCCTGGCCAGGCACCCCCCCAGAGTCGCCGCGAGGACCCGCGAGTGAAGACTCAGCATTAGATCGCCATGGTCCCACCCGCCATGAGACAGATCGGAGTAAGGTAGGTAGACGATTTTTCAAACAAGATTTCAGAACATTTCACCCCTTTTTGCTCGACTGCTATTATTGGCTCTCTTGGTCGATTCTTTCCTGCCCACTAATAAGCACTCACTTGCCGATTTGGGGAAGAGTGAAAGGTACCCATCTCCGGCTGTGAGAACTCTGATTCACTTGAATTAGTATCGTCGCCCGGCTTTCTTGTCGCGAATTCTCTCCAATTAGATCTACTCTTAAAACCTTGAGCTTGCTTTGAACAAAAGGTCGTTCACCTCACAGACTCAACAAAGGGAATTCCTACTCCCTGACAAGGGCAAAAGGGGTCTTCCCGTCTGTGTGGATCCATGTAGGCGGATTATACCTACCGACTGTTTCACGCAAGCAAGGGAGTAAAGGGTAGAGTCGAAAACAGAGTAATTCCGCCTGAATCCCTGGGTTGACGGGAAAATTCAGGCTGACCTGGAACGGGGATTATACGTCCCAGAGGCTTACGTGGGGGAAGGAGTCACTCGGAGAGCCATCCAGTCGACCAATAATGGGGAATTCTTTGAGTGCCCATGAAATGTTCCTTGACGGTGTCAAGATATCCCTCAGAGCGTGAGGAATAAGGGTTAAAAGAAAAGACCTTAGGCAGTTCTTTGAGTTTGTTCATGATACCTGCCCTTGGTTCCCCCTAGAAGGAACTATTAATCAAAAACGCTGGGAACGGGTAGGAGATGCCCTACAGGATTTTTATCGGGCCCTTGGCCCTGAGAAGATTCCCGTTACTGCCTTTTCTTATTGGAACTGAATTCATGACATTCTAAAAATCCATTCTCAAGACCCTGATGTTAAAGAAGTCATCAAAACAGGAGAGGAGATTCTTAAGGAAAACTCCCGTCCCCCCCCAACATGCCCTTCAGTCGTTATAGATCTCCCAGGAGAACCCCCAGAGACCCCTAAAGCCCAAAAACCTTTAAATATTAAAAAAGAACCAGAAAAGCCACAAGAAAAAATCCCCAATATCTACCCCTCGCTTACCTTTAAAAGAGATCATTCAGATCACCTAACCCCCGAAGAACAAGAAACCTTAGATGAGGAGGCGGCTCGCTATCATGATGACCCTTGGCGCCTAACTGCCCCGGCGCTTCATAGACCCCCACCCTATAATCCCAATTCCCTAGTTCATCCTTCTCCTCTTCCAGATTTTTAACTCCCGTCCATCTGACCCCATCAGACAAGCTAAAATAACCCTTGCTCAAGAAGTTTCTTCTTTAAAGGAAATTTTACAGCAGAAACGAGAGCATGTCCAACTTATTAAAGAAATTCAAGCCCTTGAGGCTGAGCTTTCCACCCTAAGTCCTACCCAACAGAATACTCCTCCCTCAACAAAATCACCCCCCAACAGACGAAAAACTAAAACTAAAGCCCCGCCCCAGGCCCTATCGGCTAAAATACAATGCTAATGAACCTTGTTAAAAAAGTTAACTTTTAAGGCCTACGAGAACATAAATAAATTTGTCTTTGTTATAGAATTTATCCAAAGTGAATGCTTGAAAATAATTATAATTGACTCTAGAATCTCTAAGAAATTGTTGAAATATAGATAAATAATGTATTAATTATAAAGAGCTAAGTAGCCCAGGTAACTGGCTATGCCCTTTGTTAATGGAGGAAGGGGTAGACGCCCTTCCCCCAGAAGACAGGTAATCTAGTTTCCTGCCAGGAACCATCTTTGAAAAATGTGGTAATTTACATTAGAATAAACCAAACCGAGTTTTACAGAGCTACTGGCAAATAAAAAGTAAAGTTTAAATTTGCCTCATAAAAAACCTAGAGGACAGAATTGAATCTATTAATTGATTATGTCTTGTATTTTTCTTAAAAATGTAAAGTGTTATTAATCTAGGAAATGCTAAATATATTTGACTTGCCAGCTTTAAAAGTTCAAAGTGCAAATTAAATTGGGAGAAATTATATAGTTGTGGTAATTAAATGTCTAAAGTATAAGAACTTATTTTTCAGAAAATAATGTTGTGTTTTCTCTAATAATTAGGAATTCAAAATAAGTTGCTTGTTATTGGTCTTATTAAAAAAGAGGATTAATTCAAATTTTTTCTATGCAAAAACTAGTTTAAAATCTAATTGATATCTTAAGATAATTGTAAAAAGTATTATAATCTTTAAATCATATATGGATGGATATATATATATATATATATATATATATATATATATATATGATCATTTTTTCCATGTTAAAATTTCAAGGCTTTAACAGAGATGATTCTTGGAAAGCTCCAAGGGCCCGGAGTAATACAAGAAATTTATTCTCTCTTCTTAAAGGAAATCTTTTTAAATTTAACAGATCTAATATACTTGAAATTGCATGGAAAGCCTTATCAAATAAAAATTAATAAATTTATTTTAAATGTTATGAAGGTTTTGTCCTCTAAGAAGGGCAAAATGAAGTAACTAAATATTTCTTATAATCCAACAGCAGAATTTAAAATGACAAAAAGCCCATAGCTGCCTGCATTCTTAATTAAGCTAAGAGGCGGGGCAACATTTGCTGCTTGTGAATCAGACAAAAACATTTACTAAATTTGCTTTGCTTTTTAAATGAAGATACCTACTTTAATTACTTAAATAAATTAGCTTTTTAAATTATAATCAAGGTTTTCAGCTAAATAAAAAGCCAATATTTTTATAAACAATTCTAATAAAGACCAGAAACAGCTAGTGAGATTTTTGTTTGTCTGCAATATAAATTTGACTGTCTTTTAAAGGAACGGATTAGACAGCCACCATGATAGCCACATGTCTTGCTGCTCCCCCTGGGGCCGCCATCTTGGAAGCCGTAGGGGCCAACCCTTTCCTTTGGAATAAGCCAATGTCTTTGTAAGCAATTTGATTAAGTATTCTAAGAAAGTTACTGAAGGCTTCCCATGATCCCTCTGTATATGCAAATTAGCTAATGGGGATACTCTTAAAAAATAAAATTCCAGCTTAATAAAAAAGGAGAAATTTGAGAGGTGCAGAAATGTAACTAGACCTTGTCTATACAAAAAGAAATTGACCAGTTTGAAATTGAATTGCCATGGCCTAAAGCAAAGAATATCCTTACATGATATTATTCTACAATGTCATTATAATTTTTGATATTTTACAAACAGCATATTGTACAATTAATCCAAACAAACTTAAAAATCTAAAATTTTTTTTTAATGTTTGGCAGCAATTTAAAAGGGACATGAAAGGATTCAATTCCTTCCACTGTGTGAAAGGCCCCTTGGGAAGGTACTTGAGCATTCTATATTGGCCCTTTTTGTCAAAAGGAACCCTCTTCTCACAATTCAATTGCCCACAGCTGTTGCTTGAGTTTTCAGTTCATTCTGAGGTTGAAACCTCATGTTGGATGGTACCATAGATCTGTCTCTCGCACAATGGCGTGAGCTGGGCCCTCCCTGGAGAAGAAACCTGGGTTCCCCAAGATATATGATCAATGCTGGGGCCCCCCACCAGTGGGGGGATCCCAAGGCAGGTGCTGGGCATGGAGGCCATAGGGGCATAGGCTACCAAGGAGACAGAACTGAACCTTACATCACCCTGCTTGGCCCCGGAGGATGGCTGGTTAGTCAATGACGGGTAAGACTCCTCAAGGGAGGGGCAACCTAAGACAGGCACAGTCGCAGGGGGCCATCAGGAGAGAACTTGGGGGTCAACAGAGGTGTGGCACAGATCCTCACCCCCCCAACATTACAGGGGTTTGAACACTCGCCCCTTCTGAGGGAGGTCTCCTGCCCCATGGCTGCTTCGTGCTTCCCATGCCCAGCTCAGATTGGGACCCAGGCAACAAACAGATTTGGCCCAGCTAAGACTGAGACCCAGGCAACAGAGAAGTGGTTGATGGCAGCTGCCCTATACCTAAATCTAGCCTAAATCCAGGAATGCTCAGGGCTTTCTCAAGGATGCATATAATCCTTTCCATTAACTAAAATTGTTGTTAAAGTATTAAATTTGACAGTAAAATAGTCAAGTTTTCAGATTAATTTAAATTGTCTAAATGAAATAAGGGAATATTCAAGAAAATCTAATTGTACAAAAGGCTGTTCCTAAAGTATTAACCAAAATTTCTATTTGTAGTTCATTTCATGGTAAAATTGCTTAACATGCAATGAACCTAAAGCAGTCATATTTTTGTGCAAAAAATTAAAATTTAAAGTTATCAAGACTGCATTATATATTTTCCAAAAGCCTCCTAATAATTAAATAAAAAAAAGGGGGGGATAGTGGAGTAATATTATGTAAGGAAAAATACCTTGTAAGTAAATTACATCTAGAAAAATTTTTACTTTGAAAATTAATTTTCATTTGTTATGCTAACAGCAAGACACCCATGAAAAACACACATGGTGTCAAAATAAGCCAAAGGAAAATTAGTTGGGCAAAAATAAAAAGGATCCCAAGTCAAATTTATAGAAAAGACACCTTTATTAACTTTTGGTCGAGAATATGTTTGTATATTTTCAAAAAAAAAAACACCAAAAAAAACAAAACTCCAGGACCATGTGGATTCCTGCAACAGAGAGGAATTAGCAGGAAATAATTCAGCCATGAAGACAAGAGGAGACAGTCGTTACCTGTGGGCTTGGGAAACCCACGGGAGGAGCCGGGTCACTACTCCCTCGCTCCGTTAAAGCCCACTCCCACTTAAAAACAGAAAGGGAAGAGATGCCGGAAGCCATGAAAGCAGTTCGGTCTTACTTCCTGGTCAGCCCTACTTCCTGATTGAGCAAGGACAAAGAAAGCCCACGCGCCCAAGGGCCAGAAGAACCCCCCACATCAGAATAACCAATCAGCTAGGACAGATACCCAGTCCCCAACCAATCATCCCATGGCAACTCCTTATCCTACCCCTCCCCTCCTGAGTGCTTATATACCGCAACACTCGAATAAAAAAACGAGGCTTGATCAGAACCTTGTCTTGCCTCCGTTCTTCGCGTTCCTTGTTTGTTTCATTCTCTTAGGTGGTTCCTGCGTGCCCTCGTTGCTGCCCCGCGGGCCGGGGCAATTAACATTGTTGTGCAACCATCACCACTATTTAAAGTTATTTTAACTATTTAAGAAAACTGCATTTAAATGTCTCACTCCAATGTGCTATATAGTACCAAATATTAACATGCTGGAGTCTACCAACACATTATCTTGTGTACCAAGGTTTATTAATTTTCTGCAATCTTTAAAAATACCTCTATTATTTGTGCATATGTTTGAATATTTTGAAAATGTATAATTTAAGGTTGTAGCTTTGCACTAGACTTTTTGCCAGTTCACATGCTCACTCATGGAAAATTGTGCAAGTAATTATACCACTATAGCATGTAATCTTATAGTAAAACACCAGACAGAGGCAGGTACACAATTCATGTGCTCATCAGTGCATCAGAGTCAGTTGGGAAGTACCAGATGAATATGGAACTCAACATGTTAAGGTGATATAGGTAGATTCACAATCTAAGTGTCCATTGATGGATGAATGGATAATTAATATGTGACACACATATATATATATACATGTGTGTAATGGAATATAATTCAACCATAAAAAGAAGCAAGTCCTGGGTTTTGTGATATGATGAACCTTGAGGCATTATGATAAGTGAAATAAGTCAAAGATATGTGAAATAAGTCAAAGACAAATACTGTATGTTCTCAGTTATACGTGAAATCTAAAAAGAGCTACACTCATAGAAAGATAGTAGAATGGTGCTGCCAGAGATTGAGGGATGAAAGAAATAGGGAGATGTTGATCCAAGGGTATAAACTTCCAGCTATTAAGTGAATAAATTCTGGGGATCTTATGTATAGAATGATGACTATAATTAACAGTATTATATACTTGATAGTTGTTAACAGAGAAAATCTTTTTTTTTTTAAATATATTTTTTTATTGATATTTCACAGAGAGGAAGGGAGAGGGATAGAGAGCTAGAAACATCGATGAGAGAGAAACATCGATCAGCTGCCACCTGCACACCTCCCACTGGGGATGTGCCCGCAACCAAGGTACATGCCCTTGACTGGAATCGAACCCGGGACCTTTCAGTCCGCAGGCCGACGCTCTATCCACTGAGCCAAACTGGTTTTGGCAACAGAGCAAATCTTTTTTTTTTTTTTTTTGAGAGGGGATTGGTACAGTAAAATATGGAACGCTTCACGAATTTGCGTGTCATCCTTGCGCAGGGGCCATGCTAATCTTCTCTGTATCGTTCCAATTTTAGTATATGTGCTGCCGAAGCGAGCACAACAGAGCAAATCTTAAATGTTATCACCACACATGCAAAAAATGAAGGATACAATGCCTGAAATGAAGAATATACTAGAAGGAATTAATAGCAGATCATGTTAAGCAGAGAACAAAATCAACAATTTGAAAATCAAGGTAGCAAAAACACCCAGTTGGAACAGCAAAAAAGAGAAAAGAATCCAAAAAAAAATGAGTATACTTTAAGGAACCTCTGGGACAACATAAAGCAATACAATATTCATATCATGGCAGTACCAGAAAAAGAGCAAGAGATGGAAAATTATTTGGAAAAAATAATAATTGAAAACTTCCCTAAACTGGCAAAGGAAATAGACTTAGAAGTGAGGAAGTGAAGAGTCCCAAACAAAATGAACCCAAAAAGACCCACACCAAGACACATCATAATTAAATTATTAAAAATTATAGAGAGAATCTTAAAAGCAACAAGAAAAAACCAGCTAGTTACCTACAAGGGTGCTCTCATAAGACTATCAGCGGATTTCTCAGCAGAAACTTTATAAGCCAGAGGGAATTGGCAAGAAATATTCAAAGTGATGAAAAGCAAACATCTACAACAAAGATTACTCTATACAGCAAAACTATCATTAAGAATTGAAGGACAGATAAAGAGCTTACCAGACAAGAAAAAATTAAAGGAGTTCATCACCACCAAACTAGTATTATAAGAAATGTTAAAGGTCATTCTTTAAGAAGAAAAAAAAGATAAAAAAAAATCTGATAATAAAAGTGTAATATGCTAATTAGACTGGACATCCTTCTGGACCACCTTCTGGACGAAGCCAGGGCTGCGAGGGAAGTCCCGGTACTGGGTGCCTGCCAGCAGCTGGAGGGAAGCCCAGGTCCAGGTGTCAGAGGGAAGCCAGTGCCGGCAGCTGGAGGAAGAAAGGCCTACTCTTACATGAATTTCATGCATCGGGCCTCTAGTGAATAATAAAATGTCAATCCTATCTAATAAAAGAGTAATATGCAAATTAACCATCACTCCGCTACACCCACAATGGCTACGGCCACAGAGAGCAGGAGGAAGGCTTGGGTTTTCCTGGCGATGGAGGAAGCCAAGCTTTCCGACCGCCCCTGCAGGCCTAGGCCTCCATTTAAGACTACAAAGTTTCAATGATAGAAGATACATAAAGCCAAACAGAAATGGCGGCAGCCACGGAGCTGGAAAGAGCAGGAGGCTAGGGTTGCCCCCGGCGATGGAGGAAGCCAAGATTTCTGCACACCCTGGCTGGCCCAGGCCTCGCTTAAGGCTACAAAGTTTCAATTATAGAAGATACATAAATCCCCCCAAAAATGGCTGCCGCCACCGAGCAAGCAGAAGGCTTGGCTCCGCTCCAGGCTACAAAGTTTCAATTGTAGAAGATAAATAAACCCCAGATACCAGGGCCTCCGCTTGGGTCGCCAGGGGGCATGGCTGGCTTGCAAACCACCACAGGCCCCTCGCCCAGGCCACCCCACGCCCCAAGGGAACCCCCACCCTGATCTGGGACACCCTTCAGGGCAAACCAGCTGGCCCCCACCCATGCACCAGGCCTCTATACTATCTAATAAAAGAGTAATATGCAGATTGACCATCACTCCAACACACAAGATGGCTGCCCCATGTGGTCAGATATCCTGCCCCCATGTGGACACAAGATGGCTGCCACAAGATGGCCAGCAAGGGAGGGCAGTTGGGAGGGACCAGGCCTGCAAGGGAGGGCAGTTGTGGGCGATCAGGCCAGCAGGGGAGGGCAGTTGGGAGGGACCAGGCCTTCAAGCGACCACCCTAGGAACTTCTAGGCCTCTGCTCCTCGCCTTGGACAATTGGGGCGATCAAACCTGCAGGGGAGGGTAGTTAGGGGTGACCAAGCTGGCAGAGGAGGGAAGTTGGGGGCAACCAGACCTGCAGGGAAGGGCAGTTGGGGGGGACAAGGCCTTCAGGGGAGGGCAGTTAGGGGTGACCAGGCCTGCAGGGGAGGGCAGTTAGGCATCAATCAGGCTGGCAAGGGAGCAGTTAGGCATCAATCAGGCGGGCAGGGGAGTGGTAAGGGGGTGATCAGGCTGGCAAGCAGAAGCGGTTAGGGGCAATCAGGTAGGCAGGCAGGCGAGCAGTTTGGAGCCAGCAGTCCTGGATTGGAGAGGGTGCAGGCTGGAGTGAGGGACACACACCCCCGTGCACAAATTTCATGCACCGAGCCTCTAGTAACTACATAACTATCAATAAACACGTTAAATGAAAATGGATTAAATCCTGCAATCAAAAGACATATAGGGTAGCTGAATAATAAGAATATAAAGCCCTAGCCAGTTTGGCTCAGTGGATAGAGTGTTGGCCTGCAGACTGAAGGGTCCCAGGTTCGATTCTGGTCCATGGCACACACCTGGGTTGTGGGCTCAAGGCAGCTGATCCATGATTCTCTCTCATTATTGATGTCTCTATCTCTCTCTCCCTCTCCCTTCCTTTCTGAAATCAATCCTATACAGTAAAGAGGTAATATGCAAACTGACCATCACTCCAACACACAAGATGGCCGCCCCCATGTGGACACAAGATGGCTGCCACAAGATGGCCAGCAGGGGAGGGCAGTTGTGGGCAATCATGCCAGGAGGGGAGGGCAGTTGGGGGGAACCAGGCCTGCAGGGGAGGACAGTTGCGGGGAACCAGGTCTGCAGGGGAGGACAGTTGGTGAGGGGACCCAGGCCTGCAGGGGAGGGCTGTTGGGGGGTAGCCAGCCCTGCGGGAGGGGCAGTTGGGGGGAACCAGGCCTGCAGGGGAGGACAGTTGGGGGGCACCAGGCCTGCAGGAGAGAGCAGTTAGGGGTGACCAGGCCTACAGGGGATGGCAGTTGGGGGCAACCAGGCCTACAGGGGAGAGCAGTTAGGGGTGACCAACCCTGCAGGGGATGGCAGTTGGGGGCAACCAGGCCTGCAGGGGAGGGCAGTTGGGGGTGACCAGGCCGGCAGGGGATGGCAATTAGGGGCAATCGGGCCAGCATGGGAGCAGTTAGGCATCGATCAGGCTGGCAGGGGGGTGGTTAGGGGGTGATCAGGCTGGCAGGCAGAAGCAGTTAGGGGCAATCAGGCAGGCAGGCAGGCGAGCGGTTGGGAGCCAGCAGTCCTGCATTGTGAGAGGGATATCCGACTGCCTGTTTAGACCCTATCCCCCCGGGCAGTCAGACATTCCTCGAGGGGTCCCAGATTGGAGAGGGTGCAGGCTGGGCTCAGGGACACTTCCTTCCCAAGTATGAATTTCATGCACCTGGACTCTAGTAAAAATATATTTAAGAAAAGAATATAAGACCTATACATATGCTGTCTACCAAGAGATTATCTTCATATCAAAAGGCTAAAAGTAAAGGAATGAAAAAAGTTCATGCAAATGGAAAAAAAAGCTGAGGTAGCAATACTTATACCAGAAAATAGACTTAAAAACAAAGGCTATAATAAGAGACAAAAAAGACATTTCATGTCCATACTACCCAAAGCAACCTATAGATTCCATGCACTCCCCATTAAAATATCAATGGCATATTTCACAGACCTAGAATGAACTCTCCAAAAATTCATCTGGAATAAAAAAAGACCCCGAATAGCTGCAGCAGTCCTGAGAAAGAAGAACTAAGTAGGAGGGATCTCAATACCAGATATCAAGCTGTAGTACAAAGCCACTGTTCTCAGAACTGCCTGGTACTGGCACAAGAACAGACATATAGACCAATGGAATAGAGAACCCAGAAATCAACCCAAACCACTATGCTCAATTAATATTTGACAAAGGAGGCAAGAACATACAATGGAGTCAAGACAGTCTCTTCAATAAATGGTGCTGGGAAAATTGGACAGATACACGCAAAAAAAATGAAACTAGATCACCAACTTATACCACACACAAAAATAAACTCAAAATGGATAAAGGACTTAAACATAAGACGGAAAACCATAAAAATACTAGAAGCCTGGTGCACGAAATTCGTGCATGGGAGGGGGGGTCCCTCAGCCCGGACTGCACCCTCTCGCAATCCAGGACCCCTCGGGGGATGTCTGACTGCGGGATCTGGCCTAAACCAGCAGTTGGAAATCCCTCACAATCCGGGACCAATGGCTCCTAACCTCTCGCCTGCCTGAGTGCCTGATCTACCCTAACGCCTCTGCCTGCCTGTCTGATTGTTCCTAACCACTCTGCCTGCCTGATCTCCCCTAACCACCTCTGCCTCAGCCCCCACCGCTGCGGCTTCGTCCAGAAGGATGTCCGGAAGGTCGTTCAGCTGTCTGGTCTAATTAGCATATTATGCTTTTATAATTATAGATTAGAGGAATCCACAGGCAGCAAAATCTCAGACATATGCCAAAGCAATATCTTCACCGATACAGCTCCTAGGGCAGTGGTCGGCAAACATGAGTTTGCCGACCACTGGGATAGGGGCTTAATCACAAAGAACAACAGCCTGTAATTATTGGAATCGAGAGTCTAGGTCAGTGGTCGGCAAACTCATTAGTCAACAGAGCAGCAAACCCCGGCTCATGAGCCACATGTGGCTCACGAGCCGCAGTTTGCTGACCACTGTCCTAGGGCAATGGAAACTAAAGAGAACCACATCAAAATAAAAAGCTTCTGTACAGCAAAAGAAACCATCAACAAAACAAGAAAGCCCACTTATTGGAGAACATATTTGCCAATGTTAACACCGATAAGGGTTTAATCTCCAACATTTACAGGGAACTCATACAACTTAACAAAAGGAAGATAAACAACCCAATAAAAAATGGGCAACAGACCTAAATAGATACTTTTTGAAGGACATAAGGAAGGCCAAGAGACATATGAAAACATCCTCTAAGTCACTAATCATCCGAGAGATGCAAATCAAAATGACAATGCGGTACCAACTCACACCTGTCAGAATGGCTATCACCAACAAATCAACAAATGACAAGTGGTGGCTAGGATGCGGAGAAAAAGGAACCCTCTTGCACTGCTGGTGGGAATGCAGACTGGTGCAGCCACTGTGGAGAACAGTATGGAGTTTCCTCAAAAAACTAAAAATGGAACTCTTATTTAACCCAGTAATCCCACTTCTAGGAATATATCCCAAGAAACTAGAAACACCAATCAGAAAGGATATATGCACCCCTATGTTCATAGCAGCACAATTCACCATAGCTAAGATTTGGAAACATCCTAAATGCCCATCATCAGATGAGTGGATTAAAAACCTGGGTACATCTACGCAATGGAATACTATGCTGCGGTAAAAAAAGATGGAACTCCTACCATTTGCAACAGCATGGATGGAGCTGGAGAGCATTATGCTAAGTGAAATAAGCCAGGCAGAGAAAGTTAATTATCACATGATCTCACTCATTTGTGGAATATAATGAACAACATAAACTGATGAACAAAAACAGATCCAGAGACAGCGAAGCATGGATCAGACCGTCAAATCTCAGAGGAAAGGTAGGGGAGGGTGGGGGTAAGTGGGAGAGATCAACCAAAGGAGTTGTATGCATGCATATAAGCTTAACCCAGTGGTCAGCAAACTGCGGCTCGCGAGCCGCATGCAGCTTGCGAGCCGTGGTTTGCCGCTCTGTTAACTAGTGAGTTTGCCAACCACTGGGATAGGGGCTTAATCACAAGGAACAACAACAGCCTGTAATCATTGGAATCGAGTGTCTAGGTCAGTGGTCGGCCAACTCATTAGTCAACAGAGCCGCAGACCATTGGCATAACCAATGGACATAGACACCAGGGAGGTGAGGACATGAGTGGGGGGGGGGGCAATGGAGGAATAAGGATACATATGTAATACCTTAATCAATAAAGAAAAAAAGGACATTTCATAATGTTAAAAGAAATCAACAAAAGGATATTACGTTTGTAACCATTTATGCACCCAACATAGTCACACCTAAATATATAAAGAAAATATTGATGAACATAATGGTAAAGATCAACAGTAATACAGTCATTGCAGAGAATTTTAACATCCCATTGTTATCAAGGGATAGATCTTCCAGACAGAAAATCAATAAGGAAACAGAGGCCTTAAACAACACATTACACCAGATGGATTTAATTGACATTCTTAGAGCATTTCATGGCAAAGCATCAGAATATACATTCAAGTGTACATGGAACATTTTCCAGGACAGACCACATGTTAGGCCAAAACACAGTTTCAATAAATTTAAGGAGACTGAAATCATAGCAAGCATCTTCTCTGACCACACTGGTATGAAACCAGAAATCAATTAAAAGAAGAAAAAACTGTAAAACACACAAAAACATGGAGGCTAAATAACATGCCACTTAACAATGAATGGGTTAACAATGAGATCAATGAAGAAAGCAGAAGATTACTTGAGACAAATGAAATTAAATCATAATGACCCAGGCTCTGGCCAAGTAGCTCAGTTGATTAGAGCATCATCCCAATTAGACAAGGTTGTGGGTTTTATTCTTGGTCAGGGCATATATAAGAAGCGACCAATGAAATCATAAATAACTGAAACATCAAATCTCTCTCTCAATCTCTCTCTCTCTCTCTTTCTTTCTAAAATCAATAAAAAAAAGAAAGAAAACCCCAAATCTAGGGGACAAAGCGAAAGCAGTCCTAAGAAGGAAAGTCATATCAATAGAGGCCACCTCAAGAAATAGGAACTTGGATTTTTAGAATGAATAATAGTGATAGAAATTGTGAGAGATCCAGAATTACTGAATCTTCTGTCACCAAATTTTTCTTAAATGATTAGAATATAATGACCAAATGCATTTTAACTTGATGTTGAAACCCTTGAGCAACATGAGCATCCACTATACTGAGTTTCATTATCTATAAAATTGGCATAATTATATCATCTCAGTAGTGTGAGATGATTGTGAGATATTTGAACTTCAATGGTGAAAAAGCCTTTGATTCTTTTTTTTTTTAAAAATATTTTATTGATTTTTCACAGAGAGGAAGGGAGAGGGATAGATAGTCAGAAACATCGATGAGAGAGAAACATCGATCAGCTGCCTCTTGCACACCCCCTACTGGGGATGTGCCCGCAACCAAGGTACATGCCCTTGACCGGAATCGAACCCGGGACCTTTCAGTCTGCAGGCCGATGCTCTATCCACTGAGCCAAACCGGTTTTGGCAAGCCTTTGATTCTTATAAGAAAAGAAATTCCTAAAACATCTGTTATGTGGTCAAACAATTAAGAGGGTTGTCTGTCATTACAAGGACTTCAAGAACAGGAGAGTAGAAGCCATCCATTCTTTTATTTGTTGACTTTGTTCTTCCCAGGTTCACTAGGGAATGGCAGCAAATATAAGAATAATACTTGACATGATGCCCAGAGACAGGAAACTGTCCTTACTTGGGTCAAATGATAATAGGTCTTTTGATGGAGTCAACCAAAGAACATCTGTAGTGGGTTAAGTGGCAACCCTCAACACAATATGTCCATATTCTAAACCCCCTAATGTGTGATTCACTTATTTGATAAAAGGACAAATGTTACTTATTTGGGAGAAAAGAGGGTCTTTGCAGAGGATACACTTCTCCTGGCTTTACTGGGTGGCCCTAAGTATAATGCCATGTATTTTTAATAAAACCGAAGTGGAGGAGACAGAAAGGAGGAAGCAATGTGACCAGGAAGACATATTGGATAGATCAGCCAGTATTTCATTTCCGGTATTTGATCATTTTTGCCTTCCAAATCTGTCATTTTCATTGGAGTCTAATGTAACTTTTATCACTCTTTTCTATTTCCCAATAATATATGTTAAATAAATTTGCCCTAATACTGAAAAAGAAAGAAACAGGAACAATATCTAATAAACTATCTATCCTTACACCTAAATGAACTAGAAAAAGAACAAACAAAACTCAAAGTGAGTAGAAAAGGGCAATAATAAAGATCAGAGCATAAATAAATGAAATAGTCCAAAAAAAAATCAATGAAACCAAGAAGTAGTTTTTTTAAAAAGATAAACAAGATTGATAAACCTTTAACCAGAACTCATCAAGAAAAAAAGAGAGGACCCAAATAAATAAAATCAAAATAAAAGTGGAAAAAAGATAACTGACACCATAAAAATACAAAGGATTATAAAACAATACTATGAACAATTATATGTCAACAAATTGAACAGTCTTGAAGAAATGGATCAATTCCTAGAATCAGACAGTCTTCTAAACTGACTCAAGAAGAAACAGAAAATCTGAACAGACCAATTACTACTAACAAAATAAAATCAGTAATCAAAAACCCCCAAGAAAAACAGTCTTGGACTGGAAGGCTTCCCAGGTGAAGTTTACAAAACATTCATAAAAGAATTAATACCTATCCTTCTCAAGCTATTCCAAAAAATTCAAAAGGAAGACTCCCAAGCCTATTTTATGAGGCCACCATTACTCTGATTCCAACACCAAATAAAGAAATAACAAAAAAAGAATCTTATAGGCCGATATCCCTGATGAATATAGATGAAAAATCCTCAACAATTATCAAACCAAATTCATCTCTACATTAAAAAGATCATACACCATGATGAAGAAGGATTTATTCCAGGGATGCAAGGTTGGTTCAATGTGCACAAATCAATGAATGTGATACACCACATAAACAAAATGTAAGATCAAAATCATATGATCATATCAATAAAGAAAAAGCATTTGACAAAATCCAGCACCCATCATCATACCTAATAATAGACAAACATGTAAATTGACCATACCTCCGCTAAGCCCACAGCCAATCAGAGTATGCAAATTAACCCAACAAAGATGGAGGTTAATTTGCATACATAGGCGCCCAGCAGCCTGGGTCCCAGGAACTTTCTCAGCACCCAGGTCACTCCAAGGTAGGCCCCCGTGGGTCCTGAGCAACCTGGGAAGGGCCTGAGCCAGGGGGCTCCTGGGCAGGGGCAGAGCCGGGTGATCGGGCGATCCGAGGGAGCTGGGGGTCCCCTGCCCAGGCCCCAAGCCCCGGCCAGAGGCTTGGAGCCTGGGCAGGGGCGGAGCCTGGCTATCGGGAGATCGGAGGGAGCTGGGGGTCCCCTGTCCGGGCCCCAAGCCCCAGCCAGAGGCTTGGGACCTGGGCAGGGGCGGATCAGGGCGATCGGAGGGAGCTAGGGGTCCCCTGTCCAGGACCCAAGCCCGGGCCAGAGGCTTGGGACCTGGGCAGGGGCAGAGCCACGCAATCGGGTGATTGGAGGGAGTTGGGGGGCCCCTGCCCAGGCCCCGAGGCTTTAGGCCTTGGCAGGGGTGGAGCTGGCGATGGGAGGGAGCTGGGGGCCCCTGACCAGGCGGGAGGCTTTAAGCCTTGGCAGGGGTGGAGCCAGAGATCAGAGGCGATTGGTGTGAACTACAGAGGAAATACCTTTTCTGACCGATCATTGGCTAAGCTCCCTGTTTGCCACTGGTAATATTCTTAGTAACTTGGGTATAAGAATCCAAAAAGGTGATCTAGGGTTTTTCCACCACACTCCTGGAGAAAAAAAGGAAGGTCCGCTGCTGGAGGGCTAAGAAATGTCATATCCTGCCCTAGCCGGTTTGGCTCAGTGGATAATGCCTAGGCTTGCCGACCATAGGGTCCAGTTCGATTCTGATCAAGGGCAGGCTCCTCCCTGGCTGGGGCCCAGGTCAGGGCTCATGCTGGAGGCAACCAATCAAAGTGTTCCTCTCACTTTGATGTTTCTCTCTCTTTCCCTTTCTCTTCCACATTCTCGAAAAATCAATGGAAACATATCCTCAGGAGAGGATAAAAAAAATAAAGAAGTGTCATATCCTATGAAAGACACATCTTGAAAATGCCTGAAGAAAGTTGTCATTTTTTTCATGGTGAAGGTACTGGAGTCCGTGTTGATGAAAACACCTTGGTGGCTGCGGTGACTGGCAGTGGCTGCAGCAGCGGGGTGATGGGGCTGGTGCCTTCCCCTTATCAGCCTGGTCACCTCAGTAGGATTTCCCCTGAGGGCTCCCAGTATGTGAGAGGGGGCAGGCTGAGCTGAGGGACCCCCCCCCCCCGCCCGCCGCAAGAATTTCGTGCACCGGGCCCCTAGTTTATGATAAAAACTCTCAGCAAAGTGGTAATAGAAGGAACATACCTCAACATAATAAAGGAAATATGTGACAAACCCACAGCTAACATCATACTAAATGGGGAAAAGGTAAAAGCATTTTCCTCAAGATCAGGAGCAAGATAAGGATGCCCACTCTCACCACTTTTATTCAACACAGGATTGGAAGTCCTAGCCACAGAAATCAGACAAAAGGAAGGCAGGAAGAAAGGAGGGAAGGGAAAGAGGGAGGGAGGGAGGGAGGGAGGGAGGAAGGAAGGAAGGAAGGAAGGAAGGAAGGAAGGAAGGAAGGAAGGAAGGAATTGAAGGTCTTTAAATTGAAAAGGAAGAAGTAAAATTGTCATTGTTTGCAGATGACATGATACTATATATAGAGAACCCTAAAAATCCCACCAAAAAGTATTAGAACTGATAAATGAATTCAGTAAAGTAGCAGGATATAAAATTAATATTGAGAAATCAGTTGCATTTTTATACACCAATAATGAACTATCAGAAAGAAAAATGAAGCAAACAATCTCATTTACAATTGCATAAAAATTAATCTAGGAATAAATTTAACCAAGGAGGTAAAAGATCTTTACTTGTAAAATTATAAGACATTCAAGAAAGAAGTTGAAGAAGATACAAATAAATGGAAGCATGTACCATGCTCATGGATGGGAAGAATTTATACTGTCAAAATGTCTATACTACCCAAGCAATCTATAGATTAAATGCAATCCCTATCAAAATACCAAAGGCATTTCTTACAGAACTAAAAGAAATAATCCTAAAATTTATACAGAACCACAAGAGACCCTGAATAGCCATAGCTACCTTGAGAAAGAACAAAGCTGAAGGCATTATGCTACCTGATATCAAACTATATTGCTACAAGACTATAGTAATCAAAATAGCATGGTACTGACAAAAAAGATCTTTGGAACAGAATAGATGACATTAAAAAGATCTTTGGAACAAAATAGAGAGCCCAGAAATAAACCTGCACCTATATGGTCAATTAAACTATGACAAAGGAGGTAAGAATATATAATTGGGTAAAGACAGTCTCTTCAATAAATGGTATAGGCAGGGGGAGGTCAATAGGGGGAAACGGAGACATATGTACTAATATTTGTAATACTTTAAACAATAAATAAATAAATGGTACAGAAAAAACTCTATAGATACATGCAAAAAATGAAAACAGACCACCTTCTTAAACCATATACAAGAATAAACTCAAAATGGATTAAAGACTTAAGTGTAAGACCCCAAACCACAACACTTCTAGGAAACAACAGAGGCAGTAAACTCTCTGACTTTGCTCTTGGTAATATTTTTAAAGATACCCTCTTTGGAGAAATGTCTGTTTAGGTCATTTTTATTGTTTCCCTAAGAAGGTTGAGAACCGCTGCTGTAGAGCCTAAGACCATCGGAAAACACAGATATTTACATTATGATCCATTAACAGTAGCAAAATTACAGTTATGAAGTAGCAACGAAAATAATTTTATGGTTGGGGGTTACCACAACATGAGGAACTGTATTAAAGGGTTGCGGCATTAGAAAGGTTGAGAACCACTGGTATGGAGGTTCCTCAAAAGTTGAAAATAGAGCAGAACCACCTTATGACCCAATGATTCCACTTCTGGGTATTTTTCCAAATAAATCTGAAACAGTAATTTGAAAAGATACAGGATATGCATCCTTATGTTCATTGCAGCATTATTTACAATAGCCAAGATATGGAAGCAACCCAAGTGCCCATCAACAGACACTTGGATAAAGAAGCTGTGGCACATATATACAATGGAACATTACTAGGCCATAAAAAGGAATAAAATCTTACCATTTGTAACAATGTGTATGCATGGATATTATGGTAAGTGAAATATAACAGAGAAAGGCAAATATACCATATAATTTTAATTATATGTAGAATCTTAAAAAAATAAATGAACAAGCAAAACAGAAACAGACTCATATATATAGAGAACAATGTGAAGGTTTTCAGATGGGTTGGGATTAGGGGCTGGGTGATAGAGGTGAAGGTATTAAGAAGTACAAACTGGGCCCTGACCGGTTTGGCTCAGTGGCCAGAGCGTCGGCCTGCGGACTGAAGGGTCCCAGGTTCGATTCCAGTCAAGGGCATGTACCTTGGTTGCAGGCACATCCCCATTTGGGGATGTGCAGGAGGCAGCTGACCGATGTTTCTAACTCTCTATCCCTCTCCCTTCCACTCTGTAAAAAATCAATAGAATATATATAAAAAAAGAAGTACAAATTGGTAGTTATAAAATAGTCTTGGAGATGTAAAGTATAGCAGAGGGAATATCCTATCTAATAAAAGAGTAATATGCAAATTAACCATCACTCCGCTACACCCACAAGCCACGCCCACCAGCCAATCAGGAGCAAACATGCAAATAAACCCAACCAAGATGGCTACGGCCACAGAGAGCAGGAGGGAGGCTTGGGTTACCCTGGCGATGGAGGAAGCCAAGTTTTCCGCCTGCCCTTGCCGGCCTAGGCCTCCACTCAAGGCTACAAAGTTTCAATGACAGAAGATACATAAACCTAAACAGAAATGGTGGCAGCCACAGAGCTGGAAAGAGCAGGGGGCTAGGGTTGCCCCCGGCAATGGAGGAAGCCAAGCTTTCCACACACTCTGGCCAGCCCAGGCCTTGCTTAAGGCTACAAAGTTTCAATTATAGAAGATACATAAATCCCCCCAAAAATGGCTGCCGCCACGGAGCAAGCAGAAGGCTTGGCTCCGCTCCAGGCTACAAAGTTTCAATTGTAGAAGATAAATAAACCCCAGATACCAGGGCCTCCGCTTGGGTCGCCGGGGGGCATGGCTGGCCTGCAAACCACCACAGGCCCCTCGCCCAGGTCACCCCACGCCCCAAGGGAACCCCCACCCTGATCTGGGACACCCTTCAGGGCAAACCAGCTGGCCCCCACCCGTGCACCAGGCCTCTATCCTATCTAATAAAAGAGTAATATGCAGATTGACCATCACTCCAACACACAAGATGGCTGCCCCATGTGGTCAGATATCCTGCCCCCATGTGGACACAAGATGGCCACCACAAGATGGCCAGCAGGGGAGGGCAGTTGGGAGGGACCAGGCCTGCAAGGGAGGGCAGTTGGGGGCGATCAAGCCTGCAGGGGAGGGCTGTTAGGGGTGACCAAGCCGGCAGAGGAGGGAAGTTGGGGGCAACCAGGCCTGCAGGGAAAGACAGTTGGGAGGGACCCAGGTCTGCAGGGGAGAGCAGATGGGGGAACTAGGCCTGTAGGGGAGGACAGTTAGGGGTGACCAGGCCTACAGGGGAGGGCAGTTGGGGGGGACCCAGGCCTGCAGGGGAGAGCAGTTGGGGGGACTAGGCCTGTAGGGGAGGGCAGTTAGGGGTGACCAGGCCTGCAGCAGAGGGCAGTTGGGGGGGACCCAGGCCTGCAGGGGAGAGCAGTTGGGGGGACTAGGCCTGTAGGGGAGGGCAGTTAGGGGTGACCAGGCCTGCAGGGGAGGGCAGTTGGGGGGGACCCAGGCCTGCAGGGGAGAGCAGTTGGGGGGGCAAGGCCTGTAGGGGAGGGCAGTTAGGGGTGACCAGGCCTGCAGGGGAGGGCAGTTGGGGGGGACCCAGGCCTGCAGGGGAGAGCAGTTGGGGGGGGCAAGGCCTGTAGGGGAAGGCAGTTAGGGGCAAACAGGCTGGCAGGGGAGCAGTTATGCATCAATCAGGCTGGCAGGGGAATGGTTAGGGGGTGATCATGCTGGCAGGCAGAAGCGGTTAGGGGCAATCAGGAAGGCAGGCAGGCGAGCAGTTGGGAGCCAGCAGTCCTGGATTGTGAGAGGGATCCAGGCTGGGATCGGGCCTAAACGGGCAGTCGGACATCCCTCAAGGGGTCCCATATTGGAGAGAGTGCAGGCTGGACTGAGGGACACACATCCCCATGCACGAATTTCGTGCACCAGGCCTCTAGTAGTCAATATAATATTGTAATAACTATGTATTATTGCAGGTAAGTACTACACTTGTGGGGGAATCACTTTGTAAATTATAAAATTGAGTAACCACTATGCTATACACCTGAAACTAATATAAAGTAATATTGATGTCAAGTGTAACTGACAAATAAAAAGAAGAAAAAAAGAGTTCCTCTGCTTTAAAAGAAGGAAGATTAAAAACATCTGTTACAGATGATGGGAACAAATGAAAGTTTTTAACGAGTGGTAAACATGATCAATTTTGGATTTAAAAAATATTACATTTGGAAGATAGATTTAGGAATAAAAAATGGTGTTTAAGAAATCATTTCGGAAATTTAAAACTATTGTTTTACAGTTCAGGTGAGGATCTCTAAGGACTGGAACAATTAAAGTTATTTAAGACATAAAAATGACATTACCAAGCGACCATTTGGATGTGGAAGATGAGGAAAAAAAAGAGAACAAATGTAATATGTGCTCACATTCCAGGAATAAAGCAGATATTCATCCATTCGGCCAGCCAATAATTACTGAACACCTACTGTGTGCCAGGCACAGTGCTTGGTTCAAGTGACAGGAAAATAAGAATTGGTTTCTACCTTCAAAGAACTCAAAATCTACTGGGAAAAACAGACAAGTAAATAAGTACAATGAAAAGGTAGAATGCTGTGAGACTTGGTAGGGTGGCAATAGACTGGGAAGGGAGGTAATGTATATCATGATAAGGCTTTGGGTTACAGTCTTTTAGGCAAATGAATTTGTCAAAACCCAGCTAATATATATTTAAAATTTGTGTTTCTCGGAGAGTCTTGAAGATGGCGGCTGGCAGGACGGAGGTGAGGGAGAGGAAGTGAGTTAGGGTACGAAAGGAGAGTGTGTGGATGTGTGCGGTGTGTGTATGAGTAAGGGAGAATTAAATCCCCGTTGGAGCAGCAGGGGCTGGCAGACCAGGCTCTCTTGGACAAGGAGAGACTACCACCGCTGTGAGCACTCCCTGGACTGCGGGACTCCAGCACGGAGCCAATGCCATCTTGAAGGGGAGAAAGGCCTTTTCTAGGAACTCATCAGCACCACCAACCAGACAGGCCTTGGAACTGCCCTGCGACCCAGCAGCCACTCCAGCCAAAATCCTGCTGCCCCACCCGCAGACCCCGGACCCTAGGACCTCCACCTCCAAAGGTGCACCGCTCAGCAGCAGTAAGTGCAACCTGCCCCTGCCCAACAGCAGAACTCTGGACAAAACATTCGCGTTTCCAGCGCACACAGACATCTAAGGCACACCACTCCTTAGGCAGCGCCTGGGAGCCACTGGGAGCCCCCGCAGGTGTGATTTTGTACAGACAAGAGCGCGGAGCCCTGCAGTAGAAATTCTGAACTCCCACCTCCTGAATAACTGCCCACCATCACCCCAACTGTGCAACTTCAGTGCCAGAGCCCCTCAGAGTGTCTCAGAGCTCTGCTCCAGCAAAGGCACCTCCCACAGATGTGCATTTCCAACAGGCAGGTCCTCTGAGCCCATCTATCCACAGCATGCTCGGGGGAGCAGCTATGAGACTCTGCTGGGTGTGATTCTGCAGAGACAGGGGCACGCTGCCCCGCAGTAGAAATTCTGAATTCCCTCTTCCTGAATAACTGCCCACATTCACCCCAGCTGCTCAACCTCAGTGCCAGGACCCCTCAGAGTGCATCAGAGCTCTGCGCCAGTAAACGCACCTCCACAGATGCGAATTTCCAACAGGCAGGCACCCTGAGCCTATCTACCCACAGGGCGCTCCTGGGAGCCACTGTGAGCTCTCCCTGGGTGTGATCTTGGACAAACAGGGGCGCACTCCCCCCCACAGCAGTAGAAATATTGAATATACTCTTCCTGGATACCTAGCCACAGGCGCCTCAATTACGCGGCTACACTGCCAGGGCCCTTCAGAGTGCTTCAGTGTGCCTCGCAGGCAAACGTACCACGGGTGCCCCTGTGAGCCGCCAAGAGAGTGAGCGCCTATCCACCACAGGTGCAGCAGCAAAAGCTGAGTCTGCCAACCCCACAACTACAGAACTCTGGACACCACAGTCACGCCTTTCCAGAATGCAGGCCCCCTGAGCCCCATCACCCCAACAGATGGTTCCTGGGTGCCACCGTGAGTCCCTGCTGGGCACGCATGATTTCAATTAAGAGTGCAAGACGGCAAAATTTGGGACACTCCCCTCCACGGCTGCTGACTTCTAGACACCGCAGTTGTGCCTCTCAAGCTCGCAGGCCTACATCAAGAGAACCCAAATAGCTCAAGTAGGGAGCTACACTAGATTACCAAGCCCAGGAGAACTGAGAGATTAAACCAGTAGCACCATCCCCAAAAGAACCTGGGTAGCAAAGCAATCGGATCTACAATTAAAACATTACAGGAAAACATGGGAAGACAAAAAAGCAATCCCCAAAGGAAAGAAAAAGAGGAACCACCAGAAAGGGAGTTAAATGAAATTGAAGCTAGCAGCTTATCAGAGAAAGAATTCAGAGTAATGGTTATAAGGATGTTTAAATGGCTGGATGACAAATACACACAACTCAATGAGAATTATAAGGAGTTGAAAAAGAATGTCGCAAACACGAAAAGGAATCAAGAGGAGATGAAGAACGACATAGCTGCAATAAAGAACACAATGGAAGGCTTTAACAGTAGACTAGAATAGGCTGAGGACTGCATCAGTGAAATAGAAGACAAGGTAGGAAAAAACACACAAACACAGCAGCAACTGGAAAGAAGATTTAAAAAGCAAGAGGAGAGCCTAAGGGAGCTTTGGGACAACACAAAATGAAACAACATGCGCATAATAAGGATACCAGAAGGAGAGGAAGAGAAGCAAGGAATAGAAAACCTATTTGAAGAAATAATGACAGAAAACTTCCCTGATATTGGCAAGAAAAAAACCATGCAAGTCCAAGAAGTACATAGAGTCCCAAACAAGTTGAACCCTAAAAGACAGATACCAAGACACATCATAATTAGATTGGCAAACACCAACAACAAAGTAAGAATCTTAAAGGCTGCCAGAGAGAGACAGAAAGTTACCTACAAGGGTTCTCCTATTAGAATGTCAATGGATTTCTCAACAGAAACACTCCAGGCCAGAAGGGAATGGAATGAAATTTACAAAGTGATGCAAAGCAAGGAAATGAACCCAAGAATACTATACCCAGCAAGGCTATCATTCAAAATTGAAGGTGGAATCAGGAGCTCCACAGACAAAAAGGGCTAAGAGAGTTTATCACTACCAAGCCAGCAATGCAGAAATGCTAAAAGGACTGCTATAAAAAGAAGAAAGAGAAAGGCAAGAAGAAACACAAACATTAAGGAAAAATATGACAAAAAACATGTACTTGTCAATAATAACATTAAATGTAAATGGATTAAATGCACCAATCAAAAGGCATAGGATAGCTGAATGGATAAGAAAACATGACCCATATATATGCTGTCTGCAAGAGACCCACCTCAGAACAAAGGATTCACACAGACTGAGAGTGAAGGGATGGAAAAACATTTTTCAGGCAAATGGAAATGAGAAAAAAGCTGGGGTTGCAATACTTATATCTGATAAAATAGACCTCAAAGTAAAGGCCATAACAAGAAATAAGGAAGGCCACTACATAATACTAAAGGAAGTAATTCAACAAGAAGATATAACTCTGGTAAACATATATGCACCCAATACAGGAGCACCCAAATACATAAAACAACTTCTGGAAGATATCAAGGGAGAGATTGATAGCAATACAGTCATAGTAGGAGACTTTAATACCTCACTGACATCACTAGATCAATCAACTAAACAAAAAATCAGCAAAGAAACAGCAATCCTAAATGATTCACTAGTTCAGATGGACTTAATTGACATCTTTAGAACATTTCACCCCAAAGCTACAGAATATACATTCTTCTCCAGTGCACATGGAACATTTTCAAGGATAGACCACATATTAGGACACAGGCAAAGTCTCTTCAAATTCAAGAAGATAGAAATAATATCAAGCATCTTCTCAGATCACAATGACATAAAACTGGAAATCAATTACAATAAAAACAATCCAAAAATATCAAACACTTGGAAACTAAATAGCATGCTATTAAACAAGGACTGGGTTACCAGAGAGATCAAAGAAGAAATGAAAAACATCATGGCAACGTATGACAATGAAAACACAACAATCCAAATTCTATGGGACACAGCGAAAGCAGTCTTGAGAGGGAAGCTCATAGCTCTACAAGCCTACTGCAAAAAAAAAACAAGAAACAATGGTAATAAATTATCTAACTCTACAACTCAAAGAGTTAGAACGAGAGCAACAAGAAAAGCCCAGTGTAAGCAGAAGGAAGGAAATAATAAAGATCAGGGAGGAGGTAAACGACATAGAGACCAAAGAAACAATACAAAAGATCAACAAAACCAAGAGTTGGTTCTTTGAAAGGATAAACAAGATTGATGAACCTCTAGCCAGGCTCACCAAGAAGCAAAGAGAGAGGACCCAAATAAACATAATAAGAAATGAAAGAGGAGAAACAACAACAGACCCCACAGAAATACAAAGGATTGTTAAAAAATATTATGAACAACTCTATTCCAACGAACTGGACAACCTGGAGATAACAGACATATTCCTAGAAAAATACAACCTTCCAAAAATCAATCAGGAAGATTCTAAAAATCTCAATAGGCCGATAATTATGGAAGAAATTGAAGCAGTCATCAAAAAGCTTCCAGCAAACAAAAGCCCAGGGTCAGATGGCTTCACACGGGAGTTATACCAAACATTCAAGGAAGAACTAAAACCTATCCTCCTCAGACTATTCCAGAAAATCCAAGAGGAATGATACTTCCAAGCTCATTCTATGAAGCCAGCATCACCCTAATACCAAAACCAGATAAAGACAACACAATGAAAGAGAATTACAGGCCAATATCCCTCATGAACATAGATGCCCAAAATCCTCAACAAAATTCTAGCAAATCGGATCCAGCAGTACATCAGAAAGATCATACACCATGACCAACTAGGATTTATCCCAGGGATGCAAGGATGGTACAATATCCGCAAATCAATAAACGTAATACATCACATATACAAATTGAGAGATAAAAACCACAGTCATATCAATTGATGCAGAAAAAGCATTTGACAAAATCCAACACCCCTTCTTGATAAAAACTCTCAGCAAGGTGGGAATAGAAGGATCATACCTCAACATAATAAAAGCCATATATTACAAAGCCACAGCCAACATCATACTCAATGGGCATAAACTAAAACCATTTCCCTAAGAACAGGAACAAGACAGGGATGCCTACTGTCACCACTCCTGTTCAACATAGTACTGGAAGTACTAGCCATTGCGATTAGACAAGAAGAAATAAAAGGCATCCAAATTGGAAAAGAAGTAAAACTGTCCTTATTCGCAGATGACATGATAGTGTACATAGAAAACCCTAAAGACTCATCAAAACATTATTAGACTTAATATATGAATTCGGCAATGTAGCAGGATACAAAATTAACGCCAAGAAATCTATAGCATTTCTATACACCAACAGTGAACTTACAGAAAGAGAGACTAAGAAAACAATTCCATTTACCATTGCACCAAAAAAATTAAGATGCCTAGGAATAAACTTAACTATGGAGGTAAAAGACCTCTACTCAGAAAACTACAGGACATTGAAAAAAGAGATAGAGGAAAACATAAATAGATGGAAGAGCATACCGTGTTCATGGATTGGTAGAATCAACATCATTAAAATGTCCATATTACCCAAAGCAATCTATAGATTCAATGCACTCCCCATTAAAATACCAACGGCATATTTCACAGACCTAGAAAAACTCTCTAAAAATTCATCTGAAATAAAAAAAGACCCCGAATAGCCACAGCAATCCTGAGAAAGAAGAACAAAGTAGGAGGAATCTCAATACCAGATTTTAAGCTGTATTACAAAGCCACTGTTCTCAAAACAGCGTGGTGCCTTGCTCAAGAACAAGCATATAGACCAATGGAATAGAAGAGAGAACCCAGATATCGACCCAAACCACTATGCTCAATTAATATTTGACAAAGGAGGCATGAACATACAATGGAGTCAAGACAGTCTCTTCAATAAATGGTGTTGGGAAAATTGGACAGATACATGCAAAAAAATGAAACTAGACCACCAACTTACACCATACACAAAAATAAACTCTAAATGGATACAGGACTTAAACTTAAGATGGGAAACCATAAAAGTACTAGAAGAATCCACAGGCAGAGAAATCTCAGACATATGCCGAAGCAACTTCTTCACTGATATCACTCCTAGGGCAACGGAAACTAGGGAGAAAATAAACAAGTGGGACTACAGCAAAATAAAAAGCTTTTGCACAGCAAAAGAAACCATCAACAAAACAACAAGAAAGCCCACTGTATGGGAGAGGATATTGGCACATGTTATCACTGATAAAGGTTTAATCTCCAACATTTACAGGGAACTCATACAACTCAATAAAAGGAAGATAAACGACCCAATAAAAAAATGGGCAACAGACCTAAATAGAATATTTTCGAAAGAAGACAGAAGGAAGGCCAAGAGACACATGAAAACATGCTCAAAGTCACTAATTATCTGAGAGATGCAAATGAAAACGACAATGTGGTACCATCTCACACCTATCAGAATGGCAATCATCAACAAATCAACAAACAACAAGTGTTGGCAAGGATGCAGAGAAAAAGGAACCCTCGTGCACTGCTGGTGGGAATGCAGACTTGTGCAGCCACTGTGGAGAACAGTATAGAGTTTCCTCAAAATACTGAAAATGGAACTCCCATTTGACCCAGTAATCTCACTTTTAGGAATATATCCTAAGAAACTAGAAACACCAATCAAAAAGGATATATGCACCCCGATGTTCATAGCAGCACAATTTACAATAACTAAGATTTGGAAACAGCCTAGGTGCACGTCAGCAGATGACTGGATCAGAAATCTATGGTACATCTACACAATGGAATACTATGCTGCTATAAAAAAAAGAAGCAATTCTTACCATTTGCAGCAGCCTGGATGGAACTGCAGAGCATTATGCTAAGTGAAATAAGCCAGTCAATGAAAGAAAAATACCACATGATCTCACTCATTTATGGATAATAAAGAACATTATAAACTGATGAACAAAAAGATAGATACAGAGGCAATAAAGCATCAAACAGACTGTCAAATTACAGCGGGAAGGTTGGGGATGGGTGGGGGAGATAAGAGATCAACTGAAAGACTTGTATGCATGCATTAAATATGATCAATGGACGCAGGACACGGGGGGGTTGTGAGTGCATGTATGGGAGTGGGGTGGGGAGGCAATGGTAAGATATGTACACATGTAATACCTTAATCAATAAAAAATTTAAAAATGAAGAAAAATAATTTGTGTTTCTCATTGTAAAATTTTCATTAAAAGTATAAACAAATATTAAACTCCAATTAAAAATATGTAAGTTTAAGTATTTAGATGTAAGTGTACAAATGTATGTAATTTACTTTAAGAGGCATTTTAAAAAAGAATATGACTTAATGAGTAGACAGATGGGCATATATGTAATAAACAAATATAGTAAAATGTTGTTCCTATAAAATATTCCAATTTTGTCATAACTTTGAAAAATTTCAAAATAAAATGTTACAAAAAACACTATGGAGCACCAATTGATGGAAAAATTTTGATCCAAAGTGAAGGTTTCATAAGTGGGGGAGTCAGCCAGGTAAGGAGATGACTGTAATACAGATTTGGGGTACTGTTAGTGTAGGAAAAAGGTAAATACTAGATGGCGTAGCGGGGTAGGAAGTGGGTGGTCAAATAAAGTTTCTTCAAGGCGATGAAATTGGAGCTGAGTATTGAAAGGCAAAATAGAATTAACCCAGTGAAGACAGAAGGAAGGCATTTCCAGCAGAGGAAGCAGAATACACAAAGATGCACAGACAAGGGAGAACCTGGCACACTTAGTATGGCTTAGCTGATTGCAAAGAAAGGGTGGGGAAAGGGGAAGCTAGCCAGGTAGGTAGGGCTACAGAACAAAGGCTATGTTAAGCAGTGAGACAAGGAGCTCTGGAAAGAATTCTAACAAGGAATATCCAGTTTATAATGAACATGTTGGCTACTAGTTGGTGGATGACTTGAAAGAGTAGATGACTTGAAAGGGAAACCAACTGGAAAGCTTGCTGTAAGCTAAGAAATGATGAAGGCCTGAACTAAGGTAGTGAAAGAAAGTAATTTGAGATATAAGAGTCACAGGACTTGGTGATTGATGGGATTGGGAGGAGCCAGTGAAGAAAGAATATGGAATGATGCCAAGGATTCTGGTGTAGATGAGTGGGGGGATGTTGGTATTATTTACTGCAGTTGATGGAGGGGCTGGTTTAACAGGAGCCGGAAGAGATGAGGAGTTCCATTTTAGATATGTGGAAAGGGAGGTGCCTGTGGGTCATTTATGAGATGCCCCACAAGCAACTACATTTATATGCTAAAATGTAGATGCCAAGCACAAGCTGGAGATAGAAGTTTGGGATTAGCAGCATAAAGGTAGAAGCCATAAGCATCTAAGTGGGTGAGACTACTTAGGATGTTGCAGAGGTGGCAAGATGATGGATTTAAACAATGGGAAGAGAGAGAAAAAATCCCAGGACAGAACCTGGGCTATTTCAGGTATGGGTGGGTAGAAGAAAAAGAGCCTGAGAGAGCCCTCAGAAAAGAGGATACACAGGAGATAGGGAGGAATGACACTGTCCAGAAGAAGGGGCAGGTGTCAGACACTGCAGTCACCAAGTAAGGGGAAGACTGAAGAGTCCAATGGATCCAGTTGTTCAGGTCATTGGTGACCTCAGCAGGGACAGTTTCAATGGGATGAGGATGGAGGGCTAGCAAAAAAGCAGAGTAAAAGGAAAAGGGAAGAGAGGTATAGAATGAGGGGGATAAAGGATTTTGTTTTAACATGGGAAAAACACATTAGTACTAGGTTGAGGGAGGAAAGTCAGTAGAGAAGGGGAGTTAAACACAGAAGGAATAGGAACACTTGATGGAACCAGATTTCAAAGGCAGTGGGGATTAAAAAACAACACAGCAGAAAACCTATGAGTAAAACGGCACAGAGATCTGAAACAAGAGTACTGTTTAGAAAACGATGAGTAGACTACTGTGGCTGGAAACCTGTAGTTTGTGAGGAAATTCTGGGAAATGAAACTGGAAATACAGAGAGGCCAGAAAATGGCAAGGTAGTCCCCTGATACTACATAATTTCAGAGAGAAAAAAAGTACATTAGATGATATTGTTACAAAAGGCAACATCAAAAACCCCAAGACTAAAGTTGGACCTTGAAAGATGACTATGTTGAGATAGTCTGATGGGGGAGTAGGGGAATATAGCATTCTGGAAGAGAAGAAGAGATGGTTATAATGAAAGTGCACAGAAGCCAGAATTAGCAGGGCATGTGGTGGAGGGATTGTAGCTGGAGTGGAGAGTATGGGTAGGGAAGCTGTGAAAGATAGCTGAGGAGGTCATCTGGGTATGAAGGGTCTGGAAGGCCTGGCTATAGATTTTACACTTCATCCTATAAGCAGTGATGTGCCACTTAAGTTTCTAACCAGGGGAGGTACCACGTACAAAGTGGTATTTTAAGGAGATTAATGTAGCTGTGGTATTTAGAATGGAATGCCTCCTAAGAGCCAAAGTGTTAGGAGGCTCTTGACCAGGTGTGTGCAGGGTGAAGGCATGGACTTTGTAGGGAAAGCAGGAACAGACTGGAAGTGTATGCATCTCTATAATAGTGCTAAGGAAGAACTCACAATAGATAGTGGGTACTTATTCCTAATCGAGAGCAAACTTGAGAGCAATAAATAGCACAATGGAATAGGAAGAAAAGGAAAGAGACTGAAAAGGAATAGTTTGAGTTAGGAAAAGAACTAGGAGAGTGAGGATTTACAAATCAGAAGAGTTTCAAGAAGGGTATGTTCAAGTGTCAATGTCACAGAGAGGTTAGATAAGATGAGCACTAAAAAGAACCAATTGGTTTTTTTGTTGTTAATCCTCACCCAATGATATTTTTCCATTGATTTTTAGAAAGAGTGGAAGGGAGGGGGAAAGAGAGAGAGAGAGAGATGCGAGAGACACATCGATTGGCTGTCTCCCTGGCAAACAGATGGAGCTTGCAACCAAGGTACGTGCCCTCGACCAGAATTAAATCCGGGATCCCTCAGTCCCACAGGTCAACGCTCTAAATGGCTAGGGCAGTGGTCGGCAAACTGAGGCTCGTGAGCCGGGGTTTGCTGCTCTGTTGACTAATGAGTTTGCCGACCACTGACCTAGACTCTCAATTCCAATAATTACAGGCTGATGTTCCTTGTGATTAAGCCCCTAGGGCAATTAAGGTATCACTGTTGATATTTTACAGTGGTTTTGGCAAGGTAGCTAAAGACAGACTACCAAGAGAGTGAATCAGTCAGGTCCCTAGATATAATATTAAAAAATAAATGTTATTTCCATACACTATAAATAAATTTAGAATACAAAATTTTAAATGATTCTATATATGCTGTTTACATGGGTTTATTCAATTTGTGAAAATTCAGTGAGCTATTCACTTACGATATACACTGAGTGGCCAGATTATGATCTGGGGTCTGGCCAGCCTGGCCAGGGGGAGGGGACATGGGCGGTTGGCCAGCCTGCCTGCTGGTTGAACTCCTGGTTGAGGGGACAATTTGCATATTAGCCTTTTATTATATAGGATATACACTGAGTGGCCAGATTATTATGCATTCAGAGATCATAATAATCTGGCCACTCAGTGTATGTGCTTTTCTGTTTGTATATTATACTTGAATAAAAATATTTTAAAATATCACTTCCAATACTGTAAAAATATTAGGGGCAGAAATAGAATATTGGGGACTAACTATTCGTTATAAGAAATACCGATCATGCTCTGTTAACTGTGATTGTTTTGTTCTGATTAAAGAAAACACATTCTAACCTAGCTGGGAGTTGTATGCCCCAGGTCCTGGAAGTCAACCTTGGAATATGGTCCATTCTCATCTGAGAATTGCCTATTATCGTACAAAGATTAACAACCTTGTTACCCAAACAGTAGAGCCCCGCCCTAGCCCCACTGTCTGTAATCTGTAACCATTATACCTATTTTTATTCCTTTTGCCAACTTTCCCATGCCTGTAATACCCATTTTGCATACCCATTCTTATTCCTTTTGCCTACTTTCCCATGTAATCTTTGTCCTTGTATCCCATATATAACCAGCTGATTTATGGGGAGGTACAGAGCAGATTTTCCTGGATGACCTGCTGCTCTCCCATACTGCCTACATTATTGGAATAAACATTCATATATGATACAACCCTGTCTCTGCTTAATTGGCTCAAGTAGTGACAGGCAGCCTGGACCCATTGGTTGTCTGGTTTCATATTCTGGCTACTTTGGTGGGACTGGCAAGTGAGGGACTCTCTGGGGTTAGTACCGGGGATCCCACTTGCAGCTTGGATTGGAGTTCCTGGGGTTGAGGCCTGGACTCTTTCATTCAAAGCGCTACCAGGAAGTTTCCTGTTTTGAGTCCCAGCTGCAGCCTCAGCAATCCCTTGGCTCTCACCTAAGAGCCAAGTTGAATCAAGCGTTTTTGTATGACATGAGAAGCATTTGCTGCCTCTCATCTGGCTTCTTTGTAAGGCATGAGAAGCATTTACTGCCTCTAGTCTGATCCACTCAGGGACGAGACACATTGCTCTGCATTAGTGTTGTTTTTTTTAACACAGGGCATTCTGAGGTTTCTGTGCCTGTACAGGTAAGCACGGTGTGAAGCTCTTGTCTGTGGGTTATGTGTGCCTATAAATATTATATATAAGAATATCTCTGTTGTTGTTTGGTTTAATTTGTTTAAAGATGGGGGCCCCACGCTGCTTATGGCAGGTTAAACCCTTGGCAAGGGATTGCAGGAAATTCCTAGCAGCTGCCGAGAATTCTTAATCTTGGGGACCCTATGCTCTCCCATCTCAAGGCATCAGTGGCCTGAAATCTTAGCTAGTGAGAATTCTTGTCTGTCTGTAATGTAACTTTGGTTACAGATGTTCCTTGCTTGCTTTCTTACCTTCTGGGGACTTAGTTTACGCTTCGCCATTTTATGAATACAGGGAATCCTCTGTCTCTGCTGTTTGGGCTTTGTGCCACTCAGAACTGAAGATCACTTGATGTGCTGGGTTAGTGTGAGATAAGATTCTAATGCTATACTGTCCCAGTCCCTCCTTTTGAGAGTATTCATTTATTTACTTTAGGAGTTTTGTGTTTCTGTTTTGAAACAAGAGTAAGATATTTCCTTATATGCAAGATTTCATGCTGTTAGAGTCTACTCAGAAAGAAAAATATGGGGAATAAAACCTTCAGAACCCCCCAAGTCTTTCCCCTAGGACAGTGGTTGGCAAACTCATTAGTCAACAGAGCCAAATATCAACAGTACAACGATTGAAATTTCTTTTGAGAGCCAAATTTTTTAAACTTAAACTTCTTCTAACGCCTCTTCTTCAAAATAGACTCGCCCAGGCCGTGGTATTTTGTGGAAGAGCCACACTCAAGGGGCCAAAGAGCCGCATATGGCTCGCGAGCTGCAGTTTGCCGACCATGGCCCTAGGAGGACCGGAGCTGCAGAAGTCCCCTCCATGAGGCTGCAGAAGCAGCAGTGGGGCCACTCCAACTTTGTAAAGGAAAAAACATAGTAAAGTCTTTGGTAACTTAAAACTTTGGAGTTCTGCTGGGTTAAATAGTAAAAATTATTAAATATATAGGTATCTATATATAGAAAAGCCTAAGTGATCAGCCAACCTTTTGACCGTTAGCTATGATGTGCACTGACTACCAGGGGGCAGATGCTCAATGCACAGGCATGGCAACATGGAACAGACTAATGAATCTCAGAGGGAAGGGAGGAGGAGGAAGGGGGAAAGAGATTAACCAAAGATCTTATATGCATACTAGAGGCCCGGTGCATGAATTCATGCACAGGTGGGGTCCCTCGGCCTGGCCTGCGGGGATCGGGCCGAAACTGGCAGTCTGACATCCGCCAAGGGGCCATGGATTGCGAGAGGGTGCAGGCCAGGCCGAGGGACCCCACCGGTGCACAAATCCATGCACCGGGCCTCTAGTTTTGAAATAACAGGATACTAAAATATTAATTAATCTGAGTTTGCCTGCTTTTGGCTTCTTATTATAGAGAATCTAGAAGATGTATTTTATTCTGTTAATGAATACATCTTGTATCTTATTTGAAATATATCTCTTAAAAATGAGAATGTGTTGCTAATCTGAGGAATGTCAATTATTTACTTGTCACCTAAAAATCAAAGTTTCTAAGAGTTAAGAATTCTAACTAAATGGAAAGAAATTGTAATAGTTTTGGTAATAGAAGGCATGAGGTATAGAGATGCATTTTGAAGGAAAAAATAAATTATCCTAAAGCTTATTATTTCTGAATGGGTAAGAAGGTTTGTGAAAGTTACAGAAGGGTTGTGAAGAGAAATCTTAAAAGGAACTTATAAATAATCTGAATAATAAATTTAATTATATAAATGACTCTAAAGCTAATACAGAATTTGTTTAGTCCTTTTCCAGTCTGTTAAAAGGGGGAAAGTCCTGTATTTGCCCAGGACGCAAAAGTTCTATAAATTATTAAAATGATTATATATTATGTTATATTAATCAGTTACTTGATTACTTTTAAAAGCCATCTTCTTAATCATAGGAACTGAAGTTTTGCTAGCCTATGTTTGTGTTTAATACCCTTTTATTGTCACTTTGAATGAATAAATAGTCTAATACTGTTTCATAATCATAATAATATACAATCTTTTGATAAAATAAGTCTGACAACCTTCCTAGGGTTTGAATTTTAAGAAACTTTTTCTTGACCTAGAATTGGCTTTAGGTCATTCCAATAGGCCTTGGAATGCCTCAAGGATTTCTTTTCTCTACTTATAAAGAAAAATTTTATACTTAAGGTACATGGGAAGCTTTGCCCAATAAAGAATAACTATATTCTATTTTTATATACATACTATTAAAATAGTAAAATCCTCAGGAGTCCATAAATTCTGAATATACTTTCATTTATAACTCTGATTGTTAATTTGGAATATTATGTTTTGCAGAAAGAACAGGATTCCATGCCATTGCATTATAATCAAACCTTCTTGTCATTTAGCGACAGTCACTGTTTTGTTACATAACGCATTTGCAAAAATATTACATCTTCTGAGGGATCCATAGAAAGGACTCTGACTGGCTTTAAATTACATTATCTCTGAGAATAAATTTTCAGATCATCCCCTTCAAACTAGATGAAAATTATTAGAACTCTAGAGTATCTGGATTTATATAAGTACTAGAGTGGCCCAGTGCATGGTTTCGTGCACCAGTGGGGTCCCTCAGCCTGGCCTGTGCCTGCTCAGAATCTGGGACCCCTTGGGGAATGTCAGACTGCCTGGCCTGCGGGGATCAGGCCAAAACCAGCAGTCCAACACCCCCCAGGGATGTAGTAGTGCGCAAAGCAGCAGGCGGCTGGGCACCGTACCACTCCCACTCAGCCCGGCCTCAGTGTGCCTGCTGCCACCGCTGCTACCACTGCCGTTCGGTAGCACTGTAGTGGAGGTGGGAGGCTCGTGCTGCTGCAGCTGCGCTCACCAGCCATGAGCCCGGCATCTGGCACCCAATGGTCCGCTGAGCGGCATTCCCGCAGTGGGAGCACACTGACCACCAGGGGGCAGCTCCTGCATTAAGCGTCTGCCCCCTGGTGGTCAGTACGCGTCATAGTGAGTGGTCGACCGGTCTTTCGGTCGCTTAGACTTTTATATATATAGTAGAGGCCCGGTGCATGGTAGGGGGGGCCCTCAGTCTGGCCTGTACCCTCTCCAATCCAGACCCCTCGGGGGATGTCCAACTGACGGTTTAGGCCCGATCCCAGTGGCTCCTAACTGCTGGCCTCCCTGCCTGATCACCCCTAACCCCTCTGCCTGCCTGCCTGATTGCCCCAAACCACCTCTGCCTGCCTGCCTGATCACCCCTAACTGCTCCCCTGCTGGCCTGATCAACCCTAACCACCACTGCCTTGGCCCCACACCCAGGACCCAGGATTCCCTCCTCCGGCCAGCTGCAGGCACCCGGGACCCGGGCTTCCCTACCTCTGGCCGGCCGCAGGCACCTGGAACCTGGGCCGGCTTCACCTGGGCCAGCCGCAGCTGCAGAAGCCAGGACCAGTGGTGGCTGGCTTCACCCAGGCCACAGCCACAGCCGCTGGCGCCCCAGGACCAGGGGCAGGCAGCTTCAGCTTCTCCCAGGCCACAGCCACTGGCACCTGGGACCGTGGGCGGGTTCGCCTGGGCCCAGCTTTGTCAGGAAGACGTCCAGTCTAATTAGCATATTACCCTTTTATTAGTATAGATAGGCAAGAAAAATCAGGAGAAACAAAAATTGATTATGGGACTGAATGAACTGAAAATAGTTTCTATAATTTTCTTGTCAAAAGTATTGCTACTTTTTAATTTTTTTGCTTTTCAGACATAAGGAAACTTGTTTTTTTTCTTAAAGCAATTTAGTGAATTATATATTTTTCTCCCTACCTGATGGCTCCAGAATTTGGCAATTCTTAATGAGCGAGTCATGGCAACACATTTCTTTGCTTGAATTCAATAAAATCAGTTTCCAATTGTGGTATTATTAATCAAAACTTTGACTAGAATGTTATGTCTAAGAAGGAGACATGCCTGGCTCTGGATGTCACCAGAAAGCCTTAAGAAGCCAATAAGAGCCTTTGGAGAAAGTCTGGTACCTTACTTGATCATGTGGTTTGTGGTAGTCTTTCCAGGTATGGAACAAAGTTTTCTTTCCTGATAGGTGGCAAGGAAGGAACCTCAAGACATCATTGGAGACCTCCAGAACTTGAGGTATTCACCCAAGTCTACAGGTATTGCAGACAAACCTGATGGCAGCTAGGTGGCTCAGCTTCTTTGCCCTGAAGGACTAATTAAAGCTCTATGATGAGATTCCAGCAAAGCAGATTTTTTAAAGCCTATATAACCAATTGCTATTCTTTTTTTTTTTTTTTAAGGATTTTCTTTTTTCTTTTCTCTTTTTTAAATATATCTTTATTGATTTCAGAGAGGAAGGGAGAGGGAAAGAGAAATAGAAACATCAATGATGAGAGATAATCATTGACTGGCTGCCTTCTGCATGTCCCCTACTGGGGATCAAGCCCGCAACCCAGGCATGTGCCCTTGACCAGAATTGAACCTGGGACCCTTCAGTCCGCAGGCTGACGCTCTATCCACTGAGCCAAACCAGCTAGGGCAGTGGTCGGCAAACTGCGGCTTGCAAGCCACATGCGGCTCACGAGCCGCGGTTTGCCGCTCTGTTGACTAATGAGTTTGCCGACCACTGCGTAAGGCATTACCCTTTCCCAGAAGTTTTGACTTCAGGTTAAAGACATTAGTACATTATTAAATGTTTTTAAGTGTTCTTCCCTAAGGCAGTGGTCGGCAAACTCATTAATCAACAGAGCGGCAAACTATGGCTCGCGAGCCGCAGTTTGTCGACCACTGAGCTAGGGCAACCAATTGCTATTCTTATTGTGTCCATGAAATCAGGTCAATTTTAGGGTGGAAAATTGTGTTTCAATATACTCTATAATACACAATTGTGAATATTAGCCTCTAATTCAATTGTCTTCAAAGTTTTCTTGCTGTCCTAACTTTTGCCCCAATAATACAAAATTTTATACTTAAGTTTGTCTTCACCAGGTTATAATCCCTACTCGCACTCAAGGAATACCACCTCTAGACACCATTGCCACCTCCTTTCATGCCCAGGCCTCATTGTCCCTCTGACAGCAAAGATCTCTTGGCTCTGAAGGAAAACTACAGAAGAGATTCTGCACCTCTTTTCTTTGAAAGGATTCAGAGCCAAGATCCTTGAGGGGGGATGTGGTAGACAGTTAGACAGACATGATTAGAGCAAGGATGATGGGCCAACAGAAGCAAAAATGGATGGGACCCTGACATGCATCTCAACCACTCCAACTGCTCTGAAGCTGGCAGTGGTGAAGCCCTGGATTCACCCACCAGAGTGAAAAGAGCGCCAGAAGGAGAAAAATGGGTGGCTGAACCCAAGGAACATCTCAAGGTCATCTTTTGAAGGCAACATTTATTATAATTGCGCTCATGACCACAGCTGATCTGGTTGAAGGAGAACTAATTCCATTTAGAAGAAATAAAAATATTTGGGTACATTTAACAAAAAAAATGTTAATTATCTCTGACTTTTGCCTTTCAGGAGGAACCTATATAGAATGGAGTTCTACATCTTGCCTAGTAGGAGTTGGGACCCACTGTCCAGGAAAAGGATGCAGGGATGTTTTATCTAAAGGTTGCTGCAATAGCTTCCTGTGGCAAATGTCTGACTTTTACTGTGTGCTCTAGTTATTGTCTTTCAGTATCTAATAACTACAATATAAATTGTTCTGACAATTTCACCCTCTCTTATAGTAATAGACATACTAAGTTGCCAGCTGGTTGGTTTCTATAGCCCTGCCAACAGCACCAGGGGTTGGGGAATGCTTGTTCCTTAGGATGACTGACTGTCTTTATGCCCCAGAAACATCATAGGGTCCAAACCAAAAGAGACCTTCCCACACCCATGGCACCAGACTACAATGATGATCTCCATCTGTGGTTCCCTGCTGAATATATTACTTTAACCATTTTTATTATGCTAGTAATAGTAGGCTCCCTTAACATAGAAGTGATCCAACTGGCGTATAGCATGGTAAAAGCCCTGAATGCCACTTCCATAGGTTATACATAGGATAAATCAAGAGCCAGGTTAGGGAGGCAGTTCTAGAGAATCAGGCAGCAATAGATTATCTACTGTTGCAGCATAACCACATTTGTGAAAAATTTAAAGGAATGTGATATTTAATCTTTCTGACAATTCTCAATTGATAGAAAACAACATTCAACAAATTAGGGAAACCATTTCCAAGGTAAAACAATGAAAAGGATTTTTATTTTACTGTTTAAAGTATTGGATTTGACTTATCCAAATTAACTTCCTGGCTATCCAACCTGTCTGGTTGAAGGAATTATTATTATTATTTTTTTTTTTTTGTAGTCTGATTACTTACTGCTGTATTCAATGTCTTCCTCTTTTTACCGGTAGATACTGCATTTGCTGTATTCCATCCCATGAACTGCTTCAAGGCAGAAACAAATGCAATCCAGCAGGATGGACTTTTCATCTAAAACTTACCTCACAGATATGAGATGATAGAAATAGCAGTGGGGAATGTAAGGGGCCGAAATATAATACTGGAGACTAGCTATTAGTTATAAGAAATATTACTCATGCTCTGTTAATCATGATTGTTTTGTTCTGATTAAAGAAAGCACATTCTAACCTAGCTAGGAGTTGTACACCCCCAGGTCCTAGGAGTCAACCTGAGACCTGGAAGTCAACTTCGGACTGTGGTCCATTCTCATCTGAGAACTGCCTATTTTCATACAAAGAATAACAACCTTGTTACCCAAACAATAGAGTCCCACCCCAGCCCGCCTGTAATCTGTAACCATTATACCCATTTTTATTCCTTTTGACTACTTCCCCATTTTGCATACCTATTCTTATTCCTTTTGCCTACTTTCCCATGTAATCTTTGTCCTTGTACCCTATACACACAGCTGGTTTATGGGGGGCGGGGGGGATGCAGAGCAGATTTTCCTGGATGACCTGCTGCTCTCCCATACTGCCAGAATTATTGGAATAAACACTCATATATGATTTAACCCTGTCTCTGCTTAAATGGCTCAAGTAGTAACAGGCAGCCCAGACCCATTGGTTGTCTACCTTCAAAAATACAAATTACCTAAGAATAGAACAAAAGATGTATAAGATTTCTACAGGGAAAATCATTGAAAAGTATTAAAGAAGTTCTAAATAAATGGGGCTATATAGTATGTACATATATTTAGAAGACTTAATTTGACTTAACAAAAGGAGTGGCACTGCTTATGGGTGGGGGGGGGCAGGTGGGAGGAAGGATGGACTTTTTAATACATAGTGCTAGGACAAATGGGAAAACAAAATTGGATCCCTACATCATACCATGCACAGAAAACAGTTCTGGGTGGATTAATGACTTAAATGTGAAATGCAATACTATGAAGCTTTTATACAAGACATAATATTAAAAAAATCAAATGAAAAGAGTAAAAATATAAGCCAGAGATGAGGCATAAGATATTTGTAAAACGTGTGGGGGTGGGGAGGTTTGCTATTATTATAACTGAACAGTGACTAGAATCTATAGTATATATATATATATATATATATATATATATATATATATAGCATACTATTTTTGAAATCAGTAAGAAAAAGACAATAGAAAAATGGGCAAGACTAGAACAGGCATTTTATAGAAAAGAAAATATACATGGCAATATACATGAAAAGGTGATCAACCCTTTAGTCATGGAGGTAATGACAATTAAAATCACAGTGAGGTTTTCCACACCTGTTAGATTAGCAAAAATTTAAAATTCTGACAAAACATTGTTGGGGAATGTGGAGCAATGACTCTCATACATTGGAACACTTAGGAAGACAGTTGGGTGTATGTGTACCCTATGACCTAGTAATTGTACTTCAAGGTCTATACCCTAGAAAATTCTTACACATACTAGTATGCACCAGGATACATAAACAAAAATGTTCATAAGGTCATTTTTTTAACTTTTAAAAATTGATTTGAGAGAGAAATTTGTTGTTTCACTTATTTTTGCTTTCATTGGTTGCTTCTTGTATCTACACTGACTAGAGATTTAACCTGCAACCTTGGTGTATTGGGATGACTCTCTAATCAACTGAGCAACCCAGTCAGGGCCAGGGCATTGTTGATAATAGCCCCAAACTGGAAACGACTGAAATATCCATCAGCAGTAGAAATAATAAATAGTGGTATAGTCATACAATGGAATACTGTACTGAAATGGAAATAAAGGAACTATAGCTATATGCAATATAGATGGATCTCACACAATATTGAATGAAAGATGTAAAATACAAGCTTATATACAATATGATTCCATTGATATAAAGTTTAAAAATAGACAAAACTAAATTATGTTCTTTAGAAATGTATACACAGGGCATCCAGGAAAGCAAGAGAATTACTATCACAAAAATCAGGAGTAGTTACCTCAAGAGGGAAGGAAGGGGATCGTTACCTGAGAGGGGTATACATGGGTGCTGGAAATGCTGATTTACAGCCTAAGTGACAGTTTTACTTTAAAATATACACGGTTTATGCATGTGTGCTAATTAATATCTTACCAAAAAAAGCAACTAAGAATGAATTACCTGTGTTTCTAAGCAGAATGAACTTTTTTGAGGAGCTTGACTCTGAAGGGAAGGCGATAGAGTAGCAGTTATAGGATTCAGGATTTAAGGAATTTGTGTACATATGCTCAGCAAAATATATGTACAAGAATATTCATAGCAGCACTATTTATAATAGCCCCAAACTGGAAATTACCAAAATTCACATCCAACAGTAGAAAGGAAAAATAAAGTGTTATACATTCACCAATGGACTATGCATAGTTATGAAAATGGATGAACTATAACTACATGCAATAATATGGATGGCTCTGGCTCAGTTGGAGTGTCATCCTGCACACCAAAAAGTTGTGGGCTCGATTCCCAGTCAGGGCACATACCTAAGTTTCAGTTTTAATCCCCAGTTGGGGCACGTACAGGAGGCAACCAATTGATGTTTCTCTCTGATATCAACTGTTTCTCTCTCTCTCTAAAAATCAATAAAAAAAGCATATCCTTGTGAGAGGATTTAAAATAATAATAATATTGATGATGAATCTCACAACGTTGAGTTAGGGTTACTAGATTTAACAAAAGAAAAAAAATACCGGCATCCAGTTAAATTTGAATTTCAGATAAATGATGAATCATCCTATATAATAAAAGGCTAATGTGCAAATCAACCAAACTGTGGGATGACCGGTCGCTATGATGCACACTGTCCACCAGGGAGCAGACGCTCAATGCAGGAGCTGCCCTCTGGTGGTCAGTGCACTCCCACAAGGGAGTGCCACTCAGCAAGAAGCAGGGCTGATGGCTGGCAAATGCAGAGGTAGTGGCAGGAGCCTTTCCTGCCTCTGCGGCAGTCAGACATCCCCAGGGCTCCCGGGCTGCGAGAGGGCGCAGGCCGGGCTGAGGGACCCTCTCACCCCCGCCCCGAGTGCACAAATCTCATGCACCAGGCCTCTAGTTTTTAATATAAGTATGTTCCCTATCAAAGGATTGTCATTTATCTGAAATTCAAATTTAACTAGCATTCTTTATTTTTCTCTAGTGATCTTACATTGAATAAGAGGAATCGGACACAAATGTTACCTTTTGGGGAAGACTAAGTCTGAAGTGGGCACAAGTGGTACTCCTGGAATGCTCGTAACATGTTTGTTTTTTTGGCTAATCCTCACCCAAGGATATTTTTCCTTTTTTTTTTTCAGATAGTGGAAGGGAGGGGGAAAGACAAAGAGAAACATTGGTGAGAGAGACACACCAATTGGTTGTCTCCTGCACTCGCCTCTACGCAGATCAAGCCTGCAACCGAGGCACATGCCCTTGACTGGAATCTAACCCACAACCCTTCAGTCTGTGGGCCAATGCTCTGTCCACTGAGCCAAACTGGCCAGGGCTTTATTATGGTTTTTTGATGTGGGTGCTTAGTGATATAGGTATATTCACATTGTGAACATTCATCAGAGTAGAAAATTATGATTTGGCCATTTTTCTGTATTCTGTATTATACTTCAGTTGAATAATCTCTTATCCACCTGTAATCTATTTATAATCTACCTGGCAGTGAGCTGAATATGTTTTATATTCAAAGTCACAACAAAAAATAGGGATAAACTTAACAAGAAATGTGCAGCACCAACACACTGAGTAAAGGGAGATAAATACCTTGAATAGGTATATACAGAATATAATGGTCTATAAATATAAAAGTATTTTTAACTTCACTGATACCTACAAGAAAGAAAATAAGATAGCATTATTCACTTATCAAATTGGTAATAATACTTAGTAGAAAAGTTAGAAAACTTTACAAAAATGAGTAATAATATACCTTTATGGGAATTTGGTAGTATATTTTTTAAATGCAGATGGATTTTGGGAAGATTGTAAGTTAAAGATAGCCCAGATCCCCTTTATTCCCAAGTCTGATCCATCTACTCTGTTCTTGAGCCAAGTAGTTGCTGAGAGAGTGAGCTCACAGGATAGATCTGAGATCTTTGAGTAAGTTCTCTCTGGTACCGATGAGAACTCCAGGCCAAGGATCTGGACTCTGATGTAGTATAGCCAAAGTGAAAGGAAGGGAATATGGCTTGCAGGACTCTATGAATACTAGAGAACAGTTGATATTGCCTATGTGAGTGTGCCAAGTTTCGCTGGACCTGAAAATGCTGAGAAGAAACTGAGGGGTTGGGTTGAGTCCTCTCTACTTTGAGACAAGGACAGCACCAGAGAACAAGAGTACAGAGATGCGTCCTCTTGATGTCTCCCAAGGGTGTGGCAAGCTGACTGGCAACATGATGCTTCTACAGTGCTGTCTCATGGGTACAAACCACTGTGCCTTTTCCACACACACAGCTGCTATGACTTAAGGACCCAACATTAGACTTGAGCCCCAACGAGCAAAGTAAGGAAAATAACAATACACGTAAGTGGATCCAGAAGCCAAAGAGAGAGAGAAGCAGAAAATTTCGAATAGGCATTTAATGAAATAGAGCTGAAGGAAACAGACAACTTGAGCCTTAAAAAAGATAACTGAAGGAGATTAAAGTACAGCATAAAAAAGACTTTTTGGAACTATAAGAATTAAATACCATTTACCAAAACCAGTAGCAATTATTCCAAATATTACAACAATAAAACCATTCCAATTAAAATCAGAAACTAGATTATTCCCCCCACCTCTCGAGGAAAGCAATTTCACAAGTCCAGGGTGTATCCTTCAACATCCTTTTCCTTACTAATAAATAAAAAAATATGAGAAATGGTAGAAATAAATATTGGCAAAGAGATCACTTTCTTTTTACTGATATGATTTTATACTAAGAAAACCCAAGACTAGTTTAAAATAAAAACTTAGAATACAGCTATATGCATCAAGATGGATGAATCTCACAAACATAACATTGAGCAGGAAAAAAAGTGACAAAAAACCACATATTTTATGAAACTATTTATGGAAAGCTTAGAAACAGGCAAAATACCACCACATTGTTAAGGGATACAAGAATAAGAAATTTAATAAAAAAGATAAACACCACATTCATAATGGTAGTTAAATTCTCCCCTCAATCTGATGTAACCTGCCCTGACTCCTTACCACTCAACCTACACCACTGTGGCAAAGATCCCCAAAATCTCAATGTACAAATCCGTCTGTCTCTTCTCAGTCCTCATATTATGTAACCACTCTGAAGCATTTGACACAGGTGACGATCCCTTCTTTCTAGACACTATCTTCCATTGACTTCTTTAGTTGGCTCTTTTACCCTTGACTCTTAAGTATCAGTGTTCCTTACTAATATTTAATGTTGTCTCACTCATTATCTAGTCTTTCTCTACACAACTCACCTGGGAAACCTCACCCATAGAATCCAAATGTTTATCTCCAGCCCAGATGTTACTTCTAAGCTCAAGCTCAGAATTTCCCTTTTCTTTAGGGACTTTTCTAATACGCATTCCAAATCTGACATGTCCAAAATCAAACTCATTATCTTTCTCTCTGCTGTCCGCTTCCTATATACCTATGCCTGGTTTTCTAACTAGCTTCCCTTCAGCTAATGGCAGCTCCACTTGATCTGAGACTCAACTGTGATTTGTCATAAACCTTTTGGCCTCACAAAACAAATCTGACACTTGAATACAACCCCTTCCTTCACCCCCAGTAATGTACAATAATACGCAACACAATTCTGATGGGCCATATCCATCCTCTGAAAATATTCTAGAGGGGCTAGCAACTTTTCTAGTTCTCAATAGGTATAAAATCATTCCCTCTAACAGTGGGGAAGAGCTTGGCTTTGGTAATATTGTGTTAGCTAAGAAAATGGTTTTTGTCACACACCTATAAGCCTCTTACACCCAGATCTACCTCAAATGTTGACAACCACCATCTCAAGCTTCTGGGGGGGGGGGGTCTTAGTTCAGCTGGATTTATCTATAAATATCAGTAAGGTCCACATATTCCTTATTAACCAACACTCAGAGCAAGTAAAAACACAGACAGAATTAATAATTACAAAGAGGCTACTATATACCAGAAATTATGTTATATGTCTTACATACACTGAGTGGCCAGATTATTATGATCTCTGAACGCATTAATAATCTGGCCACTCAGTGTATATCCTATATCAGGCGTCCTCAAACTACGGCCCGCGGGCCACATGCGGCCCGCCGAGGACATTTATCCGGCCCGCCAGGTGCCGCTGCCTGTCCTGCTTAGCAGACGACTCGTCCCGGGCCCACAGTGCATAGGAATTTGTTCATAGTTTTTTTTTTTAAACTATAATCCGGCCCTCCAACGGTCTGAGGGACAGTGAACTGGCCCCCTGTTTAAAAAGTTTTTGAGGACCCCTGTCCTATATAATAAAAGGCCAATATGCAAATTGTCCCCTTGAATAGGAGTTCGACCAGCAGGCAGGCTGGCCAACCACCCATGTCCCCTAGCCCTGGCCAGGCTGGCCGGATCCCACCCATGCACGAATTCATGCACTGGGCCTCTAATATATATATGTACACACACATACACACACACACACACTGAGTGGCCAGATTATTATGCGTTCAGAGATCATAATAATCTGGCCACTCAGTGTCTATGGGTTTACTTAATCCTCACATCTCTGTGGGGAGTATATATGCAAATCCTATCTTATAAATTAATACATTGTAGCTCTGAAGCAAAGATGGGAGGGGATACCTATAGAAGACCTATCTATAATAATAAAAGCGTAATATGCTAATTAGACCAGACAACCCAGACCTGGCTGCCCCCCCCCCATTGGGCTAGATTCAGAGCTAGCCAGTCCCACCCTTGTCAAGCCCTGCCCGGCAGGGGGCATAGCCTCCGGTCCCCTGGACCGGCGCCAGGACGGGGAGCGTGGCCTGAGGTTTCCCAGCCCAGACCGGGACAGGGGCCGTGCCTTGAGGTCCTCTGTCAAGCCCTGCTGGGTGGGGGGCATGGCCTGAGGTCCCCCATCAAGCCCCGCCAGGCAGGGGGATGAAGCCTCAGGTCCCCCGTCAAGCCCTGCTGGGCGGGGGCGCGGCCCGAGTTCCCCCAACCCAGCACTGGGGGTGCACCTTGAGGTCCCCCGGCAAGCCCCGCTGGGTGGGGGGCACTGCCTGAGGTCCCCTGTCAAGCCCTGCCAGGAGGGGGCATGGCCTGAGGTACCCCGGCCTGGTGCTGGGGTGGGGGGAGCAGCCTGAGGTCCCCTAGCCCAGCACCAGGATGGGAAATGCACCTTAAGGTCCCCCACCAAGCCCCACCGGGTGGGGGGTGCTGCCTGAGGACCCCCGGCCTGGCACTGGGGCAGGGGGAGCAGCCTGAGGTCCCCTAGCCTAGCACCAGGACAGGAAGCGCACCTTGAGGTCCCCTGTAAAGCCCTGCTGGGTGGGGGGCGCAGCCTGAGGTCCCCCAGCCTGGCGCTGGGGCAGGGGGAGCAGCCTGAGGTCCTCTAGCCCAGCACCAGGACGGGAAGTGCACCTTGAGGTCCCCTGTCAAGCCCTGCCAGGTGGGGGGCACAGCCTGAGATCCCGTCAAGCCCTGCAGGGTGGGGGACTCGGCCTGAGGTCCCCTGTCAAGCCCCACGGGGGTGGGGGAGGGCATAGCCTCAGGTCCCTACTGATTGCTCGTTAAGGCTCCTTATGGGAACTTGGCCTCAGCTGTGGGTGCAGCCATCTTTGTGACGGTGTGATGGTCAATTTGCACATTCCCTCTTTATTATATAGGAAGGAGGATAGGTCTTTTTTCCAGGTACAAACTGAAAGAAACATGACTGAGATTTAGTTCAAAATAATATCAGAGGGAGAATACAAATGCAGCAAGACTATTTGGTCAAAATTAGTCATTTTTGAAACTGCATGACAGGTACATGGGGGCATTCATTATTCCATCCTGACCTCTTTTGAATATACTTGAAAAGCTTTTAAAAAGAAAAAAGAAGAGAACTAGGCTTTCAAACTCAGAAAATAAGAAGACTAGAACAAACCAAAATGAAGCTACCTAGAAGGAAATCATTAATTGAGAGTAAAAAAAAAAGGGGGGGGGGCGTTGAGTTAATCAATAAATCTGTCAAACATGATAGAAAAAAATAGAAATTATATATAATCAAATGAAGTTAGAGACATAATAGTAGACATGAAAAATATAAAGTAAATCAATATATAATATTATACCAATAAGTTTAACAATCTATACAAAATGAATAATTTTCTAAGAAAATATAAATGAACAAAATTGGCTAAAGATAAAAAAAACCTTCAAGAAACCTTTAGAGATAATTCCCATCCTATATAAAAAAAGCCTAATATGCAAATTATCCCCTCAACTGGGAGTTCGGCTGCGAGTTCGACCGCTCACTATGACATGTGCTGACCACCAGGGGGAGGCACAGAACATGGCGGGCATCAGCGACACGGTGCTGGCAGTGGGTGACAGTGGAGGCACTGCAGGCCCTGATGAGAGTGCGATTGTGGCGGGGTGGTAGAGCAGGTGAGCAGGAGGCAACAAGCCAAGGTTAGTCCGAGCGGGGGCCCAATCGCTCCATAGACGGCAACCAGTGGCAGTGGCAGGGGGCTCAGCCCTGATCGATCATCCCACAGGAGGGATGGTGAAGCAAGTGAGGGGGCGGTGCCAGGCCAAGGCAAGGTGCCAGGTGGGGCTGCGAGGCTACAAGGCTGGGGCCAAGAGCTGGGGCTGCAAGCCTGGGGCCCGATCTCCACAGGCCACCTCAAGGGACCCCAACTGTGAACGAATTCATGCACCAGGCCTCTACTGTTATATAAACTGTACTAGAGCATAGAAAAAAATGAAAGCTTCCCAACTCATTTTATACAGTTGGTAAAACCTTTAAACCAAAATCAGAAAAACATACAAAAATGTCATAGGTCACTTTCATAGGAACAGATGTACAAATGTCCTAAACTTGAAAACTAGTACATGAAACCCAGGAATATACACAAAAAATAATTTATCCTGGTCAATCAGAGGGGATTCAATGATGTTGCATTTTTACAATTCCTTCCATAAACAGGTCAGAAAAAGAAAAAGTACATGATGATTAATTTTCAATCAATGATAAAACTGAGCACTCATTCCTTATTTTAAAAATATCTAATTCTTAGGAAACAAGAAATGAAAGGTCACTTCCCTAACTTGAAAAAGGATATCAGCCAGAAAAGTACAATAGATAGTTAAAGATGAAACACAACATTTCACTTAGAGGAGGAAAAAAAATAATTGCTACTATCATTGATATAATTCAACTTTATAATAAAAAAAGATAAGCCTGGACGGTGTGGCTCAGGGGTTGAGCAGCAACCTATGAACCAGGAGGTCACAATTCGATTCCCATCAGGGCACATGCCCAAGGCAGCCAATCAATGATTCTCTCTCATCATTGATGTTTCTATCTCTCTCCCTCTCCCCTACTCTCTGAAATCAACAAAAATATATTTTTTAAAAATTAAAAAAGAAGGTATAAATGTTGGATAAAAGTGAGCCAAAGTGTTTACTTAAACATGTTAATATCCACCTAGAATATCCAAGAAGCACAACTGACAATGAAAACCTAAGAAAGCAATTTATTAATGTGGTTACATACAAGATGAAATTTTGAAAATTAATACTTCTAGATAGGATTACAGAATAAAATAGAAAAATATTTTCAATTTTCAAATGAGAAAACATACAAACAAAAACTCACAGACACAGAAAACTGTATGGTGCTTACCAGAGAGAAGGGGTGGGAAGTAGTAAAGGTCATATATATGGTAAAAGATGATCATTTGACTTTGGGTGGTGGGGTAGCAATGCAATATACAAATCCTAGTCAATAAGAAAAATACAACCCAAAAGAAAAAAAAATAAGCAAATGGTACAAACAGTCAATTCACAGAAATGAAAAGAGAAATGGCCAATGACACGAGAAGATGTTTCATTTCACAAATAATTGGGGAAATACAAGCCTTAAAAAATAATAGGTCTTCTGGAGATGGAAGATGGCTGCCGACAGGAAGGCAGACTGCAAGATACTGTGTGAGTGACAGAACAAAGGGAGAGTGTGTGGTCGCACTGGGAGTGTTTGTTAGTGAGTTGAGGGACAGCTATACTCCAGGAGACTGTGGGGGACGGCCTGACGGGGTTTCCCTGACCAGGCAGCCCCCACTGCTGCTGGGTTCCCTAGCGGAGTGACTAGCTCTGACACGGAGACCACGCCATCTTGAAGGGAAATGTGGATGTTATCAGAAGCCTGAAAATCTACAACTACAGCACCCAGTGAATAGCTGTGAACCCGAAAAAAACGGTTCCCAAGTGGCGCGAGCAAAAGGATTCAGAGGAGCTCTGCACCCCCTCATGAAAGGTCAGATTTCACCTGTGATAAGGTGAGGTCTGTGGTCCAGGCAGGAGAGAGAAACATGCACTGTGGGAACTGGAGGACCTGGGGAAGTCTGTGACCAGAAAAATCCACGGCCGGTCGGGCTGGCATGATCCGCGAATGTGGAAGGGGGTCCGCAGAGCTGCTAACAGAAGGGAAGTCTAAAAAGCAACCGATAGCTGAACTGGGTGCAGAAGGACAGCCTAGACATTTTGGGGGTGTACCGGCTGTTTGGACCCAAGGGGAAAGGAGACTGTGCAGACTTGCACGCAGCGCCGGGGTTCGCACGCTCGTTCTGGCTATTTATTTCTCTCTCTCTCTCTCTCTTTCTGTTTGGATCCTTGCTTTTGATTGCTGAGCCCAGTGCATAGGATCACCCAACTGGGGACACTCTAAGAGACTGCAGGGGAAAGTTATTTTTGTGGAACCTGGGGATCAGAGCGGGGAATGGGTAACAGAGAACCAGCTCTGGGGTGGTCCTTTCCCCCAAACGGATATTAAATACCACGGGGAAAACAAAATCTAAACCAGGGGTGGGCAAACTTTTTGACTCGAGGGCCACAATGGGTTCTTAAACTGGACCAGAGGGCCAGAACAAAAGCATGGATGAAGTGTTTGTGTGAACTAATATAAATTCAAAGTAAACATCATTACATAAAAGGGTACAGTCTTTTTTTTTTTATTTCAATAGTTTTATTCATTTCAAACATTTTAAGAAGAAGAATGTAAACACTAATTATTATAATTTGAAACTTCAAAAAATGGAGGAATCATACCACAATAACATACCTTATATTGAAGATGGCAAAGGCAAAATAAAATTGCCTAACAAAGGTACAAAAGCCTTTCAAATTAAACTTGAATATAATAAAATAATTTAAAAGTAAAACAAATAGAAAAGAACAAAATGTGTAAACAGTAAATTAAACATTTTCTTTAGTGCAACTTCCAGATTATGCCCGGGACGTAGATGTAGATGGCAATGTAGACTGGGTTGAAAGGTTTTTGGTCTTTAAAACATCAACTTCAGTGGGAACAGTGTTGTTGGTCTCCTTTTTAGCTAATGCTCTGATACTGTGCTCTCCAGGGGCGTGTCTCCCTACATAACCACGATAACGTGTCTACGCTTTCCCAGGGTGATGTCGGGGGATGCGTCCGCGGGCATTACAAGGAGCCTCTGGAAGATTGAGAGGTTGTTCCTTCTACTGAATGGGCGGATATAAATCTGCACACTCAGAACAAGGAGCTGCGGCCGTGTTTCCCGACCTTGCCATGTTAACACTACTGCTGGTGAAGGAGCGGAGGGGAGAGCAAGAGAACCCTCCGCTCTTTCGGCTCCGCGGGCCGGATAGAAGAGCCGAACAGGCTGGATCCGTAGTTTGCCCAAGGCTGATCTAAACACTAGCTAAAGAGTACCTATAGACCCAGAGGTCAATCCAGAAACACTGCTACCCAGGGGTTGAATCACAAATTGACTCTTGTGTAAACACAAATGAAGGAGTATAAGAAATAAAGACGTACAGCCTACTTGAAAATCAGGACTATGGCTTAAAACACTGAGAAGCAGTAGAATGCAGGAAACTTCAATACTGTCCTGATTAGGAAACAAGCATACCAAACAGAAAAGTAGAGAAAGTGAATGACCTTCACTACTGCACATTTTAAATTTTTTTCATTTTTTACTTAAGAAACTAAATTTTTTTATTTAATAAATCTTTATTGTTCAGATTATTACAATTGTTTCTCCTTCCGCCCCCCAATAGCTCCCCTCCACCTGGTTCCCACCCCACACTCTGCCCTTACCTCCTGCCCACTGTCCTCATCCATAGGTGTATGATTTTTGTCCAGTCTCTTCCTGGACCCCCCATACCCTTTCCTCCTGAGAATTATCAGTCCACTTGCTTTCTATACCCCTAATTCTATTATATACAGCAGTTTATATTGTTCCTCAGATTTTTAATTCACTTGATTTTTAGGTTCACTTGTTGATAGATATGTATTTGTTGTTCATAATCTTTCTCTTTACCTTTTTCTTCTTCCTCTTCTTACAGAATACATTTCAGCATTTCATATAATACTGGTTTGGTGGTGATGAACTCCTTTAGCTTTCTCTTATCTGTGAAGCTCTTTATTTGACCATCCATTCTGAATGATAACTTTGTTAGGTAGAGTAATCTTGGTTGTAGGTTCTTCCTTTTCATCACATTGAATATTTCTTACCACTCCTGTCTGGCCTGCATAGTTTCTGTTGAGAAATCAGCTGACAATCGTATGGGTGCTGCCTTGTAGGTAATTAACTGTTTTTCTCTTGCTGCTTTTAAGATTCTCTCTTTGTCTTTTGCCCTTGCCATTTTAATTATGATGTGTCTTGGTGTGGCCCTCTTTGGATTCCTCTTGTTTGAGGTTCTGTGCGCTTCCTGGACTTGTAAGTCTACTTCTTTCACCAGGTAGGGGAAGTTTTCAGTCATTATTTCTTCAAATAGGTTTTCAGTATCTTGCACTCTCTCTTCTTCTGGCACCCCCATAATTCTGATGTTGGTACACCTTAAGTTGCCCAGAGGCTTCTTACACTATCTTCAGCTTTTTGGATTATTTTTTCTTTTTGCTTTTCCAGTTGAGTGTTTTTTGCTTCTTTGTATTTCAAATCTTTGACTTGATTCTTGCGTTCCTCTAGTCTGCTGTTGGGTCTCTGTATAATATTTTTTATTTCAGTAAGTGTATGTTTAATTTCTAGTTGGTCCTTTTTCATATCCTCGAGGGTCTTGCTAAATTTATCGGTCTTTTCTAGGATATTCACGAAAAGCCTTATAACTGTGGTTTTGAATTCTATATCCAGTCGTTTGTTTTCCTCCATTTCTTTCGTTTGTGATCTGTTTCTTTGCCTCCGCATTTTCACTGCTTCCCTGAGTTGGTAGGGTCGCTTTGTGTGCTAGGTTTCCTATATGGCCCAGTGGGTCGGCCTCCCCAGTTAACCTGAGGTGGACACTCTTGGTGCACCCCTTTGTGGACTGTGTGTACAGCCTTGTTATGGTTAAGACTTTTTTTTGACATTTTATTTTATTTTTATTTCTTCACTCATTTTTCGTGTCATCTCTGCGCAGGAGCCATACTAATCTTCTCTGTATCATTCCAATTTCAATATACGTGCTGCTGAAGTGAGCACAGACCTGTGACATTTTAGAACTGAATGAAATTATAGCGCACCCTATTCCTCATGAAGACTCTCTCCACAAGAGCTTCAATTAGACTGACTCCTCACTGTGCTTTTTACTGAAAAGATCACAGCCAATGTTCTAGTCCTTAAAAAAAAAAAAAAAAAAAACGCAGAAAATTTTACTGTAATACTCGTTTCTGTACTGTAGTGGATGTTATGTTTCATTTTTATTTATTTTTTCAGGAGGCTGAAGAGTTTTATTTTTTTTATTTTTTATTTTTATTTTTTTTATTTTTTGGAAGAAAATATTTTATTTTTTAAATTTTTTAATTAAGGTATTATATGTGTACATATCTTACCATTGTGTCCCCCAACCCCACTGTCATACATGCCCTCACCCCCCAACGTTTTGCATCTGTTGGTTACTCTTATATGTATGCATATAAGTCCTTCAGTTGATCTCTTATTTCCCCCACCTCTCCCTAACCTTCCCGATATAATTTGACAGTCTGTTTGATGCTTTACTGCCTCTGTATCTATCTTTTTGTTCATCAGTTTATAATGTTTTTCATTATCCCCAAATGAGTGAGATTCATGTGGTATTTTTCTTTCATTGACTGGCTTATTTCACTTAGCATAATGCTCTCCAGCTCCATCCAGGTTGCTACAAATGGTAAGAATTCCTTCTTTTTTATGACAGCATAGTATTCCATTGTGTAGATGTACCATAGTTTTCGGATCCACTCATCTGCTGACGGGCACCTAGGCTGTTTCGAAATCTTAGCTATTGTAAATTGTGCTGCTATGAACATAGGGGTGCATATATCCTTTCTGATTGGTGTTTCTAGTTTCTTACGATATATTCCGAGGAGTGGGATTACTGGGTCAAATGGGAGTTCCATTTTCAGTATTTTGAGGAAACTCCATACTGTTCTCCACATTGGCTGCACCAGTCTGCATTCCCACCAGCAGTGCACGAGGGTTCCTTTTTCTCCGCATCCTCGCCAACACTTGTCGTTTCTTGATTTGTTGATGATAGCCATTTTGACAGGTGTGAGATGGTATCGCATTGTCGTTTTCATTTGCATCTCTCGGATAAATAGTGAATTTGAGTATGTTTTCATGTATCTCTTGGCCTTCCTTCTGTCTTCCTTCAAAAAGATTCTATTTAGGTCCATTGCCCATTTTTTTATTGGATCATTTATCTTCCTTTTATTAAGTTGTATAAGCTGCCTATAGATGTTGGAGATTAAACCTTTATCAGTGACAACATTTGCAAATATGTTCTCCCATACAGTGGGGTTTCTTGTTGTTTTGTTGATGGTTTCTTTTGCTGTTCAATAGCTTTTTATTTTGATGTAGTCCCATTTGTTTAATTATTCTTTGGCTTCCATTGACCTAGGGGCAGTATCAGTGAAGAAGTTCTTTCGGCATATGTCTGAGATTTTGCTGCCTGTGGATTCCTCTAGTATTTTTATGGTTTCCCGTCTTATATTTAAGTCCTGTATCCATTTTGAGTTTATTTTTGTGTATGGTGTAAGTTGGTGATCTAGTTTCACTTTTTTGCATGTATCTGTCCAATTTTCCCAACACCATTTATTGAAAAGACTGTCTTGACTCCATTGTATGCTCATGCCTCCTTTGTCAAATATTAATTGTGCATAGTGGTTTGGGTCGATACCTGGATTCTCTATTCTATTCCATTGATCTATATGTCTTTTCTTGTGCCAGTACCAGGCTGTTTTGAGGACAGTGGCTTTGTAATACAGCTTGAAATCTGGTATTGAGATCCCTCCTACTTTATTCTTCTTTCTCAGGATTGCTGTGGCTATTCGGGGTCTTTTTTTATTCCAGATGAATTTTTGGAGACTTCTTTCTAGGACTGTGAAATATACCCTTGGTATTTTAATGGGGAGTGCATTGACTCTATAGATTGCGTTGAGTAGTATGGACATTTTAATGATGTTGATTGTACCAATCCATGAACATGGTATGTTCTTCCATCTGTTTACATCTTCCTCTATCTCTCTTTTCATTGTCCTGTAGTTTTCCACGTATAGGTCTTTTATCTCTTTGGTTAGGTTTATTCCTAAGTATCTTAATTTTTTTGGTGTGATGGTAAATGGGATTGCTTTTTTAGTCTCTCTGTATGATCACTATTAACGTATAGAAATGCCATAGATTTCTGGGTTTTTAATTTTGTATCCTGCTACATTGCCGAATTCATTTATTAAGTCTGTTAATTTTTTGATGGAGTCTTTCGGGTTTTTTATGTACAATATCATGTCATCTGCAAATAAGGACAGCTTTACTTCTTCCTTTCGAATTTGGATGCCTTTTATTTCTTCTTCTTGTCTAATTGCAATGGCTAATACTTCCAGTACTATGTCAAACAGCAGTGGTGAGAGTGGGCATTCCTGTCTTGTTCCTGTTCTTAGGGGAAATGGTTTTAGTTTATGCCCATTGAGTATGTTAGCTGTGGGTTTATCATATATAGCTTTTATTACATTGAGGTATGATCCTTCTATTCCCACCTTGTTGAGTTTTTATCAAGAAAGGGTGTTGGATTTTGTCAAATGCTTTTTCTGCATCAATTGATATGACTAAGTGATTTTTACCTCTCAATTTGTTTATGTGATGTATCACATTTATTGATTTGCGAATATTGTACCATCCTTGCATTCCTGGGATAAACCCTACTTGGTCATGGTGTATGATTTTTCTGATGTACTACTGGATCCGATTTGCTAGAATTTTGTTGATGATTTTGGCATCGAAATTCATGAGGGATATTGGTCTGTAATTCTCCTTCATTGTGTTTTCTTTATCTGGTTTTGGTATTAGGGTGATGCTGGCTTCATAGAAGGAGCTTGGAAGTGTTCCTTCGTCTTGATTTTTCTGGAAAAGTCTGAGGAGGATAGGTTTTAGTTCTCCCTTGAATGTTTGGTAAAACTCTCCTGTGAAGCCGTCTGGCCCCGGGCTTTGTGGTTAAGTCTTGATTGTTGTTGGTATCACTGGGAGGAATAGATTTCCAGGCCCGTTGGCTGAGAGAATCAGCTGTGTCTACGCTGGGAGAAGTTCAGTGCTGGAAACAGCCTTATAGGATTAGACTTGCAAAATTGCAAAAGCCTCTGTGCTCACCTTGGATGGGGCGGAGTCTCAGGGCGGAGCAGACAGTCTTGGCTTCCCGTCAGCCCTGCTCTTGCGCGCGCGCCTCCAGACCTGTCCCTTCCACGACTCCCCTGAATTTCCACCTGACAGTCCAGATTCCCCCTGTAAGATCATGGGTCCCCAGGGGCTCGCCCGGAACTGGGGTTCAGTGGAGTCAGAACTAGGGTTCAGTGCAGTCAGAAGCTTCCAACTCCCTTTCGCTAGGGAATGCCTGCGGCAACCTCCGCATTCAGCTTTCTCCGCGAGCACTCGTGTGCGAACATGCGCCCGCCTCCAGACCCGCCACGGCTCCCCCGAATCTCTGTGTGCCTTTCTCTCTACCTGACAGTCCAGACTCCACCTGTATGAGCCTGGGTCCATGGGGTTTCACCCGGAACTGGGTTTCAGTATAGTCGGAACAGGAGTTCAGTTCAGTTGGGGGCTACCTTCCCCCTCCCGCCAGAGAAAGTCAGCCAGGGACTCAGCCGCCCTTCCTCTCTGTGCGCGTATCTGTACCTCAGCCCTCTGCTCCTCCTCTGATTCTCCGTTAAATTTCCGCTTTCCTTCTAGTTGTAAAATTTCCACTCAGCAAGCCTTCCTATGGTTCTGAATGATGTCTGTTTTGTCTTCTAGTTGTAGTATTGAAATTGTTGTGCGAGGCAGCAGTTTAGGTGCTTACCTATGCTGCCATCTTGGTTTCACCCCCCTAATTTTTTTTAATTTTTTCCTAACTTGATATTACCTTTTTAATTATGACATTTTTATTTTCAGTCAGTATTATTACTACTACTATTTTACCTTTTTTTAAAAAAAGTGTCATTTTCTTTATTTTACTTTGGGATTAGTGTTCTACATTCTATTTTCATCTTTCCTTTAGCATCATTTTACTCTATCTCAACTTAAACTTTATGCCAACACTCTCTTTCTCACTTTTCCCCTTTTCTAGTCTTGTTTCTCTTACCCTATTCCTGCTTCAGATTTTCTGTATTCCTTCTTTTTACCCCGTTAAAATTTCACCCAACTTATATATCTAATTTCCAATCCACTGCTCCAAGTCAATACACACCTCTCTCTTCTCTCTCTTCACTATGCAAATTTTTTTCTCTCTGTCCATTTGTTGTTGTTTGCTTGATTGTTGATTATATCATTTTTTATGTTTGTTTGTGAGATTGTTTCGCATTTTCTTTTTGTTGTTTTGTTTTGTTTGCTTTTTTGATTCCGTTTTCCCTCGTCTTGCTTGATATTAGTTGTTGTTTGTAGTTTGCATTCATCTCTAGGTATTTCTTGCTAGCATTTTTTGGGATTAGTGGCTTTTGTATTGTAGTTTTCTCCCTATATAAATAGTTTTATCCCCTCTTCTTATTCTCTTTCTTTTCTCTCTTACTTTTTATTCCTTCTCCCAATTGCATTTTTGCACTCCTTTTTTTTTCTCTTCTTCTTTCTTATCCTCTAATTCGCCTTTCTCTAGTGCTCACCTTTATTTGGGGTTATTAATATCGTGAATAAATTTCTATTCAGTGCCTTATGCCTCGTGCCTTGTTGTGTTGTATTTTCTAGCTTTAAATCAATGCCAGAGAGAGAGAACTACATAACCAGACACCGGGAGAGGAGAGATCATGGGGAGACAAAGAAACAGCCCACATATGAAAGAAAAGCAGGCATCACCAGAAAAGGAAGTAAATGAAATGGAGGCAAGCAACCTTCCAGAAAAAGAATTCAGAGAAATGGTCATAAGGTGGATGAAAAGAACGCAAGACAAATTCAAAAATATGTTTAAGAACCAAGAGGAAATGAAGAAGAACCAAGAAGAACTGAAAAATGACATCGCTGCTATAGGAAACTCAATAGAAAGCATCAACAGTAGACTAGAAGAAGCAGAGGACCACATCAGTGAGCTAGAAGAGAAGATGGGAAAAATACCCAAGTAGAGCATCTTCTAGAAAAAACAAATTTAAAGCAGGAGGAGATCCAAATGGAACTTTGGGACAACACAAAATAAAACAACATCTGCATAATAGGGGAGCTAGAAGGAGAGGAAACTGAGCAAGGAATAGAAAACCTGTTTGAAGAAATAGTGACATAAAACTTCCCTAATATAGCGAGGAAAAAACCCAGACAAATCCAAGAAGCTCACAGAGTCCCAAACAAAATGAACCACAAAATACCCATGCCAACGCACATTATAATTAAATTGGCAAACACCAAAGACAAAGTAAGAATCTTAAAAGCGGCCAGAGAGAGACAGAAAGTTACCCACAAAGGATCCATCAGACTAGCGACTGATTTCTCAACAGAAACACATCAGGCCAGAAGGGAGTGGAATGAAATATACAAAGTCATACAAAGGAAGGGTCTGAATCCAAAATACTGTACCCAGCAAGGCTTTCAATAAAAATTGAGGGTGAAATCTGGAGCTACATAGACAAATAAGGACTAAGGGAGTTTATTATCATCAAACCAGAAATGAAAGAAATGCTAAAGGGTCTGCTGTAAAAAGAAATAGGAAGCAAAGAAGGAATACAGGGGTAAAATTTAAAAATGGCGACAAACAAGTACCTATCAATAATAACTTTAAATGTAAATGGAGTAAATGCCCCAATCAAAAGACATAGGGTAACTGGTTGGATAAGAAAACATGACCCAAATATCTGCTGTCTACAGGAAACCCACCTCAGAAAAAAAGTCACACACAGACTGAGGAAAAAGGGATGGAAAAAGATTTTTCAGGTGAATGGAAATGAAAAAACAAAAGCTGGAATAGCAATAGTTATATCTGACAAATTAGAACTCAAAGTGAAGTACATAAAAAGAGATAAGTAGGGCCACTTCATAATAATAAAGGGAGCAATCGAACAAGAAGAAAAAACTCTGGTAAACATATACTCACCCAATACAGGAGCACCCAAATACATAAAAAAAACTCCTGGAGGATATCAAAGGAGAGACTGACAGCAATACAATCATAGTAGGGGACTTTAATACCCCACTATCACCATTGGATAAATCCTCTAAACCAGGTGTCCTCAAACTACGGCCCGCGGGCCACATGCGGCCCGCCCAGGACATTTATGCGGCTGGCCGGGTGCCGCTGCCTCTCTTGCTTAGCAGCCTACTCGTCCCAGGCCCGCAGTGCGCATAGGAATTTGTTCATAATTTTTTTTAAAACTATAGTCCGGCCCTCCAACGGTCTGAGGGATAGTGAACTGGCCCCCTGTTTAAAAAGTTTGAGGACCCCTGCTCTAAACGAATAATCAGCAAAGAAATATCAATCCTAAATGACTCACTAGATCAGATAGAATTAATTGACATCTTCAAAACATTTCACACCCAAAGCCACAGAATATACATTCTTCTCAAGTGCACATGGGTCATTTTCAAACATAGACCATATATTGGGTCACAGGCAAAATCTCTTCAAATTCAAGAAGATAGAAATCATATCAAGCATCTTCTCAGATCACAGTGGCAAAAAACTGGAAATCAACTACAATAAAAACAATCCAAAAAAATCAAACACCTGGAAACTAAATAGCATGCTATTAAACAATGACTGGGTTACCAGAGAGATAAAAGAAGAAATAAAAAACATCATGCAACAAATGACAATGAAAACACAACAATCCAAAATCTATGGGACACAGCAAAAGCAGTCTTGAGAGGGAAGTTCATAGCTCTACAAGCCTACTGCAAAAAACAAGAAACAATGGTAATAAATTACCTAACCCTACAACTCAAAGAGTTTGAAAGAGAGCAACAAGAAAAGCCCAATATAAGCAGAAGGAAGGAAATAATAAAGATCAGAGAGGAGCCGAGACCGGATTGGCTCAGTGGATAGAGCGTCGGCCTGTGGACTGAAGGGTCCCGGGTTCGATTCCGGTCAAGGGCATGTACCTTGGTTGCGGGCACATCCCCAGTGGGAGGTGTGCAGGAGGCAGCCGATCGATGTTTCTCTCTCATCGATGTTTCTACCTCTCTATCCCTCTCCCTTCCTCTCTGTAAAAAATCAATAAAATATATTTAAAAAAAAAAAAAAAAGATCAGAGAGGAGGTAAACGACATTGAGACCAAACAAAAAAATACAAAAGATCAATGAAACCAAGAGCTGGTTCTTTGAAAGGATAAACAAGATTGATGAATCTCTAGCCAGGCTCACCAAGAAGCAAAGACAGAGGACCAAAATAAACAAAATCAGAAATGAAAGAGGAGAGATAACAACAGACCCCACAGAAATACAAAGCATTGTTAAAAAAAATACTATGAACAACTTTATTCCAACAACAAACTGGACAACCTGGAGGAAATGGACATATTCCTAGAAAAATACAACCTTCCAAAACTCAATCAGGAAGAATCCAAATACCTCAATAGGCCGATAACTATAGAAGAAAATGAAGCATTCATCAAAAAGCTTCCAGCACACAAAACCTCAGGGCTAGACGGCTTCACAGGGGAGTTTTACCAAACATTAAAGGAACAAGTAAAACCAATCCTCTTCAAACTATTCCAAAAAATCCAAGAGGAAGGGACACTTCTAAGCGCATTCTATGAAGCCAACATCACCCTAATACCAAAACCAGATAAAGACAACACAATGAGAATTACAGGCCATTATTCCTCATGAACATAGACACCAAAATCCTCAACAAAATTCTAGCAAATCGGATCCAGCAGTACATCAGAAAGATCATACACCATGACCAAGTAGGATTTATCCCAGGAATGCAAGGATGGTACAATATCCGCAAATCAAAACGTGATACATCACATCAACAAATTGAGAGATAAAAATCAGATAGTCACATCAATTGAAGCAGAAAAAGCATTTGACAAAATATAACACCCTTTCGTGATAAAAACTCTCAGCAGGGTGGGAACAGAAAGATCATACCTCAACATAATAAGAGCCATATATGATAAACCCACAGCCAACATCATATTCAATGGGCATAAACTAAAACCATTTCCCCTAAGAACAGGAACAAAACAGGGATGCCTACTCTCACCACTCCTGTTCAAAATAGTACTGGAAGTATTAGACATTGCTATCAGACAAGAAGAAGAAATAACAGGCATCTAAATTGGAAAAGAAGAAGTAAAACTGTCCTTATTTGCAGATAACATGATACTGTACATAGAAAACCATAAAGACTCCATCAAAACATTATTAGACTTAATAAATGAATTTGGCAATATAGCAGGATACAAAATTAACACCAAGAAATCTATGGAATTTCTATACACCAATAGTGAACTTACAGAAAGAGAGACTAAAACACAATTCCATTTACCATCGCACCAAAAAAATTAAGATACCTAGGAATAAACTCACCTAAGGAGGTAAAAGACCTATACGGGGAAAACTACAGGACACTGAAAAAAAAGATAGAGGAAGTCATAAACAGATGGAAGAACATACCGTGTTCATGGATTGGTAGAATCAACATCATTAAAATGTCCATACTACCCAACGCAATCTATAGATTCAATGCACTACACATTAAAATACCAATGGCATATTTCACAGACCTAGAAAGAAGTCTCCAAAAATTCATCTGGAATAAAAAAAGACCGCGAATAGCCACAGCAATCCTGATAAAGAAGAACAAAGTAGGTGGGATCTCAGTACCAGATTTCAAGCTGTATTACAAGCTGAGCCACTGTTCTCAAAACTGCCTGGTACTGGCACAAGAAAAGACATATAGAACAATGGAATAGAATAGAGAACCCAGATATCGACCCACACCACTATGCTCAATTAATATTTGACAAAGGTGGCATGAACATACAATGGAGTCAAGACAGTCTCTTCAATAAATGGTGTTGGGAAAATTGGACAGATACATGCAAAAAAATTGAACCTAGACCACCAACTTACACCATACACAAAAAATAAACTCAAAATGCACAAAGGACTTAAACATAAGACGGGAAACCGTAAAAATACTAAAGGAATCCAAAGGCAGCAAAATCTCAGACATATGCCGAAGCAATTTCTTCACAGATACCGTTCCTAGGGCAATGGAATCTAGGGAGAAAATAAACAAATGTGTCTACATCAAAATAAAAAGCTTTTGCACAGCAAAAGAAACCATCAACAAAACAACAAGAAATCCCACTGTATAGGAGAGCATATTTTCAAATGTTATCACTGATAAAGGTTTAATCTCCAACATTTATAGGGAACTCATACAACTTAATAAAAGGAAGATAAATGATACAATAGAAAAATGGGCAACGGACCTAAATAGAATCTTTTCGAAAGAAGACAGAAGGAAGGCCAAGAGACATATGAAAACATGTTCAAAGTCACTAATTATCAAAGAGATGCAAATCAAAACGACAATGCGATACCATCTCACACCTATCAGAATGGCTATCATCAACAAACGACAAGTGCTGGCGAGAATGCAGAGAAAAAGGAACCCTCGTGCACTGCTGGTGGGAATGCAGACTGTTGTAGGCACTGTGGAGAACAGTATGGAGTTTCCTCAAAATCTAAAAATGGAACTCTCATTTAATCCACTGGTCCCACTTCTAGGAATATATCCCAAGAAACTAGAAACACCAATCAGAAAAAATATATGCACCCCTATGTTCATAGCAGCACAATTTACCATAGCTAAGATTTGGAGACACCTAAATGCCCATCAGCAGATGAGTGGATTAGAAAATTCTGGTACATCTATACAATGGAATACTACGCTGCTATAAGAAAGAAGGAATTCTTACCATTTACAGCAGCATGGATGTACCTAGAGAGGATTATGCTAAGTGAAATAAGCCAGGCAATGAAAGAAAAATACCACATGATCTCACTCATTTATGGAAAATAAAGAACATTATATCCTGATGAACAAAATGATAGATACAGAGGCAGTAAAGCATCAAACAGACTGTCAAATTACAGTGGGAAGGCTGGGCAGTGTTGGGGACGGGGGGAAAGAGATCAACCAAAGGACTTGTATGCATGCATATAAGCACAACCAATGGATACAAGACACTGGGAGATGGATGGGGACATGCGACTGGGAGTAGGGGAGGCTGGGGGAAGGTCATTGGGGGAAAAAGGAGATATATGTACTACTATATGTAATACTTTAAACAATAAAAAAAATAAGAGGCAATGTTCAAGATAGGCAAAAATAAAAAGGTCAAAAATAAAAAAGTCAATAATGTCCAATATTGTGACAACAGGGAAACATCCTATATAACAAAAGGCTAATATTCAAATTGTCCCATTGACCGGGAGTTCAATGAGGAGTTTGACCAGGGGGCGGAGTCATCCAGGCATCCGCCCACGTCTCCTCCCCCTGGTTGGGCCAGCTCAGCCTGATAGGCCCTGATCAGGATGGGCTGGACAGACCCCACCTGTGCATGAATTCACACACTGGGTCTCTAGTTCTCATATATTGTATGTGGTGTGAATACTGGGACAGACATTTTGGAGGTTAATATTTAGCAGTATTTAAAATCTCAAATGTGTATACTCTTCAAACTAGCAATTCCTTTCCTAAGTACATACCTAGAGCAGTGTTCACCAACTGGTGGTCCGTGGACCTCTGGTGGTCCCTGAAGTCCAAAAGGTTGGCAACTGCTGGTTTAAGGAAACCTTTGGAGTAGCAATCATCAACTGGTGGTCCGCGGACCACTGGTGGTCAATGAGGTCTGAAAGGTTGGTGACCGCTGGTCTAGAGAATACTCCCTTGTGTATATCATGTACAAGGGTATTGACTGAGGCATCATTCTGCAATAGCCAGAAACTGGACAACCTAAATATTAATTAAAACGGGAATAGTTAAATAAATAAAGTGGAGTTAGAAAAATGGCGGTGGAATAGATAGACGTGTACCGAGCCTTGTCCCAGAGCAGAAAGAAAGAACAGCTGAGAGTCGCACGAGGAGTGTTTTTTGGTAAGTTAAGGGACAGCTAAACTCCAGAAGAAGGTGGGGGACTGTTAGACGGGATTCCCCTGACCGGGCAAACCCCACTGCAGCTGGGTCCCCTCCCGGAGCTACGGGCTCAGACGCGGAGTGTGCGCCACCTTGAAAGGGAAAGTGGAGCTTAGCTTATCAGAAGCCTGAAAATCCACAACTGCGGCACCCACCGAACAGCTGCGAGCCCCAGAACACCGGTCCCCAATTGGCGCAAACACGCGAATTCAGAGGAGCTCTACACTCCACCACGGAAAGGTCAGATTTCGCCTGGGATAAGGTGAGGTGTCTGCTCCCGGCGGGAGAGAGGAATGCGCGTTGTGCGGGAGCTGGAGGACCAGGGAATTCTGTGACAAGAAAAATCCGTGGCTGTTGGGGCTGGTGTGATCCGTGAATGTGGAAGGGGTTCCTCAGAGATGCTAACAGAAGGGATCTCTAAAAAGCAACCCATTTTGATCTGACGTGCAGGGACAGCCTAAGAATCTCAAAGGTGTGCCGGCTGCTTAGACTTGCGCACAGACCCATTGTTCGCACACTTGGGCTTTTTCCTCTTCAAATCCTTGCTTCTGATTACTAAGACCAATACACAGGATCACCCAGTTGGGGAGACCCTGGGAGAATGCAGGGGAAAGTGTTTTTCTGGAACCTGGGGATCAGAGCCAGCTCTGAGGCAGCCCACTTGCACAAACCAGTAGTGAGTGCCACAGGGAAAGAAGGCTCTGACACTGCCTAGAGAGGCCATATATAGACCCGGAAGTCAATCCAAAAACACTGCCACCCAGGGGCTGAATCACAAATTGACTCTTGTGTAATCAAAAATAAAGGAATATGAGAAATTAAGACACACCGCCTGCTTAAAATCAGGACTGGCTTACAACACTGAAGAGCAGTGGAACGGAGGGAACTGCAATACTGTCCGGACTGAGAAACAGGCGTGCCAAACAGAACAACAGAGGAATGAAAGACCTTCACTACTCCACATTTTATTTTTATTTTTTATTTTTATTTTTTTATTTTCATTTTTTGCATCTTTTACTCAAGAAACTAATTTTTTTCTTTTTTTCTCACTTGATTTTACCCTTTTAATTATTAATTTTTATTTTAAATCAGTATTATTACTACTACTATTTTATCTATTTTTTTAAAGTATCATTTTATTTTCTCTTTATTTTACTTTGGGATTAGTGTTCTATATTCTATTTTCATCTTTCCTTCAGCATCGTTTTACTCTATCTCAACTCTACCTTGATGTCATCACTCTCTTCCTCACTTTTCCCTTTTCGGTGTCCTGTTTATCTTACCCCTTTCCTGCTTTAGATTTTCCCTCTTCTTTCTGCTTACCCCGTTAAAATTTTAACCTACCTATATATCTAATCTCCAATCCCCTGCTCCAAGTCCATACACACCTCTCTCTTCGCTGTCTTAACTATCCAAAAAATTGTTTTTCTCTCTGTCCTTTTGTTGTTGTTTGCTTGAATGTTGATTATATCAAATTTTTATGCTTTTTTCTGAGATTGTTTTGCTTATTCTTTTTTTTGTATTTTTGTTTGTTTTGTGCTTCCGTTTTCCCTTGCCTCACTTGATATTAGTTGGTGTTGTAGGTTGTATTAAACCCCAGGTACTTGTTGCTGGCATTTGCTGGGATAAGTGGTTGTTCAATTGGAGTTTTATCCCCATATATATAGTTTGTTCCCCTTTCTCTCTTAGTCTCTTTCTTGTCTCTCTTACTTTTTTTTGCCCTTTCCCAATTTCATTTTGACATTCCTTTTTATTTTTTACTTTCTTTTTCCTCTTCTTCTTTCTCTCCTATCCCCTAATTTGCCTTTCTCTGGTGGTCACTTTTATTGGAGGTTATTAATATCGTGAATACATTTCTGTTCAGTGCCTTGTGTGTTCTACCTGGTAGTGTTGTATTTTGTGCCTTTAAATCGACGCAGGAGAGAGAGAACTACATAACCAGACACCCAGAGAAGAGAGACCATGAGGAGACAAAGACACAGCCCGCATATGAAAGAAAAGCAGGCATCACCAGAAAAGGAAGTAAAAGAAATGGAAGCAAGCAACCTTCCAGAAAAAGAATTCAGAGAAATGGTCATAAGGTGGCTGAAAAGAATGGGAGACAAATTCGAAAATATGAGCAAAAACCAAGAGGAAATGAAGAAGAACCAAGAAGAAATGAAAAATGACATGGCTGCTGTAAAGAACTCAATAGAAAGCATCAAGAGTAGACTAGAAGAAGCAGAGGACCGCATCAGTGAGCTAGAAGACAAGATGGGAAATAATCCCCAAGTAGAGCAACTTCTAGAAAAAAAAAATTAAAAGGCAGGAGGAGAGCCTAAGGGAACTTTGGGACAACACGAAACAAAACAACATCCGCATAATAGGGGTTCCAGAAGGAAAGGAAGCTGAGCAAGGAATAGAAAACCTCTTTGAAGAAATAATGACAGAAAATTTCCCTGATATAGAGAAGAAAAAACCCACACAAATCCAAGAAGCTCACAGAGTCCCAAGCAAAATGAACCCTAAAAGACCGATGCCAAGGTACATTATAATTAAATTGGCAAACACCAACGACAAAGTAAGAATCTTAAAAGCGGCAAGAGAAAGACAGAAAGTTACATACAAAGGAACCCCCATCAGACTAGCAACTGATTTCTCAACAGAAACTCATCAGGCCAGAAGGCAATGGAATGAAATATACAAAGTCATGCAAAGGAAGGGTCTGAATCCAAGAATACTGTACCCAGCAAGGCTATCAATCAAAATTGAAGGTGAAATCAGGAGCTTCAGACAAAAAAGGACTAAGAGAATTTATTACCACCAATCCAGCAATGCAAGAAATGCTAAAGGGTCTGCTGTTAAAAAAAAAAGAAATAGGAAGCAAAGAAGGAACACAGGTGTAAAGAATAGGAATGGCGACAAATAAGTACCTATCAATAATAACTTTAAATGTAAACGGATTAAATGTCCCAATCAAACGACATAAGGTAATGGATTGGATAAGAAAACATGACCCATATATCTGCTGTCTACAAGAAACCCACCTCAGAAAAAAAGATGCACACAGACTGAGGGTGAAGGGATGGAAAAAGGTTTTCCAGGCAAATGGAACTGAAAAAAAAGCTGGGGTAGCAATACTTATATCTGACAAATTAGATCTCAAACTGAAGAACATAACAAGAGATAAGGAAGGCCACTTCATAATACTAAAGGGAGCAATCCAACAAGAAGAAATAACTCTGGTAAACATATATGCACCCAATACAGGAGCACCCAAATACATAAAAAAACTCCTGGAGGATATCAAGGGAGAGATTGACAGCAATACAATCAAAGTAGGAGACTTTAATACCCCACTATCACCATTGGACAAATACTCTAAACAAAAAATCAGCAAAGAAACATCAATCCTAAATGACTCACTAGACCAGATGGAATTAATTGACATCTTCAGAACATTTCACCCCAAAGCCACAGAATATACATTCTTCTCAAGTGCACATGGGTCATTTTCAAAGATAGACCATATGTTGGGACATAGGTAAAGTCTCTTCAAATTCAAGAAGATAGAAATCATATCAAGCATCTTCTCAGACAATAGTGGCATAAAACTGGAAATCAACTACAATAAAAACAACCCAAAGAAATCAAACACATGGAGGCTAAACAGCATGCTATTAAACCATGACTGGGTTACCAGAGAGATCAAAGAAGAAATAAAAAACATCATGGCAACAAATGACAATGAAAACACTACAATCCAAAATCTATGGGACACAGCGAAAGCAGTCTTGAGAGGGAAGTTCATAGCTCTACAAGCCTACTGCAAAAAACAAGAAACAATGGTAATAAACTACCTAACCCTCCAACTCAAAGAGGTAGAAAAAGAGCAACAAGAAAAGCCCAGTGTAAGCAGAAGGAAGGAAATAATAAAGATCAGGACAGAGATAAACAACATAGAGACCAAAGAAACAATACAAAAGATCAACAAATCGAAGAGCTGGTTCTTTGAAAGGATAAACAAGATTGATGAACCTCTAGCCAGGCTCACCAAGAAGCAAAGAGAGAGGACCCAAATAAACAAAATCAGAAATGAAAGAGGTGAAATAAAAACAGATCCCGCCGAAATACAAAGGATTGTTAAAAAATACTAGGAACTACTCTATTCCAACAAAGTGGAAAACATGGAGGAAATGGACATATTCCTAGAAAAATATAACCTTCCAAAACTCAATCAAGAAGAATCTAAACAGCTCAATATGCCAGTAACTATGGAAGAAATTGAAGCACTCATCAAAAAGCTTCCGGCAAACAAAAGCCCGGGCCAGACGGCTTCACAGGAGAGTTTTACCAAACATTCAAGGAAGAACTAAAACCTATCCTCCTCAGACTATTCCAAAAAACTCAAGAGGAAGGAATACTTCCAAGCTCCTTCTATGAAGCCAGCATCACCCTAATGCCTAAACCAGATAAAGACAACACAAAGAGGGAGAATTACAGGCCAATATCCCTCATGAACGCAGATGTCAAAATCCTCAACAAAATTCTAGCAAATCTGATCCAGCAGTACATCAGAAAGATCATATACCATGACCAAGTAGGGTTTATCCCAGGAATGCAAGGATGGTACAATATCCGCAAATCAATAAATGTGATACATCACATAAACAAATTGAGAGATAAAAATCACATAGTCATATCCATTGATGCAGAAAAAGCATTTGACAAAATCCAACACCTTTTCTTGATAAAAACTCTCAACAAGGTGGTAATAGAAGGATCATATCTCAACATAATAAAAGCTATATATGATAAACCCACAGCTAACATCATATTCAATGGACAAAAACTAAAACCATTTCCCCTAAGAACAGGAACAAGACAGGGATGCCCACTCTAACCACTGCTGTTTGATATAATACTGGAAGTATTAGCCATTGCAATTAGACAAGAAGAAATAAAAGGCATCCAAATTGGAAAGGAAGAAGTAAAGCTGTCCTTATTTGCAGATGACATGATATTGTACATAAAAAACCTGAAAGACTCCATCAAAAAACTAAAAGACTTAATAAATGAATTTGACAATGTAGCAGGATACAAAATTAACACCAAGAAATCTATGGCATTTCTATACATCAATAGTGAACATACAGAAAGAGAGACTAAAAAAGCAATCCCATTTACCATCGCACCAAAAAAATTAAGATACTTAGGAATAAACTTAACCAAGGAGGTAAAAGAGCTATACACGGAAAACTACAAGACACTGAACAAAGAGATAGAGGAAGATGTAAACAGATGGAAGAAAATACCATGTTCATTGATTGGTAGAATCAACATCATTAAAATGTCCATACTACCTAAAGCAATCTATATATTCATTGCTCTCCCCATTAAAATACCAACGGCATATTTCACAGACCAAGAAAGAACTCTCCAAAAATTCACCTGGAATAAAAAAAGACCCTGAATAGCCACAGCAATCCTTAGAAAGAAGAATAAAGTAGGAGGGATCTCAATACCAGATTTCATGCTGTATTACAAAGCCACTGTCCTCAAAACAGCCTGGTACTGGCACAAGAAAAGACATATAGATCAATGGAATAGAATAGAGAATCCAGATATCGACCCAAACCACTATGCACAATTAATATTTGACAAAGGAGGCATGAGCATACAATGGAGTCAAGACAGTCTTTTCAATAAATGGTGTTGGGAAAATTGGACATATACATGCAAAAAAATGAAACTAGATCACCAACTTACACCATACACAAAAATAAACTCAAAATGGATACAGGACTTAAATATAAGACGGGAAACCATAAAAATGCTGGAGGAATTCACAGGCAACAAAATCTCAGACATATGCCGAAAGAACTTCTTCACTGATACTGCCCCTAGGTCAATGGAAGCCAAAGAGAAAATAAACAAATGGGACTACATCAAAATAAAAAGCTTTTGCACAGCAAAAGAATCCATCAACAAAACAACAAGAAACCCCACTGTATGGGAGAACATATTTGCAAATGTTATCACTGATAAAGGTTTCATCTCCAACATCTACAGACAGCTTATACAACTTAATAAAAGGAAGATAAATGATCCAATAAAAAAATGGGCAACGGACCTAAATAGAATATTTTCAAAAGAAGACAGAAAGAAGGCCAAGAGACACATGAAAACATGCTCAAAGTCACTAATTATCCGAGAGATGCAAATCAAAATTACAATGCGATACCATCTCACACCTGTCATAATGGCTATCATCAACAAATCAAGAAACGACAAGTGTTGGCGAGGATGAGGAGAAAAAGGAACCCTCGTGCACTGCTGGTGGGAATGCAGACTGGTGTAGCCACTGTGGAGAACAGTATGGAGTTTCCTCAAAAAACTGAAAATGGAACTCCCATTTGACCCAGTAATCCCACTCCTAGGAATACATCCTAAGAAACTAGAAACACCAATCAGAAAGGATATATGCACCCCTATGTTCATAGCAGCACAATTTACAATAGCTAATATTTCGAAACAACCTAGGTGCCCGTCAGCAGATGAGTGGATCCGAAAACTATGGTACATCTACACAATGGAATACTATGCTGCCATTAAAAAAAGGAATTCTTACCATTTGTAGGAACCTGGATGGAACTGGAGAACATTATGCTAAGTGAAATAAGCCAGTCAATGAAAGAAAAATACCACATGATCTCACTCATTTGTGGATAATAAAAAACATTATAAACTGATGAACAAAAAGATAGATACAGAGGCAGTAAAGCATCAAACAGACTGTCAAATTACAGCAGGAAGGTTAGGGAGAGGTGGGGGAAATAAGAGATCAACCGAAGTATTTATATGCATGCATATAAGAGTAACCAACAGATGCAAAACATTTGGGGGTGACGGCATGTATGGGAGTGGGGTTGGGGGAGCGCAATGGTAAGATATGTACACATATAATACCTTAATAAAAAATAAAAATTTAAAAATAAATAAATAAATAAATAAACAAAGTGGATTTTATATCACACTAGAGACCTGTTGCACGAAATTCATGCATAGGTAGGGTCCCTAGGCCTGGCCAGTGATCAGGGCCAATCAGGGCATGCCGGCTGCTGGCCGGGGCCTCCATTCGTTTCGCACCACCCCCTGGTGGTCTGCACACATCATAGCAAGCAATCAAACTCCCAATCTCCTGGTTGAACTCCTGAGGGGACACTTTGCTTATTAGTCTTTATATATATAGATAGCAGTTATAAAAATGAGGTAGACTTATGTACTGATACAAAAATATTTCACAGATGTGTTACTAAAAGCTAAACACAAGTCAAATAACAATATGTATAGTATGATAGTATTTATCTTTAAAAAACAACAAGGAAATAGCAATAAAAAAATTCTTGGTGCAGAAAATAAATTGAATGCTATCCACCAAGCAGGTGAAAGTGGTTGGATTGGGTGGTAAATCAAGGGGAATTTTATCTCCAGCTGTACTGCTTATGTTTTTATTTTAGAAATTTATTCATGTTCTCCTCCATTAACCCTACCAAAATCATCAAAAAGTACAGCCAACAAAAAATAAAATTATATTTTTGATGAAACTCCAGAAAACATCTGAACTTCAACCTAATACATATGAAGAATAGTTCCCAAGTCCCATAAAACTTGGACCAACATGCAGGAGAATGCTGAGAGGATTCCTGACACTAGAGTCCTTGGGAAGAGCTGATAGATTGGAGTTTTCCAGAGTAGTGGTTCACCTGAGATATGAAACCAATGACTCCTTGTTTGGAAAAAAAAAATATCTTAGATACATAGAATTATGGGAAAGTCCTGCCTGATTCAGCCTATTTCTCAGCACAAAATTAGAAAGCAGCATTGAATATGGTAGTGAGTAGATGGGCTATTATTTCACGAGTGAACCAAGGGTTGTGGTAAGATAAAGAGAAAAGTTTATATGACAAATTGCTCTGCAGCTGCCGGTTTTCTTTAGTTGGAGATATGTAAAAGCTAAAGTATATATTAAATAAGGAAATGTTCACATTAAAAATTATTTATGTATTATTTGTGCAATTAAAAGACAATAAATTAATCCAGCAATGCCAAAATTTTAAAAGGCATATAACAAATACACTGAGTGGCTAGATTATTATGATCTCTGAATGCACAATAATCTGGCCACTCAGTGTATATCCTATATAATAAAAGGCTAATATGCAAATTGTCCCCTTGACCAGGAGTTCGACCAGCAGGCAGGCCAGCCAACCTCCCATGTCCCCTCCCCCTGGCCAGGCTGGCTGAACCCCACCCATGCACAAATTCATGCACCGGGCCTCTAATAGCTATACTAATAAAAGAGAAACATGCAAATTGACCATCACTCTGCTACGCACACCAGCCAATCAGAGCGAGTATGCACATTAACACAACTAATATGGCGGCCGCCATGGAGCTGGAGTAAGCAGGAGGCTTGGATTGCCCCTGGCGATGGAGGAAGCCAAGCTTCCCACCTGCCCTGCCCTCCGTTCCGCTCAAGGCTACAAAGTTTCAATTTTAGAAGATAAATAAATCCCAACAAAGATGGCGTCCACCACAGAGCTGGAGCGAGCAGGAGGCTTGGGTTGCCCCCGGCGATGGAGGAAGCCAAGCTTCCCGCCTGCCCTGCCCTCCGCTCCGCTCAAGGCTACAAAGTTTCAATTATAGAAGACAAATATCCCAACAAATATGGCAGCGGCCACGGAGCTGGAGCGAGCTGGAGGCTTGGGTTGTCCCCAGCGATGGAGGAAGCCAAGCTTCCCGCCCTCCCTGGCCTGCCCTGCCCTCCACTCAGCTCAAGGCTACAAAGTTTCAATTATAGAAGATAAATGAATCCTAGATACCTGCTTCCAGCCGGCTCTGGCCTATGCTTAGGTCACCAGGGGGCATGGCCAGCGTGCAAAACCACCACAGGCCCCTCCCGCAGGCGGCCCCACGCCCCAAGAGAACTCCCACCCTGATCTGGGATACCCTTCAGGGCAAACCCGCCGGCCCGCATCCATGCACCAGGCATCTATCCTATCTAATAAAAGAGTAGTATGAAAATTGACTGTCACTCCAACACACAAGATGGCTGCCCCCATGTGGGCACAAGATGGCCAGCAGGGGCGGGCAGTTGGGAGGGACCAGGCTTGCAAGGGAGGACAGTTGTGGGCGATCAGGCCAGCAGGGGAGGGAAGTTGGGAGGGACCAGGCCTGCAAGGGAAGGCAGTTGGGGGTGATCAAACCTGCAGGGGAGGGCAGTTGGGGGGACCAGGCCTGCAGGGGAGGGAAGTTGGGGGCGACCGGGCCTGCAGGGAAGGGCAGTTGGGGGGGGGACCCAGGCCTGCAGGGGAGAGCAGTTGGGGGGGACCAGACTTGCAAGGGAGAGCAGTCGGGGGCAATGAAGCCTGCAGGGGAGGGAAGTTAGGGATGACCAGGCTGGCAGAGGAGGGAAGGTGGGGGCGACCGGGTCTGCAGGGAAGGGCAGTTAGGGGTGACCAGGCCTGCAGAGGAGGGTAGTTGGGGGGGGACCAGGCCTGCAGAGGAGGGCAGTTTGGGGGGACCCAGGCCTGAAGGGGAGGGCAGTTGGCGGGGGGACCAGACAAGCAGGGGAGGGCAGTTAGGGATGACCGGGTCGGCAGGGGAGGTCAGTTGGGTGGGACCAGGCCTGCAGGAGAGGGCAGTTGCGGGGGACCAGGCCAGCAGGGGAGGGCAGTTAGGGGTGACCAGGCTGGCAGGGGAGCAGTTAGGCATCAATCAGGCTGGAAGGAGAGTGGTTAGGGGGTGATCAGGCTGGCAGGGGAATGATTAGGGGGTGATCAGGCTGGCAGGTAGAAGCTGTTAGGGGCAATCAGGAAGGTAGGCAGGCAAGCAGTTGGGTGCCAGCAGCCCTGGATTGTGAGAGGGATGTCCCAGATTGGAGAGGGTGCAGGCTGGGCTGAGGGACACACTGCCCCATGTACCAATTTCATGCACTGGGCCTCTAGTATATATAAATAAATATATATATATATACACTGAGTGGCCAGATTATTATGCGTTCAGAGATCATAATAATCTGGCTACTCAGTGTATATTACTACTAGTGACCCAGTGCACGAATTCGTGCACACTGAAAGGAAATTAATTAGAAGGTGGCTGGCGGGGCAGGACTGGACAAGATGGGCTGGACACACCCTGGAGACAACCTCCTGCAGTCCCTCTCTGGCTGGCCACACCTGGGGTGGCGCCATGGCTCGAAAGTCTTCTGCAGAGTGAATGGGGTCCCTCCTGCAGATGGGGTCCCTTGGCCTGGCCTGCAGGGATCAGGCCAAAAATGGCTCTCCAACAGCCCCTGAGGAGTCCCGGAATGTGAGAAGGCACTCTGCAAAGTTTCTGTCGTACAGGGTGTGGAACGCAAATGCAGGTGTGCAGGAAACCAGATTCGGGGCCGACAGTGCCCCAGCAACAACATAACCCACGGTCGAAGGTGGAATCGCATGGCCCCGCGAGGAATCAGGCTCCCTCCTCTCTGGTTTCAGGGTGTGTCACTCAAGAACTGAGGCTGCCAAGTCACTGCAGCTCGGCAGCTCCTGCATTGAGCATCTGCCCTCTGGTGGTCAGTGCAAGACATAGCGACTGGTCAGACACTTAGCATATTAGCCTTTTATATATATAGATATGTATATGTACACACATGCATAGAACAATATCTGGTGATGAGACAAATCAAACTTAATAGTCATGGTTAAACAAGAGCTTGGCTGAAAACTTAAAAGATTCAGGGAATGAAGTGTCCATATGGGGCCTTTAAAAACTCTAATATATTTCTGGAGATGTAGAAAACTATGTACATGCTCAAGAAAGACCTAAAAAGGTCAGGAATGATGTAAAAAGCCCTCATCTTGTACCTCTGGCTGAGTTTGAGGGTCTGCACAAGAAGTGAAGACTAAGACAGAGTTGTAGAACAAAAGAGAGAGTTGTAAGAAGACACAGTTGTAAAGAGCCCGAGCACTGAAGGCAAACCCCAACACATACATAGAGCCCTAGGCAAATGCTGGAAGAGTTACAGGTTCAAGGTATTTAAGGAAATCTAAGAACAATCATTAATGCAACTGAACAAATACTTCTCACCTCAAACTACAGGTAATTATAGAATTAGTCCAGGAAAGTCATAAAACATACAAAAACAAGTTAGGTTTATTCTAGGAATACAAGCTTGGTTTAACATGAAAAAATCAATTAATGCAATATATGATATCGACAGAATAAAGAACAAAAATACATGATCCTGTCAATAAATGATGAAAAAGCATTTGACCAATTCATGTTAGAAACACTCAACAAACTAGGTATAGAAAGGAATTTCCTCAACCTGGTAGGGGCATCTGTGAAAAATCCACAGCTAACATAATGCTTAGTAAAAGACTGAATGCTGTTATTTCTTCAAATATATTGCTAAGCAAAATAAGCCAGTCAGAGAAAGATAAATATTACATGATCTCACTCATTTATGGAATATAACGAACATCATAAACTGATGAACAGAAATAGATACAGAGACAAAGAAGCATCGAACAGATTGTCAAACTACAGCGGGAAGGCAGGAGAGGGTTAAGGGGGATAAGAGATCAACCGAAGGACTTGTAGGCATGCATATAAGGATAGCTAATGGACACAGACACTGCAGGGGGGTGGTGAGGGCATGTGCAAGGGGGTAGGGGAGGTCGGGGGGGGGTCAATGGGGTAAAAAGGAGACCTATGTACTACTATTTGTAATACTTTAAACAAAAAAAGAAAAAGAAATCAGCTAGTGAGTAACTGAGACAGGGGGGATGACCTAGTTCTGATGTATCTCATGCTGGTACAGAGAGTGACAAATAGACTACAGAAACAGTAAATGAACTCTCCTTCACTGAATTTGTTTCCAAAAAAATGTCTATGATGGCCTTGAAATTAGGCACTATAGATCTGAAACTACAGTATGCCCTAGATTTCAAGTCAACATTTGTCCACAAAGGCCAGATTACCCAATTTAAAAAAAATAGCTACCAGAACTATTGACAGTTGCTGGTCAAAGATAATTAAATAAAAACCTGAGCTTAGACGTAGCCAGTTTTTCTCAGTAGTTAGAATGTCAGCCTACAGACTAAGGGTCCTGGGTTCGATTCTGATCAAGAGTACATACCCGGGTTGCAGGCTTGATCCCCAGGAGGTAGCCAAGCAATGATTCTCTCTCATCATTGATGTTTCTCTCTCTCTCTCTCTCTGAAATCAATAAAAATATATTTTTTAAAAAAGACTGAATGCTTTGCCCCTAAGATCAGGAACAAGACAATAACATCCACTTTCACTACTTCTATTCAACATTGTACTGGAGGTTCGAGCCAAGACAATTATATAAGAAAAGGAAATAAAGCCACCCAGCACAGAAAGGAAAAAGTAAAACTATTTGTGTTCACAGATGACATAATTTTATGTATAGAAGTCCTAAAGGATCCATTAAATAAAACTATTAAAACTAACAAGTTCAGTAAGGCTGCAAACACACGATCAATATGCAAAGCTCAAAAAACAATTTGAAAATGAAATTAAAACAATTCCGTTTACAACAGCACTAAAAAGAATAAAGTACTTAGGAATAAACTTAACAAAAGAAGTATGAAACTTATACCCTGAAAAAAAATATTATTGAAATATATTAAACAAGACCTAAATACATGGAGAGAAATATGATGCTCATGGATCAAAAGATGATCATACTTGGCAATCAAAAGATGGAAATACTTCCTAAATTGATCTACAAATTCATACAATCCATATGAAACAACCAGCAGGCTTCTTTGCAGAAAATGACAAATTAATCCTAACTTTCATGTGGAAATACAAGGGACCCAGAAGAGCCAAAACAACCTTGAAGAAGAAATAAATTGAAGCACTCACACTTACTAGAAAGCTACAGTAATCAAGATAGTGTAGTACTGGCATAATAATAGACATATAAATCAATGGAACAGAATTGAGAATGCAATTGCTTCTTGACAAAAATGTCAGGACAATTCAATGGGGGAAAGAATAGTCTTTCAACAAGAATATCTACATGCAAAAGACTGAAATTTGGAGTGCCACTTCATATTATGTACAAAAATTAACTCAAAATGAAGCAAAGACCTAAATCTAACATCTAAAACTATAAAACTTTTAGGAGAAAACAGAGTCATAAATCTTTGTGACCTTGGATTTAGGCAATGGTTTTTTGATATAATGCCAAATGTGCAAGCAAGAGGAAAAAATAGATGAATAAAATTCATCAAAATTTTTAAAATGTGTGCTTCAAATGACATAATCAATAAAGTGAGAAAACAACCCAAAAAAATGGAAGAAAACATTTGAAAAGCATATTTCTGATAAGGTACTATTATCCAGAATATAAAAAGAACAAACAATTCAAAAACAAAACATGAATAACCAAATAAACAATTCAAAAATAAAAAATGAATAATCAAATAAAAATGTGCAAAGGATCTGAATGAATATTTTTCCAAAGAAGAGAGACAAATTGCTGATAAGTACATGAAACAATGTTCAACATCATTAGCCATCAGGGAAATGCAAACCAAAACCACAATGAGATACCACTTCACACTTACTAGGATGGCTATAATTAAACACATAATAAAATAACAACCCCAAATCTATAGGACACAGCAAAAGCAGTCCTGAAAAGGAAGTTCATAACGCTACAGGCCAACCACAAGAAGCAAAAATAAATAAATAAAAAATAAATCTCAAATAAACAATCTGACCCTACACCTTAAAGAGCTAGAAAAAGAACAACAAGAAAAGCCCAGAGGAAGCAGACAGAAGGAAATAATAAAGACCAGAGCAGAAATGACATAAACTCTAAAAAAAAAACACACAATAAAAGATTAATAAACATGAAGAGCTGGTTCTTTAGAAAGATAAACAAGATTGATGAACCTTTAGCCAGACTCACCAAGAAACAAAGAGAGAATACCCAAATAAAGAAAATCAGAAATGAAAGAGGCAAAGTAACAAATGACATCATAGAAATACAAATGACTGTTAAAATAATACTATAAACAACCACATACCAACAAATTGGACAACCTGGGTAAAATGGACAAATTCCTAGAAACATACATTCTTCCAAAACAGAATAAAAAAGAATCAGAAAAGCTGAATATACTGATAAAAACTAATGTAACTGAAGCAGTAATCAATAAACTCCCAGCAAACAAAAGACCTGGACTAGATGGCTTCATAGGCGAATTTTACCCAACATTCAAAGAATATCTATCCGCCTCAAACTATTAAAAAAAATCCAAGACGACAGAATCCAGACTCTTTTTATGAGGCCAGCATTATCCTAATTCCAAAACCAGATAAAGACACTACAAAGAAAGAATTATAGGCCAATATCCCTGATGAATATAAATGCAAAAATCCTCAACAAAATATTAGCAAACCAGATACAGCAATACATTAAAAAGATCATACACCATGACCAAGTGGAATTTGTTCTGGGGATGCAAGGCTGGTACAACACCCAAAAATCGATAGATGTGATACATCACATAAACAAAATTAAAGGTAAAAATCACATGATCATATCAATAGACTCAGAAAAAGCAGATGACAAAATCCAGCACCTATTTATGATAAAAAATTCTCAGCAAGGTGGGAACAGTGGGACCATACCTCAACATAATAAAGGTCATATATGAAAATCCAGTATCATGGGCAAAAACTAAAAGTGTTTCCCTTAAGATCAGGAATAGAACAGAGATGTCCACTTTCACCACTCTTATTCAACACAGCACTGGCAGTCCTAGCCACAGCAATCAGATAAGAAGAAATAAAAGGCATCCAAATTAGAAAGAAGTAAAACTGTCATTCATTTGCAGATAACATGATATTGTACATAGAAAACCCTAAAGAATCCACACACACAAAAAACAACTACCAGATCTAATAAATGAATTCAGCAAAATAACAAGATACAAAATTAATGTCTAGAAATTGGTGGCATTTTTATGCTACTAATAATAAACCAATAATAATCTCTCAGAGAGACTAAGGAAACAATTCTATTTACTATTGCAACAAAAAAAATAAGGTATCTAGGAATAAACTTAACCAAGGAGGTAAATGACCTATACTGGGAAAACTATAGGATACTGAAGAAATAAAGATGCAAACAAGTGGAAGCATATACCATGTTCATGGATTGGAAAAACTAACATCATTAAAATGTCCATACTACCCAAAGCAACCTGTAGATTTAATGCAATCCCTATTAAAATACCAATGGCATATTTCAAAGATCTAGAATAAATATTCCAAAAATGTATATGGAACCAAAAAGATGCGGAATAACCTCAGCAATCTTGATGAAGAATAAAGTTGGAGGGATCACAATACCAGATATCACATCATACTATAGAGCTACTATAATCAAAACAGCCTGGTACTGGCACAAGAACAGGCATATGAATCAATGGAACAAAACAGAGAGCCCAAAAAACAATCCACACCTTTATTTTTGGTCAATTAATATTTGACAAAGGAGGCAAGAGCATAAAATGGAGTTTCAACAGTCTCTGCAATAAATGGTGTTGGGAAAATTGGACAGATACATGCAAAAAAATGACCACCAACTTACACCATATACAAGAATAAACTCAAAATGGATAGACTTAAATGTAAGTCACAAAACCATAAAAATCCTAGAAGGAAACCTAGGCAGTAAAATCTCAGACATATCTCAGAGCAATATATTTTTATTTATTTCAGAGAGGAAGGGAGAGGGAGAGAGAGAAAAAAACATCAATGATGAGAGAGAATCATTGATGGGCTGCCTCCTGCATGCCCCACCCTGAGGATCAAGCCCATAACCCAGGCATATGGCCTGACCAGGAATCGAATGGTGACCTCCTGGTCCATAGGTCGACGCTCAACCACTGAGCAATGCTGGCGGGCCATCAAAGCAATATTTTTGCTGATATGTCTCCAAGGGCAAGGGAAACACAGGAAAAATGAACAAATGGGACTACATCAAACCAAAAAGCTTCTGCAGAGCAAAAGAAATCATCAACAAAATGAAAAAGGAACCCAATGAATGGGAGAACATATTCACCAATGATACATATGATAAGGGGTTAATTTCCAAAATATATAAAAAACTTATACAACTCAACACTAGAAAGACAATAAATCCAATTAAAAATAGGCAAAGGATCTGAATAGACAATTCTCCAAAGAGGACACAACAGATGACCAATACAGATGAAAAAATGCTCAAGGTCACTTATTCATGCAAGGTCACTGACAGATGCAAATGAAAACAATAATGAGGTTATCACCTCACAACTGATTTACTATCAATAAATCAACAAACAAGTGCTGGCAAGGATGTGGAGAAAAGAGAACCCTGGTGCACTGCGGATGGGAATGCAGACTGGTGCATCCATAGTTAAAACAGTATGGAGTTTTCTCAAAAAATTAAAAATGAACTGCCTTTTGACCCAGTGATCCCACTTCTGGGTATATATCCTAAGAATCCTGAAACACCAACCAGATAGAATATATGCACCCCTGTGTTCACAGCAGCATTCTTTACAATAGCCAGATCCAGAAACAGCCCAAGTATCCATAGGTAGATGACTGGATAAAAAAGCCATGGTACATTTACACAATGGAACATTACCTGGCTGTAAAAAAGAAGGAACTCTTACCCTTTGTGACAGCATGGAGGGACCTGGATATTGTTATACTAAGCAAAATAAGCCAGACAGAAAGACAAATACCATATGATCTCACTTATATGTGGAATCTACTAACGAACAAAATAAACTGATGAACAAAATAGAACCAGAGGTATGAATACATGGAACAGACTGACAAATGTTAGAGGGGAAGGGAGTTTGGGGGGACTGAATAAAGGAAGGTGAAGGGATTAGCTAAAGAACATATATGCATAGTACATGGACACAGACAATAGTGTGGTGAGGTCCAAAGGAGGGGGAGTCAGGGGTTGGGTGGAGGTAGGCAAAGGGGAGAAAAATGGTGGACATCTGCAACAGTGTCAACAAAATTAAATTTAAAAAAGACATAAAAAATCTAAAAATATGGCAAAATTAGAATCCATGTATATATATATATGTGTATGTGTGTGTATATATGCATACATATATACATATATATGGTTGTTGTTAATCCTCACCCAAGGATATTTTTCCCATTGATTTTTAGAGAGTGGAATGGAAGAAGGGAGGGGGAAGGAGAGGGGGAAAAAGAGGTGGAGGGAAAGAGAGAGAAACATTGGTGTGAGAGAGGCAACTGGTTGCCTCATGTGCCCGGACCAGGGGCAGGGATGGAACCTGCAACCCAGGTACATGCCCTTGACCAGGAATCAAACTCTCAACCCTTCAGTGTGTGGCCCGATACTCTAACCACTGAACAACATTGGCCACGGCGGAATCCTTATATATTTATTGCTGGTAAGAATGTAAATGGTACAGTCGCTGTCAAAAAGTTTGGCAGTTCTTTAACAAATTAAACATCAAGTTACTACTATGACCCAGCAATTACGCTCTTAAAAATGATACCCAAAAGAAATGAAAACATACACTGACACAAAAATTTGTACATCAATGCTCATAGCAGCATTATTCAATACAAGCAAAGAAATGAATGGATAAATAAAACTTAACGTATTCAGGTAATAGAATATTGTTTGGTGAACCAATGTCACTCCAATAAATTGAATATAACTAACTAAATACATACATACATACATACATACATACATACATGCATACATAAAGGGAATGAAGTTCTGATACGTGCTACACCATGGATGAACCTTGAAAACATTATGTTAAGCAAACAAAGCCCAACACAAAAGAACATATATTGCATGATTATGCTTATATGAAATGTTCAGAATAGGCAAATCCGTAGAGACAGACAGAGGATTAGTCATTGCCTGGGAGGGAGGAGGCATTGGGGAAAACAGGGAGTGACTGTGCTAATGCATGTGGATTTGTTTTTGCAGTGATAAAAACAGACTAAAATTTGTTGTGATGATTATTATACAACTTTATAAATACAATAAAAATCACTGATGAACCAAAAGATAGTTACAGAGGCAGTAAAGCATCAAACAGAGTGTTTAATTACAGCGGTAAGGTTAGGGAGAGGTGGGGGAAATAAGAGATCAACTGAAGGACTTGTATGCATGCATATAAGAGTAACCAACGGATGCAAAACATTGGGGGGTGAGGGCAGGTATGGGAGTGGGGTGGGGGGGGGCAATGGTAAGATATGTACACATATAATGCCTTAATAAAAAATTTGAAAAAAAAATCACTGAAATGTACACTTTAAAACAGGGTATTTTAATATATACTAATTGCATCTTAATTTTTTAAAAAGAAATTTAAACGGTTACCAGCTATTACACTCCTAGGTATATAATTAGAGAAATTAAAACATTTGTACATACAAATACTTATATACAGATGTCCATAGAGAAACATTCAAAATAGCCTAATTGAATACAACTGATGGACAAGCAAAATGCTGTATATCCATATTATGGAATATGATTCAGCAATTAAAGGGAATGAGGTAGCAATACATGCTACAACATGGATGATCCTTGAAAACCTATGTTAACAGTGCACAAAAGTTTCCTTTTCTCCACATCCTTGCCAAAACGTTTTTGTTGACTATTTGGTGGGACCATAAATTGGTAAAACCACAAAAAGGTTCCTCAAAAAATTAAAATTAAAAATTACCATATGACCCAGCAATTCCACTTCTGAGTATTTGCCTGAAGAAATCCAAAACACTAATTTGAAAAGATACATGCACCCCCACGTTCAATGCAGTACATAATAGCCAATATATGGAAGCAACTCAATTGTCCAATAGAAGAATGGATAAAGGAGATGTGCTATACAATGGAACATTACTCAGCAATAAAAAGAATAAAATCTTGCCATTTGTGACAACATGGATGGACCTAGAGGGTATTATGCTAAGTAAAATAAGTGAGACAGAGAAAGACAAATACCACATTACCATATGATTTCACTTGTATGTGGAATCTTAAAAAACACACAAAACAGAAAAAGACTCACCAATACAAAGAACAAACCGATGGTTGCTAGAGGGGAGAAGGGTAAGGGGGTGTTGAAAAATATAAAGAGGAAAAAAAAGTACAAACCTCTAAGTTATAAATCTCATAGATGTAATATACAGCACAGGGAATACAGTCAGTAGTATCGTAATAACTTTGTATAGTGATAGATGGTTACTAGATTTATCATAGTGATCACATTGTAAGATTATATAAATGTCAAATCACTATGTTGTACACTTGAAACTAATATAATACAGGGTAGGGCAAAAGAAGGTTTACAGTTGTAAGCACGTGAAACAGTTTATTCTTATATTATTTATTATCATATTATTTTTCATACACATAATTGTAAACCTTTTGCCCCTCCCTGTGTTGCATGTCAACTACACTTTGATAAAAAAATAAATTTATCACATGATGAATCCTTTAAAAAACAAAAAAACCTTAAGTGAAACAAGCCAGTCACAAAAGACCACATTTTACATGATTATATTTATATGAAATATAGTTTAGTGGTTTCCTAGGACTAGAGAAGGTGGAGGAATGGGGAGTGACTGCTAATGGGTATTGAGTTTCTTTTTGGAAATGAAGAAAATATTCTAAAATTAGATTGTGGTGGTGGCTGCACAACTCTGTGAATATGCTAAAATCCACTAAAGTGTACAGTTTAAATGGGTGAATTTTATGTTATGTGAATTATATCTCAATAAAACCATTAAAAAATAACTCAGAACTGTACACCTGAAAAAAAGATAAAAGGGGCACAAGAACCTTTAAATAAAAAGGTTAAATTGCAAAGTGCAAACATAGAACAAAAAGGGCACTTTTAAATACATTTAGAACAAAAAATTGAATGAGGAAGAAACAGGTCTCTGCCCTGTACCAGCAGTATCCTATACAATAAAAGCCTAATGTGCATATGTTCCCTCGGGCTGTTGTTTGACTGCGAGACCGGGAGTTTGACCCCTCACTATGATGTGCGCTGACCACCAGTGGGCGGCACAGAACATGGCGGGCATCAGCGATGTGGCACTGGCAGTGGGTGGCAGTGGAGGCGCTGCTGGCCCAGATGGGCCCGACCAGAGTGGGACTGTGGTAGGATGGTGGAGCAGGTGAGCAGGCGGCACCAGGCCAAGGCGGGTGTGAGCAGTTCAATCTGCAGACGGTGACCAGCGGGGGTGGCGGGGGGCGGGGCCACCACCTGGCTCCCAGGTGCTGAGAGAGCTGGGTGGGGGGCCCGGCCCCAATTGATTGTCCAGCAGGCGGGATGGTGGAGCAGGTGAGGGGGTGGCGCCAGGCCAAGGCGGGGTGCCAGGTGGTGCTGCAGGGCTGTGAGGCTGGGGGCGAGAGCTGGGGCCCGATCTCTTCAGGCCACCCAGAGGGACCCCACCTGTGCAAGAATTCGTGTACCAGGCCTCTAGTAATACTGATAAATGACAAAGAGGTAAAATACCTCAATTACTACTTTTGCTTCTGCCTTCTCAGTTCCTGGGGGAACTGAAGCCCAATATGAGTAAAGAGGTAGTGAGACCTCAACTACTTTAATAAAAGCTCAAACATCTTGGACCAGATGAATTCTAGCCAAGGGAACTAAGAGTAATTCAAATGAGAGTGCTGAAGCTATATGAAAGATCTTTGAGAAATTATGAAGAAAAGATGTTCAAGAAGATTGGGCAGATATAATTTCAACATTAACAAAAAAGAGGTAAAAGTTAATTCCATAAATTACAGACCAGTATATTTGATACATATTCTAGATTATAAATGGATTACTTGCAGTAACATAGAAACAGAAGAATGAGCACTAGAAGCCAACTTGAATTCACTAAGAAGAAATCAGTTTAAGCTAATCCTTATTTCTTTTTTGTATTGTTACTAAGTTGGTGGCTATGAGAAATATGGTAGACATAGTTAGCAAGGCATTTGATGAAATCTTTTATGAGATCCTTAAGCACAAAATTGAAAAATAGGAGCTGGTTAATTTTCGTTAGGTAGATTAATAATCGCTTAAAAGACTATTCCCACAGCATGCAGATTACCATGCTAGATGAAGGTTTCTAACAGCAAACACCATGGTTGTCCTAGCCTTAGAAGTTTCACCATGTATATCCAACAACTTAAATGAAGCCAAGCTGATGAAGTTTATGTGACAACATCTGGGAAGAATAGTAAATAGTTGAGGATATTGATTTTAATCATAAGTAGTTGGGGATAAAACAAAACAAAACAAAAACAAAAAATTGCCTGGACCAGATAAAATCAAACCAAGGGCCAGATCCAAATCTCATATCTAAATTAGAAAATGAGTGCAAGGGAAAGAAACAATTTTTTAACTATTTCTGAAATCAGCCTCAAGCTTGAATTGTAGCTACTATTATATTGTGACCTATCAAGTCAAAACACCAACAATACTAATAGCAGGACTAGAAGTTTTTATCTACAACTGTGGCCTTAATTATTCTCACCCTCTTTTAAACGATCTCCTTCAGCCTTGGTTTTCTTTTGTCTTTCTGATCCAGCAAGGTCTACAAGATGCAGCTTGGAGCGAAAGCTGCTACTCCTGTGATAATGACAGGAAGACACAAGTGAAAATAGTACACAAGCTTAAGGATAACTGAGTATCAAAGTTGACTTGCCAGCTCTTCTGTTAAGTCAGTCAAAATGGCCTCAAAGGTTACTAGTGCTCAGAGTACTGATGTCAGATATTTGTCAAATCAATTAAAGAAGCAACCTAATATTCAACTTCAGTAGAACTAACATTAAAAATCTTGACTCTTTAAATTGTAACTTACTTGTCACTTTTCTTTCTTTGCTCTATGGAGATTGTAAAGATGGCATGAGATCGGGATGACTGGGAGTTCATAGCTGTGGAGGCCACAGTCCTACTGTTGTTGCCCTGTTCCAAACAGGAAACAGTATCCTGGGCAACTAAAACATTCTTCTCAGTGAGTCCCACAATCTAATTCAGAGAAGGAAAAAAAATTCCCTTATGATTCATACTTAAATACTTCATCAGAAATATAAGAATTGGTGGTTTAAAAAATGTCTTGATGTTCCAGTACAATCTTAATAAATGGAATAGTTATGATTTTATCTAGCAACTCTGATCATTGTGATCCCTGCAAACCAAGGTCTTGATCAGTGTGATCCCTGCAAACCAAGGTCTCCAATCTCCACTAGGGGCTTCCAAAACAAAGGTGCCAGCCAATACTAGAGCTAGAAAAGATCTCTAGATTTTAGGGTAGCAATGGATAAGGTGCCTTTCAGGGAGCCCCAAGTGAATGTAAGCTTTGGCCTGAAGGACAGCAAGGGCAAACAGCAATGATATTTCTCTTTGATACTTTCTCTTCTATGTAACCCTAGGCTCCTCCTTATACCTCTGATCTGTTTTTGTTTCGTGTTGTTTTAAAATATATTTTTTTATTGATTTCAGAGAGGAAGGGAGAAGGAGAGAGATAGAAACATCAATGATGAGAGAGAATCACTGATCAGCTGCCTCCAGCACACACCCTACTGGGGATCGAACCCACGACCCAGGCATGTGCCCTGACCAGGAATCGAACCTGGGACCCTTCAGTCTGCAGGCCAACGCTCTATCCACTGAGCCAAACTGGTCAGGGCACCTCTGATCTGTTTTAAACCTATGCATGGCATAGTTTTCACTGGATTAGGAAGCCAGAGAAACAGGGGCCTAGGCTTGGTACTATATTTAGATATGAGGGTTTATACAAGTTAAAATCTCTTAGAGCCTCTGGAGATTGAACTAGAGCAGTGGTCGGCAAACTCATTAGTCAACAGAGCAGCAAACCGCGGCTCACGAGCCGCATGTGGCTCGCAAGCTGCAGTTTGCCAACTACTGAACTAGAGTAAGTCCCTGCTACCCCCAATATGCTATGATTTTATTACCCCACTAGAGGCCTGGTGCACGAATTCATGCACGGGTGGGGTCCAGCCGGCCTGCCCCAATGGGGGCCGATTGGGGCTGGTATGGCGCAGGGGAGGGGCTGCGGGAGGTTGGTCAGCTAGCCCTGCCCCCAATGGGGGTGAGGGGGTCAATCGAGGGTGGGGCTGGCCATGGGGAGGGGCCGCGGGAGGTTGGGGGTGGGTGATCAGGGCCTGGATTGGGCCGGTTGGCCGCCACAGTGCGTATCATAGCAACTGGTTGTTCCATTGTTTGGCTTTTATATATATACTAGAGGCCTGATGCACGAAATTTGTGCAAGAGTAGGCCTTCCTTCCCCCGGCTGCCAGCACTGGCTTCCCTCTGGCACCTGGACCTGGGCTTCCCTCCGGCCGCCGGCAGGCACCCGGGACCTGGGCTTCCCTTGCAGCCCTGGCTTTGTTCAGAAGGACGTCCGGTCTAATTAGCATATTACGCTTTTATTATTATAGATAGATAGCTCCCAAATCTACATTGGTAACATAATTTCTAGTCTTCTGTTTATAATTGTCTGCTACTTACTTTGAAATCAGTAAATTATAAATCAAACTCACTTTCCTCCCACCAATACTGATTCTATCCACTCCTTCTCCATTTCTATTAATATCTGTATTCTCAAAACCCCAGCTTTATCTTCAATTCCTCTATATCTCATCTATCACCAACTCCTAGTCATTCTTTTTTTCCCTAGTCCTTCTTTTGAACCCATTGCTTCCTTTTCCTTTATACTTGCCTAGTCCAGGCCCATATTACCTCATGCTGGGAAAATAAGGCAGTTTTCCAAATTGGCTTTTTTCATCCTAGTCTTTCTCCTTTTCAATCCATGTCTGTTTAGTCTTCCTAAAAACCTTGTTTCCTAAAACTTTATCAAACTACAAAGCCTTGTGCTAGATAATGAGGATAACATCCAGGAGCTAACTTAGCTGCAGAGATAAACACGTTAAGATAAAGACTTGGTAAAAGTAGCAACAGCAAACCTTCATTCAGAAGTATTAAATAGCTTATATAGTATTCATAGGAATAGAAACTAAATTCTTTAACCTGGACTCCTAATCTGCTCCTAACATATCTCCTATTACTTCCCAACCCATATCCCTGAATTCAGACTGAGTGGTCTAGTCTTATTACCCCTAGGAGTATATTTTCTACTTTCCTGCTTAACCTATTCTTTACTACAAGAATACCCTTATTCTTTTCTCTACTGACTTATGGTCCATTCAGCCCATCTGAAAAGTATTTACAAACTTGTCCTTACGTGCCCCAATTTGAGTCCAAAATCTACACATCTTTGTATTGCAAATTTCACCTCAAATAATGCTTGGCATTTAATTCCTGTTTTAGCATGGGGCATATAAAATATCTTGGAATCCAATCAAGAGCTAGCTCTCTACCAAACATTATTTTTGGTGATAGCATGCATTTTGTCCAGGTTTATCCCCACTATCCAAACCTATCCCCTATATTCCAAGCTTATCAGGCTTTCAAATATGTCTGATTCTTTAAGCCTTGCTTTAGCACTTGGCTAATGGCTTAAGGACTCAAAAGGGAAAAAAAAATCAGAAGTGCAAACATCTGCCCCTCAGGCACCTGTACCCTAAACCTTCAATTTTCTGTGCAGGGAAGAGAGAAAGGAGAGAAAAATGGGTAAACTATTATTTTACCAACCTTTCCCATGTCTATACTACCTATTCTCATCCATTTCTAGCCTCAGAGTCTCCCATTCCTGAACACTCAAATTGGTGCTAGAGCCAACCTCTTCCTGTTTTCAACACTGGCTTCTGGATTTGGCCCACACCCAGATATAAAACTCCCAACCTTGCCTCAAATTTTCTGTTCAGCTATATCTCCACATCCTGCATTTACCATGTGACAGAAACCTCTCAAATAAGTAATTGCTTTTTTCCTAAGGTACTTATGAATTTGAAAAAGTTTATATTACTTAACTTTTTAATTTTTAAATATCATCCCAGACCCTAGCACAATGTCTATTCTAGTGTTGCCCAACAGAATTTTCTGACCATGGGTAAGTTTTGTATCTGTGCTGTCCAATACTATAGCTACTAGCCACATGTAACTATTAAACCCTGATGTGTGGCTGGTGTAATAAGGGATTGAATTTTAAATGTTAGTGAATTTTAGTTAATTTAGATTTAAATAGCCATTTGTGGCTAGTGGCAACTGAACCGGACAGCCCAGACATAGAACTCTATAAATAATTAATAAATATTTAATTGATATTAGCATTCTTTGAAGAGGTAACAGGAAGGTGATAATATATCCTCCCCACAAGAGATCCCATGTAGAATTCTAGATTAACAAAGGAAATTAGGACCACACAAAATCTGAAAGATGTTAGTAGTCATTTAAAACCACAGTGGTAAATAAAAGGGATGTTAATTTTAGTAGTGAGCAACGTTTTTAAATAATAACAATAACAACAACAACACACATACCTTTATGCCTTCCTTAGGATCCTCTCGTATATTTATTTGAGAGGCTTTCTCACGAGATGAGCATAGAAGATCCAAGATTTCTTCATTGTAAATCTGTTATTGTTGAAAATAAAGTGGTAAAAAACAAGATGTTAACAGTGGTAATCTCGGGGTGGTGGGATCGTAGATGATTTTTAAATTCATTGTGACTTTCTGCATTAAAATATTTTTACCGCCCTGACTGGTTTTGCTCAATGGATAGAGCGTCGGCCTGTGGACTGAGAGGTCCCAGGTTTGATTGTGGTCAAGGGTGTGTGCCTTGGTTGCGGGCATTATCCCCAGTGTGAGGTGTGCAGGAGGCAGCTGGTCGATGTTTCTCTCTCATCGATGTTTCTAACTCTCTATCCCTCTCCCTTCCTCTCTGTAAAAAATCAATAAAATATAAAACAAAATATTTTTACCACAAACATATTATGTTTTTAATTAAGAAAAGGACTTTAAACCTACAAACAAACATCTGATACTTGTAAGAATGAATCCACACATTACTTTAACAAAATTGAGACTGCTCTCTTAAGACAGTCTCTTAGAAATAGCAGACATAACGAAAAGTAACATGAGTGCCCAAATTCAATTCTTTGATGGTGTCATGACAGTGTCATCTTCACCCATTTTGTTATACTGTAAGTAATGTGCCCTTAGTGGAGGGTGGAAGTGGGAAGCAAAAGGGAGAAGTGACAACTGATATTTCAACAACCAGAACTTTTAAGTATATACAACAGTATTTAAATAGTAAGTACTATATTTGTTTACTAGTATTAACACATAACCATAATAATAATGTATTATTGGATGTATTAGCACATAGTAAGCACTATATTTGTTTGCTAGTATTGTTGTTCCTACTATTTAACATTCCCAAGTTATTTTTCCATTTGATTACCTTGACCACAACTGGGTTAATGAAGATTCAAGAAGGCTAATATTAATGATTTTTAACTTCCCATCTTCCAACTCTAAACCTCCTATACCTATTAAAATTCAACTTCAGGATGAAGAATTCACATACAATTTATAATTGCATGCTTAAATCATATATGTTTAATTATTGCTCCTTAAAGATATGTTATCACTGCTACAGGACCAACCACAAGCCATAAGTTCCCTAAACAAGTGTTTTTGATGTTAGGAGATTAGATATAACTGGTCAATCTATACTGATATACACTAGAATGAAAACACCTACAAGGGCAGGGATTTTTATCTATTTCGGTCACTGATATAGCCCAAGTACCTAGAATAGGGACTATAACATAGTAGATACTGAATAAATATCTTTAAATAAACACACTCTATCATCACCTATACAATTCAATACATCACCCAAATTTTGTAACATTCTTCATGAATTAGCAGAATTAAAACTTAAGCCTCAAAACAGTAAAAGGAAATCAAATATTTTTCTGCAGACTCTATAGGGAATCCATACTACAGGCCAAATTGGAATTAAAAGAATTCCTATCATCTTTTTATATGGCAATGCCAAGTCTTCTAACAATCACATTAAACAGACTATTCTGACAATGAGGAAAGAACTGGGTGGAAACCAGATACAACGGAGCCAGTAAGTTTTTTCTATCAATTTATAAAAATGTAATTTACTAGGAGAAACTAAGATGGCAGCATAGGTAAAAACCTAAACTGCTGCCTCACACAACAATTTCAAAACTACAACTAAAAGACAAAACGGACATCATCCAGAACCACAGGAAGGCTGGCTGAGTGGAAATTCTACAACTAGAAGGAAAGAGAAAAGCACACTGAGACTCAGAGGAGCTGCAGGAGGCAGAGGTACTGAGACGCATGTGGAAAGGACTGGCAACTGAGTGCGCGGCAGGCTTTCTCAAGCGGGAGGGAGACAAAAGCTCCCGACTGCGCTGAACTCCAGTTCCGGGCGAGACTCTGGGGAGCCAGACTCATTCAGGGAGAAACTGGACTGTCTGGCAGCGGGCGGAACTTGAGGGCAGCTTTCTCTCAGAGGTGCTTGCAGCAATTACCACGGGACACTGAGACACAGGGTCTTATTAGGGCAGGGCTGACAGGAAACCAATGCTGTTTGCTCTGCCCTGAGACTCCTCCCCATCCAAGCTGAGCACAGAGGCTCTTGCAAGTCTTGTCTCATAAGGGTGTCTCCAGCACAGAAGTTCTCCCAGCGTAGACACAGCTGATCCTCACAGCCAATTGGCCTGGAGGTCAATTCCTCCCAGTGATACCAACAACAATCAAGGCTTAACTACAACAAGACTGTGCACACAGCCCACAAAGGGGTGCACCAAGAGTATCCACCTCAGATAACTGGGGAGGCTGAGCCACTGGGCCCTATAGGACACCTAGCACACAAAGCCACATAATCAACTCAGGGAATCAACCAAAATGCGGAGACAAAGAAACAGATCACAAATGAAAGAAATGGAGGAAAGCATACAACGGGATATAGAGTTCAAAACCACGGTTACAAGGTTTTTCAAGAGTTTTCTAGAAAACGCCTATAAATTTAGTGAGACCCTCAAGGATATGAAAAAGGACCAACTAGAAATTAAGCATACACTGACTGAAATAAAAAATATTATACAGAGATCTAACAGCCGACTAGAGGATCGCAAGAATCAAGTCAAAGATTTTAAATACAAAGAAGCAAAAAACTCAACCGGAAAAGCAAAAAGTAAAAAGAATCCAAAAATATGAAGAAGTGTAAGGAGCCTCTGGGACAACTTCAAGCGTACCAACATCAGAATTATAGGGGTGCCAGAAGAAGAGAGAGCAAGATACTGAAAACCTATTTGAAGAAATAATGACAGAAAACTTCCCCCACCTGGTGAAAGAAATAGACTTACAAGTCCAGGAAGCACAGAGAACCCCAAAGAAGAGGAATCCAAAGAGGACCACACCAAGACACATCATAATTAAAATGCCAAGAGCAAAAGACAAAGAGAGAATATTAAAAGCAGCAAGAGAAAAACACTTAGTTACCTACAAGGGAGCACCCATACGACTGTCAGCTGATTTCTCAACTGAAACTATGCAGGCCAGATGGGAGTGGCAAGAAATATTCAAAGTGATGAAAAGCAAGAACCTACAAACAAGATTACTCTACCCAGCAAAGCTATCATTCAGAATTGAAGGGCAGATAAAGAGCTTCACAGATAAGAAAAAGCTAAAGGAGTTCATCACCACCAAACCAGTATTATATGAAATGCTGAAAGGTATTCTTTAAGAAGAGGAAGAAGAAGAAAAAGGTAAAGATAAAAATTATGAACAACAAATACATATCTATCAACAAGTGAATCTAAAAATCAAGTGAATAAAAAAATCTGATGAACAGAATAAACTGGTGAATATAATAGAATCATGGGCATAGGAAGGGAATGGACTGACAATTCTCGGGGGGAAAGGGGTGTGGGGGGTGCGGGAAGAGACTGGACAAAAATTGTACACCTATGGATGAGGACAGTGGGGGAGGGTAAGGACAGAGGGTGGGGTGGGAACCGGGTGGAGGGGAGCTATGGGGGAAAAAAGAGGAACAATTGTAATAATCTGAACAATAAAGATTTATTAAATTAAAAAAAATGTAATTTACTAAAAATGCAGTTTATTAATTTGAGTCATGCCAGGAAAAACCTGATTAGGATTTATTTTACTACCCAAACATAAATTTAAACTCAGAATAATTAAAGATAAATCATTTACCTCTAAGTATGACACTTTCAGAGTAAATTCAAAGTCACTCTTCTTATCAATTTCTTTGAAGAGCAGTCGTATTACCCTAGGGATGACCCCAACTGTTGGTTCATTCTCTTGCTCTGTAGTGTATGCACTTCCCATTGAATAGGTTTTTCCAGAGCCAGTCTGTCCATAGGCCAGGATGGTTGCATTGTATCCTGGCAAAACAGAAGTCACATGCATGGTGATACTCAAATATTTTCATCCAATCAATATACTCCATTTTCCTTCAATGATTACTTGCTACAAAATTGAGACTGCTCTCTTAAGACAAGGGACTCACTCATGAGTAGCAGACACAGAGAAAACCTATATGGGTGTCATGAATTTGCACTGCTCCAAATAAGCAAAGAAGAAAAATACCAAACCCAAAATGTGTGCCCCTCTTGATAGCCCTTAAAAGATAGGAAGTAAAACACTTAAAGATATGACTGAGATCATGAAGATGGCCAACTCACTATCAAAGAGCCAGAGTTTTATAATTTTACTTTCTATCTACTTCAAGCAATTATAAATTATGGAAACTAAAGTCTTAGAAGCTATATAAATAGAAGGAATTCAAACTTTTATTTATTTGGTTAACAACCATCATTTTGTTAATACTCACCTAAGGAAATTTTTACCATTGCTTTTATTAGAGAGTGGGAGGGAGGGAGGAACCTGCAATCTAGGTACGTGCCTTTGACCAGGAATCGAACCCGAAACCCTTTGGTGCAAGGCCTGATACTCTAATCACTGAGCCAAACTGGCCTGGGCAAAGTTGCTTTTAACAGTCAATGAAAGCATCTACTCCTTACCTGAACTCTTAGACTGTATCTGGACTGTATTATCAGGCTCCTCATAGAAATGTCATCTTTTTAGGTATGATTCAATTGGATATGTGCCCTTTGCTTTTTTCTGAAAGAAGTTCTTTGTATAAATGAAGACCTTAATATACTAAAAATCACAAGATGTTAAATTGAGGAGACAAAATGGCGGAGGAATAGGCAGACATGTCCCGAGACTTGTTCCGGAGCAGATAGAAGGAGCAACTAAATTGAATAACATCCACCACGAATTGGTGAAGTAGACACAGCTGGTGAGACAATTCACAGCCGGGAAGGGCAGAGGACGCCTGGAGAATGGTAAAATCAAGGATGTGGGCTGGAGAGAATTGCAAGACCTCCGAGTCCAGAGGGTCAGAAGGTAGCTGCACAGCACCAATGCCACATCCCTGGGGACAGGCATAACATCTGACTGTGGAAAGGAAGTTCACAGGGCTGTTGGCAGCAGGGGATTCTAGATCTAAGCCTGCAGCCACGAGAGGCTGAGCCTGGAGGGGGCGGCCTGAACAACTGCCCAAGCTGCGCCATGCCGTGGGGAGATAAACTCACAGTGGCGCAGCTCTTTCCCCTCTTTTTGTTCTTCACTTTTATTCACTAAACCCAGCTCATATGGCCTTTCAAATATAAACACCGTGGCTGAGGTGTGAACTTGTGGAGTCTGGGGAGAGGCTCGGGAGAAGAGCAGGTCGGGGAGAGGTGGCCGGGAGTCTGGCACTGAGACATACTTGACACGTGAGCCCTAAGCAGCCATTTTCTCCTGAAGAGATAGCCCCTCCTTGCAGTCTCCAGGCAACCAATACAGCCACACCCAGACTACAGCCTGAGCAGTACAAAGGATACAAAAAAATAATCTGAATAGTCCTTGAGAGCCCTCAGGGACTGTCCTGAAGAGAGGCTGTTCAGTCCCAGAGAGCCATGCAGGAACCTCCCCACCTATAGCCCTGTCAGAAACAGCCGCTTGAGATATTTAAGATTGAAAGTGGGCAGACAGGCTAAGTGGGAAGATTGATCCCGCCAGCGGGCAGTCAAGGCTGTAGATATAGACACAAACAGAGGAGTGGTGGACCACTTGGAACTTCAACAATCTAACAGGAAACTGAGAAGTGGCAGACAGTACAGAAGAGTGGGATCTTAAACCAGCCCCCACGGGGCATTAAAACTTGGCGGAAAAGAATGACACTTAAATTTTTCATTTTTATTGTGTTTTACTATTATTTTGTTAACTCTCTTTTTTTTCTGTATTTCTTTTTTCTGTTTCTTTATTTTTATTTCTTCTCGCATTATTTTTTCTTCATTCTATTTTTTATTTTTATATTTTAACCCAGCCGTGGGCAAACTACGGCCCGCAGGCTGGATCCGGCTGTTCTATCCGGTTCTCTTGCTCTCCCCTCCGCTCCTTTACTTTGAATTTATATTAGTTCACACAAACACTCCATCCATGCTTTTGTTCCGGCCCTCCGGTCCAGTTTAAGAACCCATTGTGGCCCTCAAGTCAAAAAGTTTGCCCACCCCTGTTTTAATCTATTTTTTTAAATCTTTTTTTCTCCTTTCTTTTCTCTTTCTTCTCATCCACTCATCCTCTTTCTACTTCCTCTATACTGAACTAAGATCCTCCCCATATATTCACCCAATTCCTTAACCTTACTTTCTGTATATAAGCTCGGCCTCTACAGATTCTGCCCCCACCCTCTTTTCTGGGTCTTTGGTGTTTGCATTTTTTGGTTTATCTGTTTGTTCTGTGGTGTTTTCTCCATATATATGTATATATGTGTATATATATCCTATCTAATAAAAGAGTATTATGCAAATTAACCATCACTCTGCTACACCCACAAGCCATGCCCACCAGCCAATCAGGAGCGAGTATGCAAATTAATCCAACCAAGATGGCTACAGCCACAGAGCTGCAGTAAGCAGGAGGCTTGGGGTTCCCCAGCAATGGAGGAAGCCAACCTTCCCTGCCACCATGGCCGGCCCAGGCCTACACTCAAGGCTACAAAGTTTCAATTATAGAAGACAAATAAATCCCAACAAAAATGGTGGCAGCCATGGCAGCACGGAGCTGGAGAGAGCAGAAGGCTTGAGTTGCCCCCGGCGATGGAGGGAGCCAAGCTCCCCCAGCCCTGGCCTACCTTGGCCTCCACTACAAAGTTTCAATTATAGAAGATAAGTAAATCCCAACAAAAAAGGCTGCAGCCACAAAGTGAGCAGGAGGCTTGGCTCCACTCAAGGCTACAAAGTTTCCATTATAGAAGATAAATAAACCCCAGATACCAGGGCCTCCGCTTGGGTTGCTGGGTGGCGTGGCCGACCTGCAAACCACCAAAGGCCCCTCGCCCAGGCTGGCCCATGCCACAAGAGAACCCCCATCCTGATCTTGGACACCCTTCAGGGCAAATCAGCCAGCCCCCACCCGTGCACCAGACCTCTATCCTATCTAATAGAAGAATATGCAAACTAACCGTCACTCCAATACACAAGATGGCTGCCCCCATGTGGTCAAAGATGACTGCCCCCAGGTGGACACAAGATGGCCGCCACAAGATGGCCAGGAGGGGAGGGCAGTTGGAAAGGACCAGGTCTGCAAGGGAGGGCAGTTGTGGGCGATCAGCCCAGCAGGGGAGGGCAGTTAGGGGTGACCACGCTGGCAGAGGAGGAAAGTTGGGGGGCGACTGGGCCTGCAGGGAAGGGCAGTTGGGGGGTACCCAGGCCTGCAGGGGAGAGCAGTTAAGGGTGACCAGGCCTGCAGGGGAGGACAGTTAGGGGCAAACAGGCTGGCAGGGGAGCAGTTAGGCATCAATCAGGCTGGCAGGAGAGTGGTTAGGGGGTGATCAGGCTGGCAGGCAAAATCGGTTAGGGGCAATCAGGAAGGCAGGCAGGCGAGCAGTTAGGAGCCAGCAGTCCTGGATTGTGAGAGGGATGTTCGACTGCCCGTTTAGGCCCAATCTTACCTGGATAGGGCCTAAACAGGCAGTCAGACATCCCTCGAGGGGTCCCAGATTGGAGAAGGTGCAGGCTAGGCTGAGGGACACACACCCCCGTTCACGAATTTCATGTACCAGGCCTCTAGTACACACACACACACACACACACACACACACACACACACACACACACTGAGTGGCCAGATTATTATGATCTCTGAACGCATAATAATCTGGCCACACAGTGTATATCCTATATAATAAAAGGCTAATTGCAAATTGTCCACTTGACCAGGAGTTGGACCAGCAGGCAGGCCGACCAACCACCCATGTCCCCTCCCCCTGGCCAGGCTGGCCTCTAATATATATGTATGTATGTATGTATGTGTGTGTGTGTGTGTAGTGGCCAGATTATTATGCATTCAGAGATCATAATAATCTGGCCACTCAGTATATATATGTTTTTTTCCCTCTTTCTTCATTTTTCTTATTATTCTTTTCTCTCTTACCATTTTTCCTCTCCTTGATATCATTTGTGTTCTCGTTTTTCTCCCCTAATTCTCTTTTCTATGGTGGTCACTTATATGGGGGTTATCGGTGTCGTGAGTACATTCGTGTTTTGTGCCCTTTGTGTTGTGTCTTCTCTAATTGCATTTTGTCCTGTTTGGTCAATGTGGTAGAGAGTGGGCCACATAACCAGACACCCGGAGAGGAGACTCCATCCACGAATGGGTCAGTAATACTCCAGACCGAACTACAGAGGCAGGAAGATGGTGGCAGTGAGGGAGAGAGCGTGAATGAGTGAGGGAGCGAAAGGGGAGTGTTTGAATGTGTGTGTGTGTGGGGGGGTGTCTGTATACATGAGTGAGGGACAGTTCGATCCCGTAAGACCTATGGGGGCAGGCAAATCGAACTCGCCTAGTAGGGCAGCCTCTGCTACTGTTGCAAACACTCCTGGGCGGGGGAGGGGGGGCTGGCTCTACCACAGAGGCCACGCCATCTTGAAGGGGAGAGCTGCTGTGACTGGGAGCCCAGCCTCACCTCCACCCAGGGTGCCCTCAGACACCATCTGGGTCTATAAAGACATCCCCACCAGGGAACTGCTGCCTCGGCTGCGGTCCCATGGTCACTGAAACTCCACCACCCCAGCCACAGGCTCCTGTGAGTTCCAAAGTGCACTCTGCTCTGGCTGGCCTATCACTTTAGCCCAGGGCACTGTGACCATGTGAGCAGCAGCTACGCAAGCATCCCACCCCCATCCGAGGAGCAGCAGCCACATGGGCATCTTGCCCCTGTCCAAGGAGCAGCAAGCCCGTGAGCAGCCCTGCCACATATGAAAAGCAGCAGCCTCACGCGGCCTGCCCCTGTCCAAGAAGCAGCAACCCCACTCAGCCCACCCCTGTCTGAGGAGCAGCAGCCCCGTGAGCAGCCTGCCCCCGCCCAAAGAGCAGCAGCCACACGAGCAGCCAGGCCCCGTCTGAGGAGCAGCATCCCAGCGAGCATCCCGCCCCCATCCGAGAAGCAGCAGCCGCACACAGCTGGCCCCCATCTGAGGAGCAGAAGCCTTGCTGGCAGCCCACCCTTGTGTGAGGAGCAGCAGCCTCGCAAGCAGCCTGCCCCTGTATGAGGAGCATCAGCGCCGCAAACAGGATATACCTGTCTGAGGAGCAGCAGCCTCATGAGCAACCGGTCCACGTCGGAGGAGCAACAACCTCATAAGCAGCCCACCCCGTCCGAGGAGCAGCAGCCAGGCAAGCAGCCCACCCCCGCCAGCCAGAGGAGCCATGACTGCTGCAAGCAGCTACACAAACAGCGCCCACCAGAGGAGCCATTGCCAATTGAGGAGCAGCCGCTGCTGCGACCGCCCAAGAAGCAGCCGCTGGCTGAGGAGGCGCTGCTGCCTGATGACCACCCTGCACACAACTTGACACCTAGATCCTGCGTTGAGAGCAAAAATGGGGAGACAAACAAACCCGCAAAAAAAAAGGAGGAATCACCAGAAAAGGAGCTAAGTGAAATGGAGGCATGCAATATGTCAGAAAAAGAATTCAGAATAAGGGTCATACAGTTCATAAACTGTATGTATGAAAAAATCAACAACTTATGTAAGAATCAAGAAGAAATAAAGAGTGCTAGAGCTGCAATACAAAACACCATGGAAAGTTTCAACTGTAGACTAGGAAAAGTGGAAGACCAAATTAGCAAATTAGAAGACAGGGAAACAAAACACACCCAAACTGAACTGCAATTGGAGAAAATAATTAAAAGACAGAAGGAGAGCCTAAGGGAGCTTTGGGACAACATGAAACAAAGCAAAATACGAATAATAGGGGTGCCAGAACAACAGGAAGAGGAACAAGAGTTAGGAAACCTATTTGAAGAAATAATGTCAGAAAACTTCCCTGATGTGGGGAAGAAAAAAGTCACACAAGCACAGAGAGTCCCAAACAAGATGAACCCGAAAAGACTCACACCAAGAAAGGTCGTATTTACGATGGCAAACATTCAGGACAAAGAGAGAATCTTAAGGGCTGCAAAAGAGAGACGAAAAGTTACATGAAAGGGATCTCCCATTAGATTATGAAATAATTTCTCAACAGAAATGTATCAGGCAAGAAAGGAATGGAAGGAAGTACACAAAGTGATGCAAAGTAAGGGACTGAATCCAAGAATACTCTATCCAGCAAGGCTATCATTCAAAATTGAAAGGGAAATCAGGAGCTTCACTGACAAAAAAAGACTAAGGGAGTTTATTACCACCAATGCAAGAAATGCTAAAGGGACTGGTGTAAAAAGAATAAAAAGGGAAGGAACAGAGGCACAAAAAAATGAAAATGGCTACACACAAGTACCTATCAATAATAACTTTAAATGTAAACAGACTAAATGCTCCAATCAAAAGACATCGAGTGGCTAAATGGATAAAAAAACATGACTCACATATATGCTGTCTATACGGGATCCACCCCAGAACAAGGGAATCACATAGACTGAAAGTAAAGGGATGAAAAAATATCTTCCAGGCAAATGAAAATGATAAAAAAAAAGCTAGGGTAGCAATACTTATATCTGACAAAATAGACCTCAAAGTGAAGGCCATAACAAGAGATAAGGAAGGCCACTTCATAATACTTAGGGATTGATACAACAAGAGGATATAACCCTGATAAACATATATGCACCCAATGCAGGAGCACCCAAATACATAAAAAAACTCCTAGAAGATATCAAGGGAGAGATCGACAACAATACAATCATAGTAGGGGACTTTAATACACCACTGACATCACTGGATAAATCCTCTTAGACAAAAAAATCAGCAAAGAAACAACAATCCTAAATGACTCACTAGATCAGATGGACCTAATTGACATCTTCAGAGCATTTAACCCCAAAGCCACGGAATATACGTTCCTCTCAAGTGCACATGGGACATTTTCAAAAATAGACCACATATAGGGTCACAAACAAAGTCTCCTCAAATTCAAAAAGATTGAAATCATATCAAGCATTTTCTCAGACCACAATGGCATAATATTAGAAATAAACTACAACAAAAACATTCCAAAAAATTCAAATACTTGGAAGCTGAATAGCATGCTATTAAACAATTATTGGGTTATCAATGAGATCAAAGAAGAAATTAAAATCATCCTGGAGACTAATGACAATAAAAACACAACAATTCAAATACTATGGGACACAATGAAAGCAGTACTGAGAGGGAAGTTTATAGCTCTACAGGCCTACCTCAAAAAACAAGAAAAAATGGTAATAAATCATCTAACTCAACAACTCAAAGAGTTAGAAGGAGAGCAACAAGAAAAGCCCAGAGTGAGCAGAAGGAAAGAAATATTAAAGTTCAGAGCAGAAATGAATGACATAGAGACCAAAAAAAAAAAAAAAAAAAACAATACAAAAGATCAATGAAACCAAGAGCTGGTTCTTTGAAAGGATAAAAAAGATTGATGAACCTCTAGCCAGGCTCACCAAAAAGCAAAGAGAGAGGACCCAAATAAACAAAATTAGAAATGAAAGAAGCGAAATAACAACAGACCCCACAGAAATACAAAGGATTGTTTAAAAAATACTATGAACAACTCTATTCTAACAAACTAGACAACCTGGAGGAAACAGACATATTCCTAGAAAAATACAACCTTCCAAAACTTATTCAGGAAGATACTAAAAATCTCAATAGGCCGATAACTATGGAAGAAATTGAAGCAGTCACCAAAAAGCTTCCAGCAAACAAAAGCCCGGGGCCAGACGGCTTCACAGGGGAGTTTTACCAAACATTCAAGGAAGAACTAAAACCTATCCTCCTCAGACTATTCCAGAAAATTCAAGAGGAAGGAATATTTCCAAGCCACTTCTATGAAGCCAGCATCACCCTAATACCAAAACCAGATAAAGATAACACAATGAAAGAGAATAACTTACCAATATCCCTCATGAACGTAGATGCCAAAATCCTCAACAAAATTCTAACAAATCGGATCCAGCAGTACATCAGAAAGATCATACACTATGACCAAGTAGGATTTATCCCGGGGATGCAAGGATGGTACCATATTCACAAATCAATAAACGTGATACATCACATAAACAAATTGAGAGATAAAAATCACAGTCATATCAATTGATGCAGAAAATGCATTTGACAAAATCCAGCACCCTTTCTTGATAAAAACTCTCAGAAAGGTGGAACTAGAAAGATCATACCTCAACATAATAAAAGCCATATATGACAAACCCACAGCCAACAACAACAACAAAAAAAGCTGGGGTAGCAATACTTATATCTGACAAAATAGACCTCAAAGTGAAGGCCATAACAAGAGATAAGGAAAGCCACTTCATAATACTTAGGGATCAATACAACAAGAGTATATAAACCTGGAAAATATATATGCATCCAATGCAGGAGCACCCAAATACAGAAAAAAAACTCCTCGAAGATATCAATGGAGAGATCGACAACAATACAATCATAATAGGGGACTTTAATACATCATTGACATCACTGGAAAAATCCTCTAGACAAAAAAATCAGCAAAGAAACAACAATCCTAAATGACTCACTAAATCAGATGGACTTAAATGACATCTTCAGAACATTTCATCCCAAAGCCACGGAATATATGTTCTTCTCAAGTGCATAAGGGACATTTTCAAAGATAGACCACATATTGGGTCATAGGCAAAGTATCTCCATATTCAAGAAGATTGAAATCATATCAAGCATCTTCTCTGACCACAATGGCATAATATTATAAATAAACTACAATAAAAATATTCAAATACTTGGAAGCTAAATAGCATGCTATTAAACAATGATTGGGTTACCAAAGAGTTCAAAGAAGAAATTAAAACCACCCTGGAAACAAATGACAATGAAAACACAACAATCCAAAATCTATGGGACACAGTGAAAGCAGTCCTGAGAGAGAAGTTTATGGCTCTACAGCCCTACCTCAAAAAACAAGAAAAAATGTTAATAAATCATCTAACTCTACAACTTAAAGAAATAGAAAGAGAGCAACAAGAAAAGCCCAGGGTGAGTAGAAGGAAGGAGATAATAAAGATCAGAGTGAAAGTAAATGACATAGAGTCCAAAAAAAACAATACAAACGATCAATGAAACCACTTGTTCTGTGAAAAGATTAACAAGATTGATGAACCTCTAGCTAGGCTCTCCAAGAAGCCAAGAGAGAGGACCGAAATAAACAAAATCAGAATGAAAGAGGTGAAATAACAACAGACCACACAGAAATACAAAGGATTGTTAACAAATACTATGAACAACTCCATTCCAACAAACCAGAGAACCTAGAGAAAATAAACATATGCCTAGAAAAATACAACCTTCCAAAACTCCATCAGGAAGATTCTAAAAATCTCAATAGGCCAATAACTATGGAGGAAATGGAAGCAGTCATCAAAATCCTTCCAGCAAACAAAAGCCCAGGGCCAGACAACTTCACAGGGGAGTTTTACCAAACATTCACAGAAAAACTGAAACCTTTTCTCCTCAGACTATTCCAAAAAACTCAAGAGGAAGAAACACTTCCAAGCTCATTCTATGAAGCAAGCATTAGCCTAATACCAAAACCAGATAAAAGATAACACAAAGGATATGAATTACAGGCCAACTCCCTCATGAACATAGATGCCAAAATCCTCAAAAAAATTCTAGCAAATCGGATCCAGCATTACATCAGAAAGATAATACACCATGACCAAGTAGGATTTATCCCAGGGATGTAAGGATGGTACAATATTGGCAAATCAATAAATGTGACACATCACATAAACAAACTGAGAGTTAAAAACCACAGTCATTATCAATTGATGCAGAAAAAGCATTTGACAAAATCCAACACCCTTTCTTGATAAAAACCCTCAGCAAAATGGGAATAGAAGGGTCATACCTCAACATCATAAAAGCCTTATACGACAAACCTACAGCCAACATCATACTCAATGGGCAAAAATTAAAACCATTTCCCCTAAGAACAGGAACAAGACAGGGATGCCCACTCTCACCATTCCTGTTCAATATAGTACTGGAAGTACTAGCCAAAGCAATTAGACAAGAAGAAGAAATAAAAGGTATCCAAATTGGAAAAGAAGACGTAAAGCTGTCATTATTTGCAGATGATATGATACTATACATAGAAAACCCTAAAGACTCCATAAAAAATTATTAGACTTAATAAATGAATTTGGCAATGTAACAGGATACAAAATTAACGCCAAGAAATCTATGGAATTTTTATATACCAATAGTAAACTTACAGAATGAGAGATTAAAAATAATCCCATTTATCATTACACCAAAAAAATTAAGAAACCTAGGAATAAACTTAACTAAGGAGGTAAAAGACCTATATGCAAAAAACTACAGGACACTGAAAAAAAGAGATAGAGGAAGACATAAACGGATAGAAGAACATACTGTGTTCATGGATTGGTAGAATCAACCTCATTAAAATGTCCATACTACCCAAAGCAATCTATAGATTCAATGCACTACCCATTAAAATATCAATGGCATATTTCACAGACCTAGAATGAACTCTCCAAAAATTCATCTGGAATAAAAAAAGGCCCCAAATAGCTGCAGCAATCCTGAGAAAGAAGAACTAAGTAGGTGGGATCTCAATACCAGATATCAAGCTGTATTACAAAGCCACGGTTCTCAAAACTGCCTGGTACTGGCACAAGAACAGACTTGTAAATCAATGGAATAGAATAGAGAACCCAGAAATTAACCCAAACCACTATGATCAATTAATATTTGATAAAGGAGGCAAGAGCATAGAATGGAGTCAAGATCGTCTCTTTAATAAATGGTGTTGGGAAAATTGAACAGATACATGTAAAAAATGAAACTAGACTACCAACTTACATCATACACAAAAATAAACTCAAAATGAATATAGGACTTAAACATAAGTTGGGAAGCCATAAAAATCTTAAGAGCAGTGGTTGGCAAACTCATTAGTCAACAGAGTGGCAAACGGCTCACGAGGCGCAGTTTGCCGACCACTCTCTTAGAGGAATCCACAGGTAGCAAAATCTCAGACATATGCCAAGGCAATATCTTCTTCGATACAGCTCCTAGGGCAGTTTTCCGGTCTGTTGACTATTGAGTTTGCTGACCACTGTCCTACGGCAATGGAAACTAAAGAGAAAATAAACAAATGGACTACATCAAAATAAAAAGCTTCTGCACAGCAAAACAAACCATCACCAAAACAACAAGAAAGCGCACTGCATGGGAGAACATATTTGCCAATGTTATCTCTGGTAAGGGTTTAATCTCCAACATTTACAGGGATCTCATACAACTTAAGAAAAGGAAGATAAACAATCCAATCAAAAAATGGGCAACAGACCTAAATAGGTACTTTTCAAAAGAGGACATAAGGAAAGCCAAGAGACATATGAAAACCCTAGAGGCCTGGTGCACGAAATTTGTGCACGGGGCGTGGGGTTCCCTCAGCCCTGCCTGCACTCTCTCCAATCCGGGACCCCTCGGACATCCCTCTCACAATCTGGGACTGCTGGCTCCTAATTGCTCACCTGCCTGCCTGCCTGATTGCCCCTTACTGCCCCCCCTGCCAGCCAGGTCACCCCTAATTGCCCCCCTCTGCCAGCCTGGTTGCCCCTAACTGCCCCCCCTGCCAGCCTGGTCGCCCCATGCAGCCTGCTGTTCAATCGTTTGGTCGTCCCTCACTAACCCCCCTGCCAGCCTGGTTGCCCCACACAGCCTGCTGTTCAGTTGTTTGGTCTTCCCTCACTAGCCCCCCTGTTGGCCTGGTCGCCCCACACAGCCTGCTGTTCAGTTGTTTGGTCTTCCCTCACTAGCCCCCCTGCCGGCCTGGTCACCCCACAAAGCTTGCTGTTCAGTCATTTGGTTGTCTCTCACTAACCCCCCTGCCAGCCTGGTTGCCCCACACAGCCTGCTGTTCAGTTGTTTTGTCTTCCCTCACTAGCCCCCCTGCCGGCCTGGTCGCCCCACAAAGCTTGCTGTTCAGTCATTTGGTTGTCTCTCACTAACCCCCCTGCCGGCCTGGTCACCCCACACAGCCTGCTGTTTGGTCGTTTGGTCGTCCCTCACTAACCCCTCTGCCGGCCTGGTTGCCCCACACAGCCTGCTATTCAGTTGTTTGGTCATCCCTCACAAAACTCCCTGCTGGCCCGGATGCCCCACGCAGCCTGCTGTTTGGTCATTACTGTGATGGTGTCCTGGACAATTTGCATATTCCTCTATTATTAGTATAGATACTTAAAGTCACTAATCACCCGAGAGATGCAAATCAAAATGACAATGTGGTACCATCTCACACCTGTCAGAATGGCTATCATCAACAAATCAGCAAATGACAAGTGCTGGTGAGGATACAAAGAAAAAGGAACCATCATGCACTGTTGGTGGGAATGCAGACTGGTGCAGCCACTGTGGAGAACAGTATGGAGTTTCCTCAAAAAACTAAAAATGGAACTCCCATTTGACCCAGTGATCCCACTTCTAGGAATATATCCCAAGAAAACTAGAAACACCAATCAGAAAGGATATATGTTCATAGCAGCACAATTTACCATAGCTAAGATTTGGAAACAGCCTAAGTATACATCAGCAGATGAGTGGATTAGAAAACTCTGGTACATCTACACAATGGAATACTATGCTGCTGTAGAAAGGAAGGAACTCCTACCATTTGCAACAGCATGGATGGACCTGGAGAGCATTATGCTAAGCGAAATAAGCCAGTCAGAGAAAGATAAATAATATCACATGACCTCACTCATTTGTGAAATATAATGAACAACATGAAATGATGAACAAAAACAGATCCAGGGACAGCGAAGCATGGATCAGACCGTCAAACCTCAGAGGGAAGGTAGGGGAGGGTGGGGCTAAGGGGGGAGATCAACCAAAGGACTTGTATGCATGCATATAAGCATAACCAATGGACACCGACACCGGGGGTGGGGGGGTGGTGAGGGCATGAGAGGGGCGGGAAGGTTGCGGGGGGGGGGGGGCGGGCAATGGAAAGATAAGGACACATATGTAATACCTTAATCAATAAAGAAAAAAAGATGTTAAATTGAGATTTTCACTAGTAGAATGCTAGTATCACCTCGTATGGTATAGTATGGCATGACTATGGGTCAAGAAAATAACATGCCATAATCTTCTGCAATACTACAGTATAGTAATAACTGGGGAAACTAAGTTGCAGTACTTTTTTCAAAGCACTCTGTGGTATTGAGAGTTCAGAGTACAAGGTATTGTTGAGCTGACTGAAAAATACTAGTTTGTGTTTGCAGAGCAATATGTTAACCAGATGCATATATATTGGAATCATTTTCTACATTATATTGCTTCTAAAGACTATAATTTAATTCTCATAGTTTCCCAACTTAAAAATATGAAAGTAGAAGTATAGTACTCTTACTAAACTGTAAAGGTACATTCTGCGGAAGATGCCCAGATAGTGAAGGCTTTGGAAACCACATTTTTTCAGGAATGGCTAAAGGAAAGGAGGGATGGTTAATGAGAAGAGAATTAGAATAATATAATGGTCTTTCAAATATGTAAATAAGAAAAAGATTAACTTTATAGTGGAGAAACCTGGCAGATACCACCTTAATCAAATTATCAAAATGAACATCAGGATGTGAGGGCCTTCTGGCTGCAAGATGTGTCCTCTTCCTCCCTCAGTGATCCATGTGAATCCCTCTAGAAGCTGCAAGCTTGGTTGAAGAGAACATTCCCAGATAGATGAGAGGACCATATTCCGGTCAAGCGTACATGAGTAGGTGCACTCCCCTGCTAAAGCCTCCATCAAGATCTCAAAATGAACATCAATAGTAATGGAACAAAACAAAATCATGTGTTGACTGACAGGATTCAAAGAGAACCTGAATCTAATCAGAAATAAACATCAGACAAACCAAAAATTAGAAATGTTTTATAAAATAACTGGCCTGTGGATCTTCAAAAGTGTCATGAGTATGAAAGTAAAAAAGAGAATGAAGGAATTTTAGAATGAAGGAGACTACAGAGGCAGTACAAATAAATATAACATGTGAATTTGAACTAGACCCTCTGCTATAAAGGACATAATTGAGACAATTGGTGAAACTTGAATGAGGTCTGAGGACTGGATGGTAGTATTATAACAATACTAATTTCATTATTTTGATGGTCGTATTGTAGTTATGTAGCAGAAAGTCCTTGTTTGTAGCATATATACACTAAAGTATTCAGGGGGTATCAGGTCAACAACTAATCTCAAATGGTTCAGGAAAAACGTTTTTATGCTATTCTTGCAACATTTCTATAAGTTTGAGATTATCACTTTTAAAAATTTAAAACAAGTATTCAGAGTCATGACATCACTTAAAAAGTGAAAAAACAATGTAAATTGCTTTGGCCTGGAAGAAGGCTTCTGTTTGTCGACTCTAGACTCCAGAGAGATAAAGTAACATCACTGGGTAGAAATTACCAGGAGGCAAATTTCATCTCAGTATAAACTAATACAATTAGAGTTGTCTGAGAACCAATCAACAGGACTACAAAAAAGAAATGAAATAGACAATGGAAGTTCACTTTACAAAGGTATTACTAGGAAGCATTTTTCTTTGGAAAGCTAGACTAGATGATGTAAATGTCCTTTTCAACTTTATAGGACTAGTATGTCATGGTTCTACTTCTTTTAAATAGCCCTCTGCTTTGAATCCTGAGTAACCACTGTCCTAGAATAATAATTAAAGACCTCCTAGGCACTGCCCCCTTCTTCAGAGCCCTGCTATGGTCTTTAATAACACTAAAGGCTTCACTTCTGCAATAAAGATTAGTAACTGGCCAGAGTATTCAGGGACTTTAGGAAATCTCCTTTACCTAAAAGAATTCTACTCATCATTCAAGACTTATATCAAAGGTTCCCTATGCTGTGAAATTCACTGGATTCCCCAAACAGAGTTTGTCATCCAATTTGTATAAAAGCACTGCTACTTCTAGAGCAGAACTGATTGATTCTATTGTATATTTTTAACTCCTAAAATACTTTTCCTTAAAGATGGGTGCAAAAAGTTTAACAATTTTTTATGCATCTAAAAGTATGTGTGTAGTCATCTACTTCTACTCCTATCCCTAAACTTTGCAGTCCTGCAGGGCCTGGAAGCTATTATTATTCATTTTTTAATCCTTTCACAGGTCTTGCAGTGCTTGAGCCTCGAGTAGGTTGGCACACTAATTATCATCAGTACCCATCAAAGAGCTTAGAATCTAATAACGTTCCAGGACAAACAAAAATATATGTCTCCCTTTCTCTCTCTTTCCCCCTCCCTACCTCCCACTCTAAAAATTAATAGAATATATAGATATCAAAGATGAGCAGAACCACAGAAAGCAAATACAGTACAAAACTAGTGTCAAGGATACAGAGACTAGGGACTTTTTGAAGTCAGGACTCATGTTTCATCCACTCCTGTATTTACAACATCCAAGCACAGTACCATAATATATGCTCAAGAACCATTTGATGAATGAAATAGTCTCACCTTTAAATATGTCTTTTATGAGTGGTGCTACTGCTGTATTGAAGATTTCCTCCTGCTCAGTAGAAGGGTCAAACACAAAGTCATAGGTGAAGGATTTGTCAGTACCAACCACCACCTAGAGAAGGCAGGAGACAAAGAGGAAGAAAAAGATGAAAGGTCAGACCACACCCCTCACTGTCCATTGGCCAGAGGTGTTCCGATGCAGGCCCGATGTTACGCACCTGTGGTTCTCCGGGTACAAATGAAAGGCACATCTGACAGCCCTCACTAATCTCTTTGGGAACTAGAGGGCGACATCGTAGTGCCACTCTTACAGGAATTCCCTTCACCTCTTCAGTCATGATCCTACCTCAGCACCGTCTCTGACGGAAAAAAAGAAAAGAGGCTTGCTGATGAATCTAGGTGGGTTGGCAGCAGTGGGAGAGCGTCCTCCTTAGTCCCGACCCTCCGCAGGGAGTGGGGGATGGGTTACTGACCTCAGCGTAGGTGAGGCAGCTCCTTCTCTCAGCAGGGTCGCAGCCGCTGGAGGGTCACTCTCCCTCGGATTTGGCCACCACAAGACGGCCCGGCAGCCCGATACTCTAAAAACAGCGAAGTGTCCTCTAAAATGGAAAGGAAACCCCCAGCGGAGGCGTCGACAAGGACCCACAGCCCCAGGGTACCGGGAAAGGCAGTTCCTAAGGTGTCTCCCCTTCACTCGCCGAACTAAACGTATCTTCTCTGGTCTTCCCGCAGCCCTGTCCCAACCGGATATTTAACCGCCAAGTTTCAAATTGGCCCTGGAGACGCCAGCCAATCGGAACGCAGACAAGCGGCCAGAGGTGCACGCACGTCGGTTTGCGCAAACGCTTTAGGAAGGGGTGGGCCTGCGCGCCGCACGTCGATCCCGCCCCTGGGGACCCGTCGTAGCATCTGCTTCCGGTTCTCAGGCTGATTTGGCGGTGAGCGGAACCTGTGCTGGCTGAGGCCTGTTGGCAGGTGAGATATCCTGGCAGTTACTTCTTAGAATGCGCGGAGCTCAGGTAGGAGGCGGGGAGGGGATTTGAAGGTGGCAGGTGGTGAAGGAAGGGTTGATATGGGGATCGTCACAATTACCGATCACATCTAGAGAATGTGGGCGGTGCCGTGCCTCCAGTCCCTGTGTGGTGAGCAGTTAGACGTGAGCAGAGCAAGGAGGAAGGGCCAGGTACCCAAGGTCACCAGGGTGGAAAGCCCCGGATGCCTAGCAAAGGACAATTGTAGGGTGTGATCTTGCCACAGAGTGACCTTTCCTTCCCTAGCATATCCATGGTCAAGCGGTTTGGACCCCCTGACTTTTCCTCCCTAGAGATAACATCTAAGCCTCAGTTTTATTTCAGCTGCAGGACCAGATAAGCAACAAAAGCAGCCACAGCTGACCTCAGGACCAGCTGCATTGGCTAATGACCCCGCCCCCCCTCTGGTGCCGGCCAGTCAATCAGTAGAGACCTAGACCTTGAAAGGACACACCTGGAAAATGGCTAAATAATTATTGAATTCTTCCCCTAGGACCTCCCCTAATATCTCCACCCTTACAACCCTTAGGGTGCTCTCTCCCTTCAGGGAGCACTCCAGTGCCTTTCCCTTTACCCCTGCACCGCCACCCCTCACCCCAAGGCTCCTCACCATTATCTTCCTCACTTTCAAGCGCCAAGGGTCCTTCCTTTACTTCTATAACTTGTTTCCTAAGCCCACCTCGTCTACAAATTACTTCTTCCATCTTTGTGATTTTATAAATAAATGTTCTCTTATAGTTTGGGTCTTAACTGTAAATTCTTTCTTAGCCAGAATTCAAGTACCAAGGTTGCTGAACCTAGGTACCGTCTGACCCCGTGGGTGTAACACCTGGTGCCATTCCTGCCACCTACAACACCTGCGGATAGTTGGAGTCAGCACTCCCTTGGACTTTGAAAGTAGACAGATCTTTGTAGACGCCATCCTGCTTGCCTCTTCTCTAGGTTGAAGAGAGTAACATCTATTTTGCAAGTTGTGAAAAAGGACATCATCTCTATAGAGGACCTAGGGGTGGGCAAACTTTTTGACTCGAGGGCCACAATGGGTTCTTAAACTGGACCGGAGGGCCGGAACAAAAGCATGGATGGAGTGTTTGTGTGAACTAATATAAATTCAAAGTAAAGGAGCGGAGGGGAGAGCAAGAGAACCGGATAGAACAGCCGGATCCGGCCCGCGGGCCATAGTTTGCCCACGGCTGAAGGTTGCTTGGCATCCAGATATCCAGCAAAGTTCATTGTTTTCTTCCATCTGTTTTCTTCCTTCTTTCCACCAATCTATCAGCTAGAAAGTGAGCTGATACCATAGGTGAAAGCCTTAGATAGGTTGGAGTTGTTTTCTGAAACTTGCTGGGCTACTGTCCTTTTTGAACCATCTTTGTCAGCTTTGATTCACTCTTCCATTCCAGAGCCTTGCCAGAGATGGACAGCCGGATTCCTTATGATGACTACCCAGTGGTTTTCCTGCCTGCCTATGAGAATCCCCCAGCATGGATTCCTCCTCATGAGGTGGGAGCCATCTATACTCTTGAATAGCTGATTTTTCCCCATGGGCATGAGATGATATATGAGAGGTAGGATAGCAGGGTTAGAAAACTCAATGGAGAATGATTCTTAGCCTTTGTTGTAGCCAAGGGACTCAGAAATTGGATTCTGAGCAACTGGGCCCATTGGAAGCTTATGGAATCATTCTTCCAGAGTCCATTCATACCAGAGAATTCTGGAAATTCAGAGCCCTGCTTTCCATTCTGTCAAAGAAGTGGAGAGCTACTGGACTACTAGCATTTCCCCAAGCTATCCACCTACCCATTTGGACAGTGTTATCTGTTCTCTTTAAACTAAGTCCATGACTTTACCTTTTCCTGACTTCAGGGTGATACATTTGTGTTCCAGATGAAGATGGTTATAAAATCTAAGACTGGTAGTAAGATTTCTGGGGTTGCTGTGTCTTGCAGAGAGTATACCACCCAGACTACAACAATGAGTTGATCCAGTTTCTGCCCCGAATTGTCACACTAAAGAAGCCCCCTGGAGCTCAGGTGAGCTAACAGAACAATGATGTCTTATTCCAGGCTAGATTTGTTCACACCAGACCCAGAAGTTAGCTGTGGTTGGGAGTACAGATTGGGAAGCAGGTAGGGAGGTAAGGACACTACCTTTATTGGGCCGAAAAACTGAGGTACCATTTCCATAACTTCTGACTTCTCTCTGAGGGACACATAGCCAAGGTATCATATAGTGATGCTACTAGATATTCTTGTGTTTGTTGTCAATATTGAGCCCCCATTCTGTGCTCTTGTCTTGCAGTTGGGATTTAATATCCGAGGAGGAAAGGCCTCCCAGCTAGGCATCTTCATCTCCAAGGTGCGTGTACCTGGTAGGCAATATGGATAGCTACTTCCCTTCGTTATCAGATTGCAGAACTGTGATGTCCCAGGGCCTGGGAGAAGGATGATTTAGTAGACTCTTAGAAGGGGCATAATGGGGAAACTCTTTCCCACTTTCCCACTTAAAACTTCCCACCTGGCAAGCATCTGTTTCCCTACATTTTCACGCACATGTACATGTGTGTGTACACACACACACACACACACACACACACACACACAATAGCACCTTACATTTGGATACCACTTAATTTCACTTACAGTTTTTGAAATTATCCCACCTCAATCAGACATTCTCTCCTTACCAACAGGTGATCCCAGACTCTGATGCACATCGAGCAGGACTTCAGGAAGGGGACCAAGTCCTAGCTGTAAATGATGTGGATTTCCAAGATATTGAGCATAGCAAGGTAAGCACAGCACTTGGGCTGTGGTGAGGCAAGAAGTGATCCCAGGTAGGACAAGTTAGACAGGATTAGCCTAATCTGTATGTAACTTGTTAAGAAAGAATCTCTCCTTAGGAAGTGTACCAGAAGGAAGCAGCCGTTAGTGACCCAGAAGGTTGGAATGGCAAATGACTTTCCTCCTGTTATGATTCTGTCCTGGGTCATATCTTCATTTGTACAAGCTGTTTTGCTCCTTTCAGGCTGTTGAGATCCTGAAGACAGCTCGTGAAATCAGCATGCGTGTCCGCTTCTTTCCCTACAGTAAGTGTCACTCTCTTTTTTTCTTACTTGGAAGGGCCCTGGGTAGGAACTCTTGAAGTCCTGATTATTAGAGGCCCCATGAGTTGGGAGCTCAGGCCTCAAAATAACCTGCTTATTTCCTACTTTTCTTCTTTTCCCCAGATTATCATCGCCAAAAAGAGAGGACTGTGCACTAGAGAGCTGCAACCCACAGCCCTTCACATGAAATCTTCTAGGACAAGCTGGGAAGGCCTCAGGGAAGCCACATACACTCTCATATACAGTCTCAGACATTTCCGAGACTCCCGTAGGACCCTGTTTTCCCTCCTCTCCCTCCTATTCTCTCCTCCAGAAAGTAAAACGCCATGCTGAAGAAACGTTGGTGTGACTTTTGGATGATACTCATTGAGTGTAAAATGCTATTGAGACAAAAATAAAAGCTCTTTCAAAGATAGGAGCCACAGGATGTAACAGAGCAACACTATACCTACTTGACAATTATCTCTATTAGCCCAGAACAGCAGGGAGGCCGGGGAATCTTAGCTACAGTATAGCTGAGGAATGGTATAGGGTGGAGAGTACTAGGGGAAACCTGCCATTTCGTCTGTGATCTTTGGACATTTCTCTGCGGAAGGGGAGGAGGGGGACAGTATTAATATAGTTCTGTCTTCTCCTTTCCCTGATTCTTTGATCTGGAACATAAACTAAGGGAGAGGCTTATTTTCAGGGATAACAGTAAGAAATTGGTTCCCAATTTCCAACTTGTAGGTTGAGTAGTACTGACAGCTGACTTCCCCCTTTTCTTCATCCCAGCCCCTAAATAACCTTCTGCCATGTTTTTAGTTCTTTAGTTACAATCTTTTGTTAGAGATTCCAGGCCACACTTTATGTCATTTTCATTGGCATGTTCAAAATACCCATTCAGAATAGAAACTTTTCTAATGAGGCATGGGATGAAGTTCCCCCATAATGAAAGTCCCAATTTTTCCTTGAAAGAATCGTGGGAAGATTAAATATATATTTCTAGGCCCTTCCCCTGGAGAGTGATTTTGTTGGTCTGAGGTGGAGCCTGGAAATCTGAAATTTTAAGTAAGGTAAATAAGTCTTCAAATATGGGAAACAGTTCTAAATACAGTAGTAGTGCTATATCTCTATGAGGAAGTTCTGGCTCTTCCTGTAAATCCATCCCAGCTCTGCTATGGTACATCTTGCAGGGGTCCTCAAACTTTTTAAACAGGGGGCCAGTTCACTGTCCCTCAGACCGTTGGAGGGCCGGACTATAGTTTAAAAAAAAAACTATGAACAAATTCCTATGCGCACTGCGGGCCCCGGACGAGTCAGCTGCTAAGCAGGACAGGCAGCGGCACCCAGCGGGCCGGATAAATGTTTTCGGCAGGCCGCATGTGGCCCGCGGGCCATAGTTTGAGGACCCCTGTGAGGCTTGGTGCAATTGTTAGGTGGCAACATCCTTGTGTGCAGAGCTGGAGGCAGAACTCATTTAGCAGTCTCTATTTCATGGAAATTTACTTTTACTCTGTTCCTATTGCTCTGCTGCCCCCCAGTGGCCATATGAGAAAGAAACTCTTACTTGCACAAAGGCATATTGGCTGAGTCTACTGAATGTTAAGATCCAACACTATCCCTATTGTTAACAACTCATCTAAGAGGTGTAAACTGTAAAAAGTCCCAGCCAGGTACCATGGGCCTAGGAGGCAAAACCCCTCTTGCCCTAAATTGGTTCTCACTCTGTGGTACTTGGAATGGTTCAGGGTTGGTTGGAGTACAAGATGATGCAATTGCATTGTGGAAGTATAGGTTTAACATGGAGAAAGTGCAAGCAGTGATAGGCTGAGGCAAAAGGACCAGTTGTTTATTGAGGGTGTAGATAACAAAACAGTGGAGAATTAAGTTTATTGGCCTTTGAGGTATCCCAGCTGCTGTAGAACTGCATCCCCTGTAGTGATGAAGTTCTTAGTGATCAGTGAAGGTAAGGTGCGATTCATGAGCCCTGCAAGAACTTTCCACCCATAACTGTGAGATGCAGTCAAGGAAGAAATGCTGGCACTTCCATGTGTTTCGTTTTACTTCTAAGCCCCAGAATTAGACAAGAGGTTAGTAAGTGGCTGAGTATTTAAACCATAAACCTGAGGGTGAAGGGTAAGGACTGGTACTGGGAGGCCCAAATGCAATAAATTCATCAAATTAGGCAGACAGCCTAAGCCAGTGGTCGGCAAACTCATTAGTCAACAGAGCGGCAAACCGCGGCTCGTGAGCCACTGGCCTAAGCTATCAACAGGAACAATGACTTTTGATGCCTGATGCATCAGAGGGCTCCAGTTAGATTTCAACCACTGAAGTGTGTTAAGGAAAGTAATAGAGAGGTGGCTGGGGTAAAAACTCAACTCTCGGGAGCAGCTTCTAGAAGACAGAAGAGGAATTCTGATTTTACGATCCCTTTCACCTAAAGGCAAACCAGGGAACTACTTTGGGCTGAGTTAGTCCCTTGTCTCTTCAATATTAGGGAGAGAAATTGGCCTGGCCATCAACTCAGCAAGGGAAGTTTGCCTTCTCTCCTTGTAACTCCCTACCCAAGAAAAAACTGGAATAAAGGACACTCTTCTTTCTTCAATGGAGATGAATTACTTCTGGAAGGAAGGTCAGAAGCAATGCACAGGAATAGCTCTGTGTGTATGTGCATGTGTGTGTGAGAGAGAGGCAGTGATGGAGGGAGAGAGAATGGTGATAGGCAAAAGGAAAAAGACATGATTCTGGGCCTTTTCACTGCATAATGGGGACATGAACCGTACCATCACCCCATGATAGGACAAGCCAAGGTTATCTGAAAGAGTAAGCAGTGGTGGGTGGCTAGAGCCAAGAGTGTCAGTGAATTATAAAGAATAGTTATTTTTCACATTATAACTGGTTTCAATAAACATTACATTGAAGTCTCTGGATTTTTCTTCCCCTTTTCTGTAGAGACTTGTCTGGACAAATGAGGAATTATGTAAGGTACCAGGTAGTGATAAGACCCTTTCTGACCAGATTTAGTGGATAGAAATGGATCCTTCTCAGGTATAATGATGCCTCTCTAGGAATAGGAACCCTAAAAGCCTTGAACCCATAACCTTCCTGATCTCTGACACTGGTAACTTCTCCCAAGTAAATAGAGCTTAGTATACCCTCCCCACAGAGATGAATCTCTAGGTATTCCAGAAAAAGTTGTAGTTACACCTTACCTTTTGTTTGGATCAATCTTGTTAACCACCAACATGATGACTACATTATCACCTTTCTTCCTGAACATCTACCCATTTATTTGTCTCTTTGAAAGAATTGATGTATACAGAGAATGTGTTGTAGAGTGTTGAAACATTCAGTAGAGGTTTGGAGAGAATAAAGTATCTGTCCTTCCTCTCGCCTTTTCTCACCAAACTCCCTATTGCTTACCTCAATCCCTTTTTCAAATAAAACAGCATAACACCCCCCTTGTGATGTCATAGACAACCCCTGCAAATATTGAATCATAATGTAGCTAGGAATCAGGTTGCAAAAGTGCTCCCGGTCAGCTATGTCCCATAGCTGCAGTTGAACCTGCATAAAACAAAGGTGGAGAAAGATAGACAAAAACTAGCCCTTTAAAGGGTAGGACTTAATAAAGGCAAAATAAAAAGAGTCAAGGAATCTAGGTCCCTGAAAACTGACTACTATGGCCACAAACCAAGTGACCTACCATCCTAGGACAGGTCCAATGTTAATACTGTTTTGATTAGGGAAGACCCTATAGAGCAGCAGATTAAGAATTCAAGGCCTCTTGGATTTTGTCTGTTACAATTGAAGTTTAAATGAGGACATAGAGAACAAGAAACAGGACAGGGCTGGTTCATGCTTTCCTTCCCCTTTATCCATAAATAATCTGGGGTAATGAGAAATCATGTAAGGGACCAGGTAGTGATAAGACTACCCCATTGTGACCCATATGCCCAAGCGGTTGAGGTATAGAGTTAATGATATGAGGGTGAACACTCACTATTTAGTCCTCCAAGTACATTATCTTGGACAGGAAGTCAATCCAATGGTTGCCTGCAAATAGAGATACTTTGTACTCCCCTCCCCCAATACCAGGCAGCCTTAGAACTGTAGTGGAGAATGGCCCTTGAAAAGGTTGTCCTGCTCAACTTCGCAACACTTACAATAGATCACTTTGAGGAGAAGAATGCCTGGGTGAATGGGCCAAGGAAGGGGGCAAAAATGTACCTCATGATGCCTTGGTGGAGGGCTCACCTGGCCCCCGCAGTTGAAGCTCTGGATCATTGAAGCAGGTGGTGATTGATGTCTTCCCCACTGTGAGGCAGAGGAGTAAGCCATTTGTCACCCTGGGCAAACCAGAGAAGCCTCTACTCCATTCCATACTGTCACACCTCCTTATCCCCCAAGCCCAACACAGACCAGGAGCAGGAATTTGGATTTACACAGAGACCTGTACTGGGGTCTCTCCTAGGTTTCCAGGCGGAGGACTCTCAGAGCTCTCAGTCCAACCGCTATTCAAAACACCTTCGGACCTGGGCGCATAGCACTGTCCACTGGCAGGCAGCTCTAGCTGTTCCTTTCTCTGGGGCAATGGGTGATCACGGGGTGGGAGTGGAGGTGGGGGTGGGGGCGAGGATAGACAGCGTCTGAGGGAAAGTTGAAGGACCCACCAAGGGGGCAGCGTGCCAGAAGGAAGTCAGAGGGTCATTTTGGGGTAAACACCTGCTATATGGTAATATAATCGCTGACAGGGAAGGGAGTGCTCCTTCTGGTACTTCCATTACCCTCCTGGAGGAGGATACATCAAAGAGATCGCCAGCCATGCCTGGACAAGCTGATTTATTAGAGCATTACAATGGGGCTCACACACAAGCACCAGAGCCAGCTGCTCAGCTCCCCCTGTCCCCCTCCACGGCCAAAGCCTTCTGGCTCTCCTCGATGCAGCCACTGCTGGGGCTCCTGCCGTGTAAACTCCTGGATGACTATGTCCTCAGAGCATGCAGAAGCAGCAGATGGGACTGGAGGGTTAGGAACAAGGTTCTGGGCATCCTCCACATTCCCTCTTCCTGATCCCCGAGAAGTGATCCCTTTCCTGTCTCCCAGCTCAGATCCCTGGCTGCCTCTCGGTAGCCCCCCTGCACTCCCAGATCAACCACAGAGATTGTTTCCCTTCACTCACTCCTTCCCTAATCACCCAAACACAAATGTCACCTAAGTACCGAAAGGGAAATTAGAATGGAGGGATGGATGGAGGGAAGGGATCAAAGAATGAAAGAGGGAAGTAAAGGCAAGAGGGCAGGCTGGAATGGAAGAGAAGGGGGGTGGAGATCTCTAGAGGAGCAGGGGTAGGGAGTGAGGGGTGCAAGAAGGGAAAGGAGAGTGTCTGAAAAGCATTGAACTGTTACAGGAAGCTAAACCTTAAGTTTTCACGATAAATGTATTGAAAGTAACATTCCTGGGAGCTTTTTACATTTCCATTGTCAAAAATATGGAGGATGGCAGTGGGAAAAGGAGGACGGGACTCCCAGGCTTCTCATTTCCTTACCTAGTGGCCTCTGGGGCAAGCCAGGAGAGGGAGGAAAAATGAAGCTGAAGCTAATAAGGGGCTCTTCAGTTTCTGAAGAAATGTCTTCCCCCTTTTTATTTAATTTTTTTTCTTTTTAAAAATTTATTTTGCCCTAGCTGGATTGGCTTAATCCTCTGCCTCACAGTGGGGAAGACATAGAGCATTGGCCTGCGAACTGAAAGGTCCAAGGTTCAATTCTTGTCAAAGGCACATGCCCGGGTTGTGGGCTCGATCCCTCGTGGGGGTCTTGCAGGAGGCAGCTGATCCATGATTCTCTCTCATCATGGATGTTCCTATCTCTCTCTCCCTCTTCCTTCCTCTCTGAAATCAATAAAAATATATTTAAAAAATTTATCTTAGACAACTGCGGCAACCACCAAACAGCTGTGAGCCCCAGAACACCGGTCCCCAATTGGTGAAACACGCGGATTCAGAAGAGGTCTACACTCCACCACGGAAAGGTCAGATTTCACCTGGGATAAGGAGAGAGAGAACTACATAAACAGACATCCAGAGAAGAGAGACCATGGGGAGACAAAGAAACAGCCTGCATATGAAAGAAGAGCAGGCATCACCAGAAAAGGAAGTAAACAAAATGGAGGCAAGCCATCTTCCAGAGAAAGAATTCAGAGAAATGGTCATAAGGTGGCTGAAAAGAATGGAAGACAAATTCAACAATATGAGCAAGAACCAAGAGGAAATGAAGAAGAACCAAGAAGAAATGAAAAATGACATCGCTGCTGTAAAGAACTCAATAGAAAGCATCAAGGGTAGACTAGAAGAAGCAGAGGACCGCATCAGTGAGCTAAAAGACAAGATGGGGAAAAATACCCAAGTAAAGCAGCTTCTAGAAAAAAAAAATTAAAAAGCAGGAGGAGAGCCTAAGGGAACTTTGGGACACCACGAAAGAAAACAACATCCGCATAATAGGTGTTCCAGAAGGAAAGGAAACTGAGCAAAGAATAGAAAACCTGTTTGAAGAAATAATGACAGAAAACTTCCCTGATATAGGGTAGAAAAAACCCACACAAATCCAAGAAGCTCACAGGGTCCCAAGCAAAATGAAACCCAAAAGACTGACGCCAAGGAACATTGTAATTAAATTGGCAAACATCAACGACAAAGCAAAATCTCAGACATATGCCAAAAGAACTTTTTCACTGATACTGCCCCTAGGGAAATGGAAGCCAAAGAGAAAATAAACAAATGGGACTACATCAAAATAAAAAGCTTTTGCACAGTAAAAGAAACCATCAACAAAACAACAAGAAACCCCACTGTATGGGAGAACATATTTGCAAATGTTATCACTGATAAAGGTTTAATCTCCAACATCTACAGGCAGCTTATACAACTTAATAAAAGGAAGATAAAGGATCCAATAAAAAAATGGGCAACGGACCTAAATAGAATCTTTTCGAAAGAAGACAGAAGGAAGGCCAAGAGACACATGAAAACATGCTCAAAGTCACTAATTATCCGAGAGATGCAAATCAAAATGACAATGCGATACCATCTCACACCTGTCAGAATGGCTATCATCAACAAATCAACAAACGACAAGAGTTGGCGAGGATGCGGAGAAAAAGGAACCCTCGTGCACTGCTGATGGGAATGCAGACTGGTGCAGCCACTGTGGAGAACAGTATGGAGTTTCCTCAAAAAACTGAAAATGGAACTCCCATTTGACCCAGTAATCCCACTCGTAGGAATATACCGTAAGAAACTAGAAACACCAATCAGAAAGGATATATGTACCCCTATGTACATAGCAGCACAATTTACAATAGCTAAGATTTGGAAACAGCCTAAGTGCCCGTCAGCAGATGACTGGATCAAAAAACTGGTACATCTACACAATGGAATACTATTCTGCCATAAAAAAGAAGGAATTACTACCATTTGTAGGCACCTGGATGGAATTAGAGAACATTATGCTAAGTGAAATAAGCCAGTCAATGAAAGAAAAATACCACATAATCTCACTCATTTGGGGATAATGAAAAACATTATAAACTGATGAACAAAAAGATAGATAGAGAGGCAGTAAAGCATCAAACAGACTGTCAAATTACAGTGGTAAGGTTAGGGAGAGGTGGAGGAATTAAGAGATCAACTGAAGGACTTATATGCATGCATATAAGAGTAACCAATGGATGCAAAACATTGGGGGGTGAGGGCATGTGTGGGAGTGGGGTGGGGGGGGCAATGGTAAGATATGTACACATATAATACCTTAATAATAAAAAAATGAGATCAACCAAAGGACTTGTATACATGAATATAAGCAATTCCCATGGACAACGACAATAGGGGGCTGTGGGTTTTTGCTGGGGGCTAGGAACTGCCAGGGAGAGGTCAATGGGGGAGAAAGGAGTCATATGTAATACTTTAAACAATAAAGAATTTTAAAAAAAGAAAAAAAAAGCGGCAAGAGAGAGACAGAAAGTTACATACAAAGGAACCCCCATCAGACTAGCAACTTATTTCTTAACAGAAACACATCAGGCCAGAAGGGAATGGAATGAAATATACAAAGTCATGCAAAGGAAGGGTCTGAATCCAAAAATACTGTACCCAGCAAGGCTATCAATCAAAATTGAAGGTGGAATCAGGAGCTTCACAGACAAAAAAGGACTAAGGGAATTTATTACCACCAAACCAGCAATGCAAGAAATGCTAAAGGGTCTGCTGTAAAAAAAAAAAAAAAGAAAAGAAATAGGAAGCGAAGAAGGAGCACAGGGTTAAAGAATAAAAATGGCAACAAATAAGTACCTATCAGTAATAACTTTAAATGTAAACGGATTAAATGCCCCAATCAAAAGACATAGGGTAATGGACTCGATAAGAAAATGCGACCCATATATCTGCTGTCTACAAGAAACCCACCTCAGAAAAAAAGATGCAAACAGACTGAGGGTGAAGGTATGGAAAAAGGTTTTCCAGGAAAATGGAACTGAAAAAAAAAGCTGGGGTAGCAATACTTATATCTGACAAATTAGATCTCAAAGTGAAGGACATAACAAGAGATAAGGAAGACCACTTCATAATATTAAAGGGAGCAATCAAACAAGAATAAATAACTCTGGTAAACATATATGCACCCAATACAGGAGCATCCTAATACATAAAAGAACTTCTGGAGGATATGAAGGGAGACATTGACAGCAATACAATCATAGTAGGAGACTTTAATACCCCACTATCACCACTGGACAAATCCTCTAAACAAAAATTCAGCAAAGAAACATCAATCCTAAATGACTCACTAGACCAGATAGAATTAATTGACATCTTCAGAACATTTCACCCCAAAGCCACAGAATATACCTTCTTCTCAAGTGCACATGGGTCATTTTCAAAGATAGACCATATGTTGGGACATAGGCAAAGTCTCTTCAAATTCAAGAAGATAGAAATCATATCAAGCATCTTCTCAGACCACAATGGCATAAAACTGGAAATCAACTACAATAAAAACAATCCAACGAAATCAAACACATGGAGACTAAACAGCATACTATTAAATCATGACTGGGTTACCAGAGAAATCAAGGAAGAAATAAAAAACATCATGGCAACAAATGACAATGGAAACACAACAATCCAAAATCTATGGGACACAGTGAAAGCCATCTTGAGAGGGAAGTTCATAGCTCTACAAGCCTACTGCAAAAAAACAAGAAACAATGGTAATAAATTACCTAACCCTACAACTCAAAGAGTTAGAAAAAGAGCAACAAGAAAAGCCCAGTGTAAGCAGAAGGAAGGAAATAATAAAGATCAGAGTGGAGATAAAAGACACAGAGACCAAAGAAACAATACAAAAGATCAAGAAAACCAAGAGTTGGTTCTTTGAAAGGATAAACAAGATTGATGAACCTCTAGCCAGGCTCACCAAGAAGCAAAGAGAGAGGACCCAAATAAACAAAATCAGAAATGAAAGAGGTGAAATAAAAACAGATCCCGCCGAAATACAAAGGACTGTTAAAAAATACTACGAACAAATCTATTCCAACAAACTAGACAACCTGGAGGAAATGGACATATTCCTAGAAAAATATAACCTTCTAAAACTCAATCAGGAAGAATCTAAACAGCTCAATATGCCAGTAACTATGGAAGAAATTGAAGCAGTCATCAAAAAGCTTCCAGCAAACAAAAGCCCGGGGCCAGACAGCTTCACAGGGGAGTTTTACCAAACATTCAAGGAAGAACTAAAACCTATCCTCCTCAGACTATTCCAAAAAATTCAAGAGGAAAAAACACTTCCAAGTTCCTTCTATGATGCCAGCATCACCCTGATACCAAAACCAGATAAAGACAACACAATGAATGAGAATTACAGGCCAATATTCCTCATGAACGTAGATGCCAAAATCCTCAACAAAATTTTAGCAAATCTGATCCAGCATTAAATCAGAAAGATCATATACCATGACCAAGTAGGATTTGTCTCAGGAATGCAAGGATAGTACAATATTCACAAATCAATAAACGTGATACATCACATAAACAAATTGAGAGATAAAAATCACATAGTCATATCCATTGATGCAGAAAAAGCATTTGACAAAATCCAACACCCTTTCTTGATAAGAACTCTCAACAAGGTGGGAATAGAAGGATCAAACCTCAACATGATAAAAGCTATATATGATAAACGCACAGCTAACATCATACTCAATTGGCAAAAACTAAAATCATTTCCCCTAAGAACAGGAACAAAACAGGGATGCCCACTATCACCACTCCTGTTTGACATAGTACTGGAAGTATTAGCCATTGCAATCAGCCAAGAAGAAGAAATAAAAGGCATCCAAATTGGAAAAGAAGAAGTAAAGCTGTCCTTATTTGCAGATGACATGATATTGTACATAAAAACCCCGAAAGACTCCATCAAAAAACTAACAGACTTAATAAATGAATTCGGCAATGTAGCAGGATACAAAATTAACGCCAAGAAATCAATGGCATTTCTATACACCAATAGTGAACTTACAGAAAGAGAGACTATAAAAACAATCCCATTTACCATCGCACCAATAAAATTAAGATGCCTAGGAATAAACTTATCAAAGGAGGTAAAAGACCTATATGCGGAAAACTACAGGACACTGAAAAAAGAGATAGAGTAAGATGGAAACAGATGGAAGAACTTCCCATGTTCATGGATTGGTAGAATCAACATCATTAAAATGTCCATACTACCCAAAGCAATCCATAGATTCAATGCACTCCCCATTAAAATACCAACAGCATATTTCACAGACCTAGAAAGAACTCTACAAAATTCATCTGGAATAAAAAAAGATCCCGAATAGCCACAGCAATCCTGAGAAAGAAGAATAAAGTAGGAGGGATCTCAATACCAGATTTTATGCTGTATTACAAAGCCACTGTTCTCAAAACAGCCTGGTACTGGCACAAGAACAGACATATAGATCAATGGAATAGAATAGAGAATTCAGATATCGACCCAAACCACTATGCACAATTAATATTTGACAAAGGAGGCAGGAACATACAATGGAGTCAAGACAGTCTCTTCAATAAATGGTGTTGGGAAAATTGGACAGATACATGCAAAATATGAAACTAGGTCACCAACTTACACCATACACAAAAATAAACTCAAAATGGATACAGGACTTAAACATAAGAAGGGAAACCATAAAAATACTAGAGGAATCCACAGGCAGCAAAATCTCAGACATATGTGAGAAGAACTTCTTCACTGATACTGCCCCTAGGGCAATGGAAGCCAAAGGGAAAATAAACAAATGGGACTACATCAAAATAAAAAGCTTTTTCACAGCAAAAGAAACCATCAACAAAACAACAAGAAACCCCACTGTATGAGAGAACATATTTGCAAATGTTATCACTGATAAAGGTTTAATCTCCAACATCTACAGGCAGCTTATACAACTTAATAAAAGGAAGATAAATGATCCAATAAAAAAATGGGCAACGAACCTAAATAGAATCTTTTTGAATGAAGACAGAAGGAAGGCCAAGAGACACATGAAAACATGCTCAAAGTCACTAATTATCCGAGAGATGCAAATCAAAACGACAATGCGATACCATCTCACACCTGTCAGAATGGCTATCATCAACAAATCAACAAACGACAAGTGTTGGCGAGGATGCGGAGAAAAAGGACTGGTGCAGCCACTGTGGAGAACAGTATGGAGTTTCCTCAAAAAACTGAAAATGGAACTCCCATTTGACCCAGTAATCCCACTCCTAGGAATATATCCTAAGAAACTAGAAATACCAATCAGAAAGGATATATGCACCCCTATGTTCATAGCAGCGCAATTTACAATAGCTAAGATTTGGAAACAGCCTAGGTGCCCATCAGCAGATGAGTGGATCGGAAAACTATGGTACGTCTACACAATGGAATACTATGCTGCCATAAAAAGAAGGAATTCTTACCATTTGTAGCAACCTGGATGGAGCTGGAGAGCATTATGCTAAGTGAAATAAGCCAGTCAATGAAAGAAAAATACCACATGATCTCACTCATTTGTGGATAATAAAAAACATTATAAACTGATGAGCAAAAAGATAGATAGAGAGGCAGTAAAGCATCAAACAGACTGTCAAATTACAGTGGGAAGGTTAGGGCGAGGTGGGTGAAATAAGAGATCAACCGAAGGACTTATATGTATGCATATAAGAATAACCAACGGATGCAAAACATTGGGGGGTGAGGGCATGTATGTGAGTGGGGGGGGGGCAATGATAAGATATGTACACATATAATACCTTAATAAAAAATTAAAAAAATAAAATATTTAATTTTATTGTTGAAAGTGACAGATGTCCCTTTTTTCCCATTGACCCTTTCCACCTCCTCCCCCCACCCCACCACCCCTCCACCCCCACCCCATTCTGTGTCCATGGGCTATGCATATAAGTTTCCCCTTCCTTTTTAACCTTCTCCCTCCCACACAACACACACACACACACACACACACACACACACACACACACACACACCTACTACTTCCCCTGAAAACCTAGAGACACTTAACCTGCCTATTGCTATCTCCACCCAAACTGCTAGTCCCCATCCATGAGATCAGAACTATTTGGTCCCCAACAGGAAGGCCCACCATTCCTGTGAGTCCCACCTGGTCACTCACCATGAGATCGCTTTGAATGCATCAGGATCAGGGGCAGCTCCACACCAACATCACTGTAAGAATTCCAAGGCAGAGTTACAAACCCACTGTTGATCCTATCTCCCTCAGTTTTCCTGTCCTGGGATAGCCTCAGACTCCCTAATCATTCTTTTGGTCTCCTTATCTCCTCATCCTCCTCTCTTGTCCTGGTCCTCCGCCCCACACTCTCTTACCTGGCTGTCAGGTTGCCTAGGATGCTAAGGTTAGAATGACACCATAAAATTAGCAGCTGGAAATGGAAAAAAGTAATCTGTTTTTACTGGGGGATGAGGGAATCCTAAAACCAAGTTAGCCACAGAACGGGTTTCTGGAAGGAAAGGTGGTTTTCTCACTGAGCTCACAGGGAACCTGATCTGGGAGAAGGGTAGGGAACAGCTTGATTGGCTCAGTCAAACTGGAAGGAAAACAGAAGAGATAAATGTTCAGCTTCTCAACCCCTGCCCAGACAGACCCTGAACCCTCCCTCACCCTCCACTGGACAGCATCAGATTGACTCTGACTTTGTAGGACACCAGGATCCCCAGAAGCTCTTTGTTCATTCCAGGTCGAAGACTGGATGTGGTAGTTTTCATTGTGTGTTTGTGGGGGTGGGGGAAGGGGAGGAATTAATCAAGTCCCCCAGTCCCTTCCTGTGCACCTTTTGTCTTCCAACAGGTCTCCCAAGCTCTACTCTCTCTTACTCATTGGGATCACATTTCTGTTCCTAAAATGCAGTTTTACCATGTCACCCTCTCAAAATCCTACCTCTCTGAATATAACTACTCTGCTTAACAATATTGCCCCACCCAGCCTCTCTAATCTTTTTTGTCCTAATTATCTAATACCTGGGAAACAACCTAAATGGACCCATCCTCTCACCATGCCCAAAACATGCCATCTTCTAGCCTTTGCTCATGCTATGCTCCCAAATGGAATGCTCTTTTCTTCCTCTATTGCTATCCAGATTCTACACATTCTTTTTTTTTTTTTTTTTTTTTGTTGTTAACCCTCACCTGAAGATATTTTTCCATTTTTTAGAGAGAGTAGAAGGGAGGGGGAGAGACACACAAAGAGAAACATCTATGTGAGAGAGAGAAATCAATTGGTTGCCTCCCACATGAGCCCTGATCAAGCCTGCAACCAAGTTATGTGCCCTTGTCCAGAATCAAACCTGGGACCCTTCAGTTCGCAGGCTGATGCTCTATCCACTGAGCCAAACCAGCTAGGGCGGATTCTACACATTCTTTAAGATCTAGCTCATTCTATCTCCTCCAGGAAACCCTCTCCAGATATGTTGGCTTCTTTTAGCTTCTATTGGATCTATAATCTGAACCACCTATACTAACATTTAACTGTTAGATTGCATTTGCATTCCTCTTTGTTCCCCATCTAGGCCATAAATTGACTGAAAGCAGAGATTGTCTTATTTTTTTTGTATTTTGTAATAGGTGCTCAATAAAGAAAAAAAAACCATGATTGAAAAATAAGACAAAGAAAGCTGTACGTTCTTGGGAAAGTCTTCATTGATTGGGGATATTGATCTTCTATAAAATAATGCTGTTTGGATAATTTCTAAGGATCTTTCTAGCATTAGTAATCTATAGCTACATGAATGATGAGGCATGAGGAGAGGCAGGAGGGAATGAACGCATGTCAGATGGTTTTTCCTGGGAGACACATCTAGCACTAAGGCCTCTGAAGTCAAAAGACCAAATGAATGACTTGATAGAATTCTATCAATTTGTATCATATCTTTCTCATTTTTTTGTCTTCCTTTTCCTCCATTTTTCATCTCCTAATCTTTCATGCATTTCTATCTTCCCTAGAGAGTAGATACTGTAAAGATCACAGTGTTAGAACCAGATGACATGTGCTAGAATCCTTTCCACCTCTGCCACTTACTATCTCTGCATGCTTGGACAAATTCCTTTGACTCTTTTAGCCTCAGGGTCCTTAAGTATAAAATTGAACAACAACAACTTTACAGCCTACTTTACTGGGAATCTTCTTTTTTTTAAGTAAAGTAAAGTGGGATTTATTGAAAATACATTCCAAGAAAGGAGTGGGCCAGTTGAGAGAGACAATGACTCTGAACTCTTGGGTTATATGATTGAAACCAAAAAGATGTTACAGGGAGGATGAGAGGAGGAAGAGGAGAGGAGGGAGGGAATAGCAAGGGGGAGTGCTCCCTGAAGGGAGAGCACCCTGGGACTGAGCTGCTACTCATTGCTCCCCTGGTTACACGTCTCATGGGAGCACTTAGAGGTTAGGGAAGAGTTGTGGGGGGGCAGGGGGACAGCAGAGGGATGGGAAGGAGATGGGAAAGGGGATGGTACAGGCATGCTCCATGGAGGAAGAGCACCCTGGGATTCTTATGAAGAAAACATAGTAAGACCTTTGTGAGCTGTGAAATATTATACAACAGGAATTTTCTCTCTCCACTTTTTCCTTTCTTGCTGCCTATGACCTAAGCCTGCCATTGATCCCATGGGCATTATTTAGCTTACTGTTTGCCCTTAGGCCGGAGGGATCGCTGAACACTGACATAGGGACATTTAAAAAATAGGTAGGCTTTATTGAAGGTGAAACCTCACAACTGTATATATAACATGCATATATAAAATGGAGGCTGGGAGTCGCATTAAACTTACATTGTGCTAGAAGCCAGATTGTTATCACCATGCTTGAGTTTGCTATCCAGTGCCAAGCCTCGTTTCTAGCAGTTGGCAGCCAGGAGTGGGGTTACTGCAAAGCTCTTGAAGAAGCTGGAGTTAGCATCTATTGTCTCCCTTTGAAAGGAGAAGAAGAGAAGAACTTAGGCTAAGCTTGCCAACTAAGTATACTTTTATTCCCAATAGTATCTTTCACAATTGCACGAACTTACTGGAGTATCCAAGAGACCTGACATATCTAACTGTGGAGAGTGGGAACAATTTGCTCTGATGGGAAGTCCTTATGCCCCTGCCCTCTACCAGTATTTTGTTGATCCTCTTGTGGGTATATTCCCTCTAGTTCTCCTGGAAATCCTTCCCTTTATCCAGGTCAACCCTCACTTTGATCTTTCTCAGTCCTGTGCTCTTACCCACTTCCTACTTTCCCCAACACTTTCCTCTGCCTCTAGCCCTCAGCCCTTCTCCCACTACCCCAACCTTTGGCTCTCTGACCCAGGCCCCAGCTCCAGCTCATGTGAACTCCTGAATGAACACTGTCTTGGTGTACTTATCTAGTGAATACAGGAAAACATCTGTGATCTGGTCAACTAAACAGCCAGGAAAAGCACATAAGTATAATTAATCAGTCATCCTCAAGACCCCAACTCACTGCCCTCAGATGTGACCTTATACAATATGCAGGTGCACTAAGATGTGCTCACAGACAAAGATAAGTATTTTGATAAGTCTGAATTGGAGGAAAAGCCTGGATGAATGCAGATTGAGTAAGTAGGGAAGAGTTTTAGGAAAAGATCTATGGATTCGGGAACAGGTGCAGGGAGATAGGAAAAGAAGTTAACCTGAAATCTTGATTTTTTTTTATGATCTTGCTGGTGGAGTTGTTGATAGCAACATTGACAGAGATGGGTTGGCCATGGTAGTGAACCTGAAGTTGGAAGAGAGTGGTCCATCATAAGGTTGGAGGGAGAATGCCAAGATCAAGACCTAAAATTCCTGTTTCCTTAGCACTGTTGCCACCTGGCTTCCATCCCTGTCTACCCAAGTAGTAAATCAGTGAAGAAAGGGTTTCAGAGGGGCTGTGGGGTAGAGGGCAAGAAGTGGGGTCACAAACCTCCCTCTCCATCCAGGCCTGAAGTTGTAGGGGCTGAGCTGACAGAAGAAAGTTGCAGATGGTTTAAGTTCAGGGGCCACGGCCTGGCTCCAGGGGTGCAAACTGTACTTTCTAAATCACCAGCTTCACAGAGTCTGAGTAGACCAAAGGGTTATTGAGAGCCTCTCCTTTGTGACCCACAGACGTTTCCCATGCCAATCCTATACCCCAGTCCTTGCTTGGACAGTGGAAGTGGGTGAAGGCATGCCTCAGAGAACTCCTTTATATCCTTGATGTGGGCATCTAGACCATCGGTCAGAAAAATATGGCTCATTGGCCAAATCTGGCCTGCTACCTGGTTTCTATCGCCCATAAGCTAAGAATGATTATTATGTTTCTCAATGTTTGAAAAAAAATCAAAGAACAATAATATTTCATGACATGTGGGAATTATATAAAATTCAAATTTAGTATTTATAAATAAAGTTGTATTGGAACACAGCCATGCTCATTCATTTTTATGCTATCTGTGGCTGCTTTCACACTACAGTGGAACAGTTGAGTAGTTGCAAGAGAAAATAAATGGTTCGCAAAGCCTAGTTGTTTTTTGGCCCTTTACATAAAAGTTTGCTGACCCTTGCCTTGTTTAGAGCAAAGCAGAGAAGTCAGAGGGGAATCAGAACCAGGAGATACATATGAAAATACCCATTGCCTCAATGTTTGTCATAGTATAAAATTGGAAATAATTAAAATATCTGTCAATGGGTAATACAGTTGTGCTATCCTATCTAATAAAAGAGTAATATGCAAATTAACCATCACTCTGCTACATCCACAAGCCACACCCACCAGCCACGCCCACCATCCAATCAGGAGCAAATATGCAAATAAACCCAACCAAGATGGCTAGGGCCACAGAGAGCAGGAGTGAGGCTTGGGTTTCCCCAGCAATGGAGGAAGCCAAGCTTTCCACCTGCCCTTGCTGGCCCAGGCCTCCACTCCAGGCTACAAAGTTTCAATGATAGAAGATACATAAACCCAAACAGAAATGGCAGCAGCCACGGAGCTGGAAAGAGCAGGAGGCTAGGGTTGCCCATGGCGATGGAGGAAGCCAAGCTTTCCACACACCCTGGCTGGCCCAGGCCTCTGCTTAAGGCTACAAAGTTTCAATTATAGAAGATACATAAATCCCCCCCAAAATGGCTGCCGCCACGGAGCAAGCAGAAGGCTTGGCTCCACTCCAGGCTACAAAGTTTCAATTGTAGAAGATAAATAAACCCCAGATACCAGGGCCTCTGCTTGGGTTGCTGGGGGGCGTGTCTGGCCTGCAAACCACCACAGGCCCCTTGCCCAGGCTGTCCCACGCCCCAAGGGAACCCCCACCCTGATCCAGGACACCCTTCAGGGCAAACCAGCCGGCCCCCACCCATGCACCAGGCCTCTATCCTATCTAATAAAAGAGTAATATGCAAACTGACCATCACTCCAACACACAAGGTGGCTGCCCCCATGTGGTCAAAGATCCTGCCCCCATGTGGACACAAGATGGCCACCACAAGATGGCCAGCATGGGAGGGCATTTGGGAGGGACCAGGCCTGCAAGGGAGGGCAGTTGGGGGTGATCAAGCCTGCAGGGGAGGGCAGTTAGGGCTGACCCGGCTTGCAGAGGAGGGAAGTTGGGGGTGACTGGGTCTGCAGGGAAGGGCAGTTGCAGGGGGACTCAGGCCTGCAGGGGAGAGCAGTTGGGGGGTACCAGGCCTGCAGGGGAGGGCAGTTAGGGGTGACCAGGCCTGCAAGGGAAGGCAGTTAGGGGCAAACAGGCTGGCAGGGGAGCAGTTAGGCATCAATCAGGCTGGCAGGGGAGTGGTTAGGGGGTGATCAGGCTGGCAGGCAGAAGCAGTTAGGGGCAATCAGGAAGGCAGGAAGGCGAGCAGTTGGGAGCCAGCAGTCCTGAATTGTGAAAGGGATGAGCTTAAACGGGCAGTCGGACATCCCTCGAAGGGTCCCAGTTTGGAGAGGGTGCAGGCTGGGCTGAGGGACACACACCCCCGTGCACGAATTTCGTGCACCGGGCCTCTAGTATTTATATAATGGAATACTAAACTGAGATTCAAATAAATGAACTAGAACTTCATGTGTTAATATGGTTAAATCTCAAAAAATAATGAGTAAAACAAGCTAGCTGCACAATGATATGCTTATAAAAGTTTATGTTTATAAAATTTAAAGGCATGTAGAACAATACCAAAGTTGCTCACAGATATATAAATATAAAGTAGGAATATAGAAACATCATGGGAATAATAAACAAATTTGGGCTAGTGGACAGAAATGGGGTGGGGCGAGGAGAGAAGGAAGATGAAGGGAGGAAGGGGAATGGGATCAGGGAACTACACATGGGAGACTTCAGTTGTTTCTGTGATCGTTTGCTTGTGTGTGTGTGTGTGTGTGTGTGTGTGTGTGTGTGTATGTAAAAGTCTTTATTTCTCTATAAGATTAAATTAGCTCTTTTTAATTTATTATTTTATTATTATTTTTATTATCGACAGTATTACAGATGACCCCCATTTCTCCCCCCATTGGCCCACCTCTGCCCCGCCCATGCCCCATCCCAGGTCTTTACCACACTATTGTCTGTGTATAAGGGCTATGTATATATGCATACAAGTTCTTTGGTTAATCTCTTCCAGTCCCCCCAACCCTTCCCCCTCTGAGATCTGTCAGTCTGTTCCATGAGTCAATACCTCTGGACCTACTTTGTCCATCAGTTTATTTTGTTCATTAGATTCCACATATAAGTGAGATCATATGGTATTTGTCTTTCTCTGACTGGCTTATTTCCCTTAGCATAATACTCTCCAGGTCCCTCCATGCTCTGCAAAGCTAGATGGTATTTGTTACAGAATTCTCTGGGGTCAGAATACCTGGGCTTGAATGTGACTTATATAAATACCTCTAGTTCTCTGAGCCTGTTATTTCACCTGTCAATAATGGGACTGCACTAGGAATTCTATGTATGTTATTTAGACCTCACAGCATTCCTCTGAAGTATTATCTCCACTTTACAGGCAGAGAAAATGAGCTCACAGTAGTTAAGTGATGGCCCAGGATTTCAAGCCAGGCCTGTTTGACTCCAAAGCCCAGACTTATGCATGCCCAACCTTAACTCATAGGACAGTTGTGAGGAGTTGATGTATAGGAAATTATAAAGTAATTATAGATGCAGATGATGATGATGATGGGAATATTGGCAGAAATGGAACAATTAGAGGTGAACTCATACTTTGCAGTTGGTACCTAAGATTAGTGGCAACTAGAAAGCTGCTACAATGTACTAGTGGAGTGTGGGATGAGGTACAGAGGGATAGCTGTCCAACAACATAGTGACACAGATTGAGGAAAGGAAGGCTGTAGAACAGAGGTGGGCAATCTTAATTCTATCAGGAGCCCTGAGCCAAAGAAAATTACTGAAAGCCAAACACTAGTAGAGAGCAACTTATTTCAGTATTTTTGAGGGAAACAAAATATTGAACAGCCAGATTATCTGCTTTTAAAATTAAGAACAAGGAAAATGAACCTGAGAAGGCTAAAAAGGGCTAATTCCAACGTAACCCTGCTACCCAAGACCACAGGGAGATATAAAGGAAAGCCCCAAGGCTGTTCCCTGAGTCCACCGGCGTATTAAACAGTGTCCCTCCTTTTCTTTCAAGCATCCTTAGTTTCCTTTGGTCTTCTGTAACAAACCTACATTCAAAATACACAACAAAGACTGAAAGTAATGATAATGGTTGTGTTTATAAGAACTGGGGCAATGGAAAGCCTCACACACTGCAGGAGGAAGAGTTAATTGGTACACCACTTTGGAGGGCAATTTGACAATAGAAAGCTTAATACAAGTATGAATGCCCTTTGACCATTCATTCCTTTTCTAGGCATTTAGTCTAAAGAAATAATTGGGGGGAAAAAGATGGCAACTGGCAGGAAGGTAGGGAGGGAGAGTGTATGAGAGAGTGAGGGAGCGATATAGTAGTGTGTGGACCTGAGTGTGTGTGTATGTGAATGAAATAGGGACAGTTAGACCCTGCAGGTCCTCCAAGGGGCTGCCAATCCGGGCAGTCTTAGACGGCAAAACCCTGCTGCCACCACAAACACTCCAGGGAGAACACCGGTGGCATAGAGACCATGCCATCTTGAAAAGCAGAACTGCTTGAGACTAGGATCCTAGCCTTGCCACCACCCAGTCTGGTCTTGGTAGCAAGCCGGGACTCTACAGCCGCTCTGGTAGAAGACCTGCGACCACAGCGGCAGACACCAAGACTCCAGGCACCCCGGCTGCAGATTTCTGTGAGTCACAAAGCCAATCCCCCTCCCCCACCGCCCCCCACGACAGCAGATAGGAACTGCCAGACCCCAGGCACACAATAGGGCTTTCTGCACACACACACAGCAGTTGCAGCTCTACCTGACTTTAAGCCTTGGCGTGGGACACGGGAAGTTTGTTTCCCACGAGCAGGCTCCGCGCCAAGGCAGGAAGACTGTTGAATTTGACCCTAGGTGCGCATCCTTGGGGATACTGTTTTCTGTGACCAGATCCCGCACCCATGCAGGGCAGAAAGACAGCGCTGAATTTGAACCTGGATGCGCGAAATAGGGGAATTTGTTTCCTGCAACTAGGCTCTGTGCCCAGGCAGGAATGCTGTGCTGAATTTGAGCATAGGCGCACGACCTTGGGGAGATTGTTTTCCGCGACCAGATCCTGCACCCATGCAGGGAGACAGTGCTGAATTTGAGCCTGGGGGTGCAAACCCTGGGAGTTTGTTTCCTACGACCAGACCCTGCACCCTAGCAGAGAGGCTGCTCTGAATTTGAACCTGGACATGAGAACACAGAGAGTTTGTTTCCCTCACCCAGGCTCCACGCCCAGGCAGGGAGGATGTGCTGAATTTGAGCCGAGGTATGCAAACTTGGGGAGATTGTTTTCTGCGACCAAATCCCTCACCCACGTGGGGAGACAGTGCTAAATTTGAGCCTGGGGGCGTGAACCCGGGGAGTTTGTTTCCCAAGACCAGACCCTGCACCCAAGCAGGGAGGCTATGCTGAATTTGAACCTGAACGTGAGAACTCAGGGAGTTTGTTCCCCAAGACCAGACTCCATGCACACACAAGGGGGCAGCGCTGAATTTCAGCCTGGGTGCATGGACACGGGGAGTTTGTTTCCTGCAGTGCACACCCATGGGACCAGACCCCACACCCACACTGAGTGGCAGTGCCACCTGACTTTGATTCAGGGCAAGCACACACAGAGGCTGTTTTCCGCAGGGCAAGAGTGGACCTCCTGCCAACACAGTGCAACTGTGCAACCCTGTCTCCCAAGCAGATCGGGGAGCCTGAATCTCCACGCAAGAGGCAGCAATGAGCACCAGTAACTAGACCAGGGGTGGGCAAACTTTTTGACTCGAGGGCCACAATGGGTTCTTAAACTGGACCGGAGGGCCGGAACAAAAGCATGTATGGATTGTTTGTGTGAACTAATATAAATTCAAAGTAAAGGAGCGGAGGGGAGAGCAAGAGAACCCTCCGCTCTTTCGGCTCCGCAGGCCGGATAGAACAGCCGAACCGGCTGGATCCGGCCCGCGGGCCGTAGTTTGCCCACGGCTGAACTAGACTCTGTTTCTCATTGCATGAGCCTGAGATCCCTGATTTCCAGTACATTCACACTAAGATCCAGTGACTCCAATTCTTGGCACATGCACACACAGGGACCCTGATTTTCAGTGCAAGGTAGCACCAAGCAACAGAGACTCTGCTATTTGATTCTCAGTGCGGACACAGGGAGCATCTGACTCATACCTCAACATCATAAAAGCCATATATGACAAACCCACAGCCAACATCATACTCAATGGGCAAAAACTAAAACCATTTCCCCTAACAACAGGAACAAGACAGGGATGCCCACTCTCACCACTCTTGTTCAATATAGTACTGGAAGTACTAGCCATTGCTATCAGACAAGAAGAAGAAATAAAAGGCATCCAAATCGGAAAAGAAGAAGTAAAACTGTCCTTATTCGCAGATGACATGATACTGTACATAGAAAACACTAAAGACTCCATCAAAAATTATTAGAATTAATAAATGAATTCGGTAAGGTAGCAGAATACAAAATTAACTCCAAGAAATCTATGGCATTTCTATACACCAATAGTGAATTTACAGAAAGAGAGACTGAAAAAGCAATCCCATTTACCATCGCACCAAAAAAATTAAGATGCCTAGGAATAAACTTAACTCAGGAGGTAAAAGACCTATATGCGGAAAACTACAGGACACTGAAAAAAGAGATAGAGGAAGTCATAAACAGATGGAAGAACATACCATGTTCATGGATTGGTAGAATCAACATCATCAAAATGTCCATACTACCCAAAGCAATCTATAGGTTCAATGCAATCCCCATTAAAATACCAACAGCATATTTCACAGACCTACAAAGAACTCTCCAAAAATTTATCTGGAATAAAAAAAGACCCCGAATAGCTGCAGCAATCCTGAGAAAGAAGGACAAAGTAGGAGGGATCTCAATACCAGATATCAAGCTGTATTACAAAGCCACTGTTCTCAAAACATCCTGGTACTGGCACAAGAACAGACATATAGATCAATGGAATAGAATAGAAAACCCAAAAATCGACCCAAATCACTATGCCCAATTAATATTAGACAAAGGAGGCATGAACATACAATGGAGTCAAGGCAGTCTCTTCAACAAATGGTGTTGGGAAAATTGGACAGATACATGCAAAAAAATGAAACTAGACTAACTTACACCATACACAAAAATAAACTCAAAATGGATAAAAGACTTAAACATAAGAAGGGAAACCATAAAAATACTAGAGGAATCCACAGGTAGAAAAATCTCAGACATATGCTGAAAGAACTTCTTCACTGATACTGCTCCTAAGGCAATGGAAAATAAAGAGAAAATAAACAAATGGGACTACATCAAAATAAAAAGCTTTTTCACAGGAAAAGAAACCATCAACAAAACAACAAGAAAGCCTATTACATGGGAGAACATATTTGCCAATGACATCACCGATAAGGGTTTAATCTCCAACATTTACAGGGAACTCATACAGCTTAACAAAAGGAAGATAAACAATGCAATAAAAAAATGGGCAACTGATCTAAACAGAAACTTTTCGAAAGAAGACAGAAGGAAGGCCAAGAGACATATGAAAACATGCTCAAAGTCACTAATCATCTGAGAGATGCAAATCAAAACGACAATGCGGTACCATCTCACACCTGTCAGAATGGCTATCATCAACAAATCAACAAACGACAAGTGCTGGCAAGGATGTGGAGAAAAAGGAACCCTCATGCACTGCTGGTGGGAATGCAGACTGGTGCAGCCACTATGGAGAACAGTATGGAGTTTCCTCAAAAAACTAAAAATGGAACTCCCATTTGACCCAGTGATCACACTTCTAGGAGTATATCCCACAAACTAGAAACATCAATCAGAAAGGATATATGCACCCCTATGTTCATAGCAGCACAATTTACCATAGCTAAGATCTGGAAACAGCCTAAGTGCCCATCAGCAGATGAGTGCATTAAAAAACTGTGGTACATCTACACAATGGAATACTATGCTGCACTAAAAAAGAAGGAGTTCCTACCATTTGCAACAACATGGATGGACCTGGAGCGCATTATGTTAAGTGAAATAAGCCAGGCAGAGAAAGATAAATATCACATGATCTCACTCATCTATGGGAAATAATAAACAATATAAACTGATGAACAAAAACAGATCCGGAGACAGGGAAGCATCAATAAGACTGTCAAACCTCAGAGGGACGGTAGGGGATGTTGGGGGTAAGGGGGAGAGATCAACCAAAGGACTTATATGCATGAATGTAAGCCTAACCAGTGGTCACAGACAACAGGGGGGTGGGGGCATGAGGGGTGTTTGGGAAGGTAATGGGGGGATTAGGACAAATATGTAATATCTTAATAAAGAAATTAAAAAATAAATAAATAAAATAAAAACTGCACTATCTATCTGGTTCACAATTTGATTTTTTTAAGAGATTCCTATTACTATCAAAGCTCACTCAAGGGATTACACACCACTGACTTGGTCTTGAAAGCTAATAAATTGAACACATTACTTCTGCCCACGTGTACATAGGATTTGGGTTTGCTAACAACCAGTTAGTAAATTAAAAAAAAGAATAACTATTTTTATTCCCATTAGTTAAATTTTAGCTTTAATAATGCTTTACCTCACTTGTTTAATAAAAAGTGTTTATTGAGCTTTGTTCTACTGATATAAAATGTAAGGTTTTTTTCAAGAGCTGGTTCTTCGAAAGGATAAACAAGATTGATGAACCTCTAGCCAGGATCACCAAGAAGCAAAGAGAGAGGACCCAAATAAACAAAATCGGAAATGAAAGAGGTGAAATAACAACAGACCCCACAGAAATACAAAGGATTGTTAAAAAAAAATACTATGAACAACTCTATTCTAACAAACTACACAACCTGGAGGAAATGGACACATTCCTAGAAAAACACAACCTTCCAAAAGTCACTCAGGAAGATTCTAAAAATCTCAATAGGCTGATAACTATGGAAGAAATTGAAGCAGTCATCAAAAAGCTTCCAGCAAATAAAAGCCTGGGGCCAGACGGCTTCACAGGGGAGTTTTACCAAACATTCAAGGAAGAACTAAAACCTATCCTCCTCAGACTATTCCAAAAAATTCAAGAGGAAGGAACACTTCCAAGCTCATTCTATGAAACCAGCATCACCCTAATACCAAAACCAGATAAAGATAACACAATGAAAGAGGATTACAGGCCAATATCCCTCATGAATATAGATGCCAAAATCCTCAACAAAATTATAGCAAATCGAATCCAGCAGTACATCAGAAAGATCACACAACATGACCAAGTAGGATTTATCCCAGGAATGCAAGGATGGTACAATATTCACAAATCAATAAACGTGATACATCACATAAACAAATTGAGAGATAAAACCACATAGTCATATCAATCGATGCAGAAAAAGCATTTGACAAAATCCAACACCCTTTCTTGATAAAAACTCGCAGCAAGGTGGGAATAGAAGGATCATACCTCAACATCATAAAAGCCATATATGACAAACCCACAGCCAACATCATACTCAATGGGCAAAAACTAAAACCATTTCCCCTAACAACAGGAACAAGACAGGGATGCCCACTCTCACCACTGCTGTTCAATATAGTGCTGGAAGTACTAGCCATTGGGATCAGACAAGAAGAAGAAATAAAAGGCATCCAAATCGGAAAAGAAGAAGTAAAACTGTCCTTATTCGCAGATGACATGATACTGTACATAGAAAACACTAAAGACTCCATCAAAAAATTACTAGACTTAATAAATGAATTTGGCAATGTAGCAGAATACAAAATTAATGCCAAGAAATCTATGGCATTTCTATACACCAATAATAAACTTACAGAAAGAGAGACTAAAAAAGCAATCCCATTTACCATCACACCAAAAAAATTAAGATGCCTAGGAATTAACTTAACTCAGGAGGTAAAAGACCTATATGTGGAAAACTACAGGACACTGAAAAAAGACATAGAGGAAGACATAAACAGATGGAAGAACATACCATGTCAATGGATTGGTAGAATCAACATCATCAAAATGTCCATACTACCCAAAGCAATCTATAAATTCAATGCACTTCCCATTAAAATACCAATGATATATTTCACAGACCTAGAATGAACTTTCCAAAAATTTATCTGGAATAAAAAAAGACCCCGAATAGCTGCAGCAATCCTGAGAAAGAAGAACAAAGTAGGTGGGATCTCAATACCAGATATCAAGCTGTATTACAAAGCCACTGTTCTTAAAACAGCCTGGTAATGGCACAAGAACAGACATATAGATCAATGGAATAGAATAGAGAACCCAGAAATCGACCCAAATCACTATGCTCAATTAATATTTGACAAAAGAGGCACGAACATACAATGGAGTCAAGGCAGTCTCTTCAACAAATGGTGTTGGGAAAATTGGACAGATACATGCAAAGAAATGAAGCTAGATCACCAACTTACACCATACACAAAAATAAACTCAAAATGGATAAAGGACTTAAACATAAGACGGGAAACCATAAAAATACTAGAGGAATCCACAGGTAGAAAAATCTCAGACATATGCCGAAGGAACTTCTTCACTGATACTGCCCCTAGGGCAATGGAAACTAAAGAGAAAATAAACAAATGGGACTACATGAAAATAAAAAGCTTTTGCACAGCAAAGGAAACCATCAATAAAACAACAAGAAAGCCCACTGCATGGGAGAACTTATTTGCCAATGATATCAATGATAAGGGTTTAATCTCCAACATTTACAGGGAACTCATGCAGCTTAACAAAAAGAAGATAAACAACCCAATCAAAAAATGGGCAACTGATCTAAATAGACACTTTTCGAAAGAAGACAGAAGGAAGGCCAAGAGACATATGAAAACATGCTCAAAGTCACTAATCATCAGAGAGAAGCAAATCAAAATGACAATGCGGTACCATCTCACACCTCTCAGAATGGCTATTATCAACAAATCAACAAATGACAAGTGCTGGCAAGGATGTGGAGAAAAAGGAACCCTCGTGCACTGCTGGTGGGAATGCAGACTGGTGCAGCCACTGTGGAGAACAGTATGGAGTTTCCTCAAAAACTAAAAATGGAACTCCCATTTGACCCAGTGATCCCACTTCTAGGAATATATCCCAAGAAACTAGAAACACCAATCAGAAAGGATATATGCACCCCTATCTTCATAGCAGCACAGGTCACCATAGCTAAGATTTGGAAACAGCCTAAATGTCCATCAGCAGATGAGTGGATTAAAAAACTGTGGTATATCTACACAATGGAATACTACGCTGCAGTAAAAAAGAAGGAGTTCCTATCATTTGCAACAACATGGATGGAGATGGAGAATATTATGTTAAGTGAAATAAGCCAGGCAGAGAAAGATAAATATCACATGATCTCACTCATTTGTGGAATATAATGAACGGCATAGACTGATGAACAAGAACAGATCCAGAGACTGAGAAACGTCGAACAGCACGTCATACCTCAGGGAAGGTAGGGGAGGGTGGGAGTAAGATGGAGAGATCAACCAAGGGACTTGTGTGCATGCATATGAGCCTAATCAATGGACACAGACAACAAGGGGGTGGGGCATAAGTGGGGGTTGGGGGGTTATGGGGGAATAAGGACACATATGTAAAAAATAACAATTTAAAAAAATTTTTAAAATTATAAAAAAATAAAATAAAATATTAAATCTAATCCATACTAGTGGTTACCATAACCTTAAGAGAAATTGTTTCATGTGACAAAGATTTTTAAATGAAACTCTCGGTAGCCCGAAAATTATTTTGGAAGGAAACAAAGAGAAGTTTCCTTCAAAAGTCGTAAGGATTGTAATTGAAAGTCAATATATTTGGCCTCTTGAACTAAAGTAAGTAATTTGTGTTTTTGCCTCCCTGATAAAGTTTATATAAAGTTACAAAAAGAAATTGACAGCCAGTTTGAAATTGAATTGCCATGGCCTAGCAGGGGTCCTCAAACTTTTTAAACAGGGGGCCAGTTCACTGTCCCTCAGACCGTTGGAGGGCCGGACTATAGTTTAAAAAAAACAACTATGAACAAATTCCTATGTGCACTGCGGGCCCGGGATGAGTCGGCTGCTAAGCAGGACAGGCAGCGGCACCTGGCGGGCCAGATAAATGTCCTCGGTGGGCTGCATGTGGCCCGCAGGCCATAGTTTGAGGACCCCTGGCCTAGAGTAAAGAATATCCTTACATGATATTATTCTACAATGTCATTATAATTTTAGATATTTTACAACAGCATATTGTACAATTATCCCAAACAAACTTACAAACTAATTCTTTGAATGTTTGGCAGCAATTTTAAAAAAAGGAAATGAAATGATTTAATCCCTTTCAAAAGGAATTAAGGTGCTGGGAAGGCACTTGAGCATTTTATATTGGCCCCTCTTGCCTTTTGTGCCAAGAGGGACCCTCTTCTCATAATCCAGTTGCCCTAAGCTGTTGCCTGAGCTTTCTGTTCATGCTGAGCTTGAAGCCTCGTGGTGGCTGGTACCATGGATCTGTCTCTCGCCCAATCGTGTGAGCTGGGCCCTCCCTGGAGAAGAAACCTGAGTTCCCCAAGATATGTGATCAGTGCTGGGGCCCCGCCAGCAGGCCAGGGGATCCCAAGGCAGGTGCTGGGCATGGAGGCCACGGGGGCATAGGCTACCAAGGAGACAGAACTGAACCTCACATCACCCTGCTTGGCCCCGGAGGATGACTGGTTAGCCAGAGACGGGTAAGATTCCTCAGGGAAGGAACAACCTAAGACAGGCACAGTCGCAGAGGGGACATCAGGAGAGAACTTGGGGGTCAACAGAGGTGGGGCACAGACCCTCACTCCCCCAACCTTGCAGGGGCCTGAACCCTCACCCCGTCTGAGGTAGGTCTCCTGCCCCCATGGCTGCTTTGCTTCCCACGCCCAGCTCAGATTGGGACACAGGTGATAGACAGTGACTTGGCCCAGCTCAGATTGGGACCCAGGTAACAGACAGAGACTTGGCCGACAGCAGCTGCCCTGTATCTAAATCCAGCCTAGCACCAGGAATGCTCAGGGCCTACTCAAGAATGCAAATAATCCTTTCCACTAATATTTACAGGATAAACTAAGATTGTTGGTAGAGTATTAAATTTGACAGTAAAATAATAATCAAGTTTTCAGATTAATTTAAATAGGCTAATTGAAATAAGTGAATATTCAAGAAAATTTAATTGTACTGGACAAAAAGCTGTTCCTAAAGTAGTAACTAAAATTTCTATTGGTAGTTCATCTCATGGTAAAATTGCTGAACATGCAATGAAACTAAAGCAGTCATATTTTTGTGCAAAAAAATAAATTTAAAGTTATCAAGACTGCATTATAAAATTTACAAAAGCCTCCATTAATCAAAAAAGGGGTGATATCATGTAAGGAAAAATATCCTATAAGTAAATTACATCTAGAAAATTTTTACTTTACAAAATTAATTTTCATTTGAAATGCTAACAGCAAGGCACCCATGAAAAACACACATGATGTCTAAATAAGACAAAGGAAAATCATTTGGGCAAAAATAAAAAGGATCCCAAATCAATTATATAGAAAAGATTCCTTTATTAACTTTTGGTCGAGAATATGTTTGTATATTTTCAGAAAACAACTCCAAGACCATGTGGATTCATGCAACAGAGAGGAATTGACAGGTCTGCTCCAACCACGAAGACAAGAGGAGAAATAGTCCAGAGATGGGAGACGCTGACGACGCCTTGCCACGCTAGCAGTCAGCAGCTGTGTGTTGCAGCAGGTTGCCTAGGACCAAACCAGAGAGGGTCGGACCTGCATTGCCACCATGTGCTCACCATCCAGATATCATTGCTGACTTTACACATGAGGAACTGTTTGACATTGAAACGGGGACTCAGAACTGTTGGACATTGAAATTGGGACTCAAACATTTTTGTTATTATATGTTTATTTCTAGTCTGCAGAGGCAAGATTTTTTAAAGGAAAGAAATGGGGAAAAAATAGATACAGAGGCAAAGAAGCATTGAACAGACTGTGGGAAGGCAGGGGAGGTTGCGGGGGGAGGGGGGCGCTGTAAGAGATCAACCGAAGGACTTTTACTCATGCATATAAGCATAACCAATGGATACAAGACACTGGCGGGGGGGCAGGTAAAGGCATGTACTGGGAGGTAGGAGAGGCTGGGGGGGAGGTCAATGGGGAAAAAAAAAGTAGACATATGTACTACTATTTGTAATACTTCAAACAATAAAAAAAGTAAGGTTTTTTTAAATTAAAAAATACTTAAATAAAAAAATAATTGGACAAGTATGATAAGATATATACAAGTATGTACTTTACAGGGTTGTTTATAATAGCAAAATATATCCAACAACTGAAGACTGGCTAAACCATATAATATAGGACTAGGCAACTTAAAAATTATAGATTTTTATATATTGACAAAAGAAGATTGGAAAAATTATTTAAAATAGCATTTTAAATAAAATATAAATATTCTGCACAGAGAATATGAATAAATATGAACTAAAATATTACTAGTAATTATCTTGATTATTTGGGTTTTAAGATTATAGTGTCTTTCTCCTTCATCTGTACTTTCTAATCTTTCTGCAATTAAGCTAAACAACAATTTTCAAAATTGACAACAAATAAATTCACCTTGGTTCTCAATTATAGCCAATTAAAGTGGGAGAACGAAGAGAGGAAAAAAAAAAAAGGAAAGATGGGACAAAGGAAAAGGAAAGACAAAGAAGGTGAGAAGAGGAAAAGAGGTGGCTGGAAGGAAGCAGGGGGAGGGAGGGAATGAAAGAGATGAGGAACAAGACAGAAAAAGATCTGGAGGGGTGAGTCAGAGGGCATCTAGTATTTCCTGAGGTGAGGGTATTAGTTAGATGGTTTGTTCTTAAATCCCGCTGTTTGCATGTGGAGAGGGCATCGCTTTGTTCCTCAGGATCTTATTGACTCTCAAGCAGTTTAAAATCATCTTTTGTTTGTGCTAGGACATATCTTGTTTTTATTTTTTAAAATTTAACATCTACTCTAAAGTTATTAATTTGTATTTGTGTTTATTATACTAATAATACATATTAATTGTGTGAAAATGAGAAAATACAAACAAAAAGGTAACTCAAACTCCACCATCATATATTATATTCCAGAAATAACTTCTGTTTATAACTGTTGAATTTGTTTCTCAATTTTGTTTCTATAATTAAACATAAGATCACCTTAGGCATTTATGACTTCTCTCTCACTGCCTTTTTTAAATTAAACTTTTTATTTTGAGACCATTGTAGTTTCACATACAGTTGTAAGAAATATTAGAAATCCCAGATAGATTTTTAATAGACAATACTTCACTCACACAACCACATATACTGGCCTTTAATCACTTAATGGTCTAGAATAAGCACATTTTACATCAACAAATGCACCTTGATAGAAGAAAAACATTTTATAAAATATGATGCAAATAAGATTATCTTCATAAAAGTAACAAAACAAAAGCTAAGGAATTTACTTAAGAAATGTACACAACTTAAGTGAATGACAATATCAAACTCTAGTAAGGGACATACAGATGATGAGAATAAAAGGAAAAAAATATTCCTGGACCAACAAGCATTTTTTAAACTAAAGATTTCTTTCTGTAGGTTATTCTGAAGATTTTGTAGGAATGCAAAAAATGATTTAAGCTTTAGAAATAAAGAGCAATTGAGAATCTTAAATAAGTTGCTTAATTTACTGGCTATACCCCAATATTTCTCTGATATTTAAAACTGGCTGGTCTGCTTATTCATACTGCTTTAAAAAAAAGATTATTCAATTCAGTGCTTTCTTACCCTGTTCTAGTCCAGTTGTGTTGGACTTGTACATAGTAGTTTGGAACTGAGATTTGAGATAAATGACCCATATATATATATATATCACTAATAGGCCTCCTGAAATTATTTAGAAAATATTTTTAAGGCAGCATATCACTGAATGTGCATCATATCAAAATATCAAAAACCCTACTGAAAGTGAAGGTTGTCAGCTTCTGTCACAGGAACAGGAAAAATGTCTCAATTTGTACTATTTGTAATTATTGTAATTTTAAAAAATAAACTAACTTGTTTATACTGTTTAAAAAAAGACTGTTTTATTCTATAATATCTAAAGGTTCCATCTGAATTAGTATTCATTAATCTGTTCTGAGCCTTCTTTTTAAAAAAAATGTATTTCTTTATTAATTTCAGAGAGGAAGGGAGATGGAGAGAGAGATAGAAACATCAATGATGAGAAAAAAATCATTGATCAGCTGCCTCCTGCATGCCCCTTACTGGGGATGAAGCCTGCAACCCAGGCATGTGCCCTTGGCCAGAATCGAACCTGGGACCACAGGCTGATGCTCTATCCACTGAGTCAAGCCAGCTAGGGCTGTTCTGAGCCTTTTTCAAAATCAAATAGAATTTTCAATCAAGTAAGATCACAGAGTAAGAATTAAAAGAAAATAAAAAACAGTGAAAAAATATTTCAGTGTAATTTTGATCTCTAGTACTGTGGCCAGAGTAATGTTTCTTGCTGTTATTTACTGTGGCTATTGTTTTGTTTATTTCTTTGTTTGGGATTTTTTTTTAATGGAAAAGATAGGAGGTTTCCCAACACAAAAGGAGTGACAGAAAGACATATACCACAGGTTTCAAAATGGCAACCTTAGGGTCACAGCCAGCTTATAGAAAAATACAGTTTTTAAAAATGTGTCCAGGCCTTTAAAAATCTTTTAATTAGTTGCCAACATTTGAAAATCAGGAAATTTGCATAAAAAGATGGATTTCTGACATATTGGATCTTTCCATAGGCAGTCTAAACCCATGTTCTGATAAGCAGTGAAGCAGGGGCACCAACAGTAATGGAGAAAATCAGAAATTTTAGAAACTATTTAAATTTCAGCATGCATGTAAATTGTGTGTAATTTTGAAAAATAACATTTTATTTTTGCTTTAAAACTATATCTATTTTAAAATATTATTTGGGGAAGTGGCACCATAATCTTTTCAGATTTGGGGCCTCTAAAGGTCTTATTCTGAGCTTTATTTCCTGTTCCTCTTTAACAATCAGAAAATTTGGCTCTACTGGGCTGGAATTCCCAGTTGTTAGCCCCCACCAGACAAGGCATTCATAGTTCCCACCACTAATTTGGCTTTCTTATATCCCTCTGGTCCACTTGTCTAGTCCACTCATTCAGGTTATTTGTCTGGCATGTGTGACATTTCAGTTTGAGGCCCTTGACACAAAGACCAACAGGATTTTTTCTTACTCTTTAGAACAAGCATGTCAAACTTGTGGCCTGCCAGCTGCGAGTTTAACATGCTTGCTTTAGACCTTTTTATTAATCAGGGTCAACAAGGACTACACTATCTGTGGAGAGTAGGAGCAAAGGCATACCTGGTCAGGAAAAGCTCTCACACCGTGAAGCAGAAGTGAATACGTGAAATGGTTCCTCTCATTTCCCCCTTTAATTGCCCTTCTCATTTGCATGGTCTTTTCTTAGCTTTCTTTCACTCCCTAGCTTCCATTCCCTTGTCCCCAGGCTCTTTCCCTTTTTGGACTCACATGGTCCACGAAGTCCCATTTCCCCAGGTAGATGGAAAGTTGTTGTGGAACAACCTCCCATGTTATTCTCATAATCATTTTTAACATAGTCATCTGAATCCTTCAACCCAAAGCACTGAGGCCTTGAAGGATGTACCCAGCTATCCCCTTTGCCCTCTCTTCTCTCATCTTCCCATTGGAGCAGGTCTTCTTAAACACCCTATGGGGAGAAAACCAGAAAGAGGATAGGTTGGAAGATTGGGAGAGAATGGAAGAGGAGAGGAAGGGAGAGGAAAGAAAGGTTAAGTGGTGAGAAAAGGAAATATTCCTAGGATTAGAAGAGGCATAGGAGCATGAAATGGTGTAAAGATGGAGGTTGGAAACCCCTCTGCCCCAAAGGCAAGTGCTTGGATTTGGGTAGGGGAGAAGTCACAGAATAATAGAATCAGAAGTTCTTACTTACCTGGAAATGTTGGCCATGGAGTTGATGTAGAGCCTTTTCTGGGAGAGGGGGAGATGGAGGAAGGTTCAAGCATTTGGCCACTAGTTTTCTTAACCCTCTTTACTATACCATCCAGGCACACCTGCATAATGTAACCTTCCTTTTCCTTTTAGATAGACACCCCTCTCCCCCATGAAGTGCCTTTTCTATTTCCTCTCTTGCTAAAGATACTTATTTAGCCATATTCTTACTCATCCAGTACATGGGGAAAAACCCTCCCTGTTTTTATTTTTTACAAATTGTTGGCTAACTACACTGTGTATGCTTCAGAAAGTGCTGGCTTCCCTGGAGTAGCTGGGGAACTCTTGAAAGCCTTAGAGGGAAGAAAGAAACTTGTCTAAAGGGGCAATAGATAAGCCTCCATCCAGCAAAGTGTGAGGAAAATTGGACTGGATGAGGCTGGACATCAAATACCACACAGTGTGCTCTAAGTCATGTTTGTTAGCTACCCAATTGAATGAACAAACAAAAACAGATGCTTTTGCTTCTACAGTGGATTCTGAGCCTGAGTTCACTTCACAGTGGCCTTATCCCTCAGCTAAGAAAGGAGAGGTGAGGGGGAAAGATGGTTGGTGCCCTCATGCTCTTCGTTGTTGGTGGCAGATACCTCTATGGAGGTTGAAAGCCTTTCTTGAACCTGTTCATCACTCTTTTTTTAATTTAGTAAATCTTTATTGTTCAGATTATTACAGTTGTTCCTCTTTTTTCCCCCATAGCTCCCCTCCACCCAGTTCCCACCCCACCCTCTGCCCTTACCCCTACCCCCACTGTCCTCATCCATAGGTGTACGATTTTTGTCCAGTCTCTTCCCGCACCCACACCCCTTTCCCCCCGAGAATTGTCAGTCCACTCCCTTTCTATGCCCATGATTCTATTATATTCACCATTTTATTCTGTTCATCAGATTTTTTATTCACTTGATTTTTAGATTCACTTGTTGATAGATATGTATTTGTTGTTCATAATTTTTATCTTTACCTTTTTCTTCTTCTTCCTCTTCTTAAAGAATATCTTTCAGCATTTCATATAATACTGGTTTGGTGGTGATGAACTCCTTCAGCTTTTTCTTATCTGTGAAGCTCTTTATCTGCCCTTCAATTCTGAATGATAGCTTTGCTGGGTAGAGTAATCTTGGTTGTAGGTTCTTGCTATTCATCACATTGAAAATTTCTTGCCACTCCCGTCTGGCCTGCATAGTTTCTGTTGAGAAGTCAGCTGACAGTCGTATGGGTGCTCCCTTGTAGGTAACTAAGTGTTTTTCTCCTGCTGCTTTTAATATTCTCTCTTTGTCTTTTGCTCTTGGCATTTTAATTATGATGTGTCTTGGTGTGGTCCTCTTTGGATTCCTTTTGTTTGGGGTTCTCTGTGCTTCCTGGGCTTGTAAGTCTATTTCTTTCACCAGGTGGGGGAACTTTTCTATCATTATTTCTTTAAATAGGTTTTCAGTATCTTGCTCTCTCTCTTCTTCTGGCACCCCCATAATTCTGATGTTGGTACGCTTGAAGTTGTTCCAGAGGCTTCTTACACTAACTTCATATTTTTGGATTTTTTTTTCTTTTTGCTTTTCCGGTTGAGTGTTTTTTGCTTCTTTGTATTTCAAATCTTTGACTTGATTCTTGCGATTCTCTAGTTGGCTGTTAGATCTCTGTATAATATTTTTTATTTCAGTCAGTGTATGCTTAATTTCTAGTTGGTCCTTTTTCATATCCTTGAGGGTCTCACTAAATTTATCAGCCTTTTCTAGAAAATTATTGAAAAACCTTATAACCGTGGTTTTGAACTCTATATCCCGTTGTTTGCTTTCCTCCATTTCTTTCATTTGTGATCTGTTTCTTTGTCTTTGCATTTTGGCTGCTTCCCTGAGTTGATAGAGTGGCTTTGTGTGCTAGGTGTCCTATAGGGCCCAGTGGCTCAGCCTCCCCAGTTACCTGAGGTGGGCACTCTTGGTGCACCCCTTTGTGGGCTGTGTGCATGGTCTTGTTGTAGTTAAGCCTTGATTGTTGTTGGTATCACTGGGAGGAATTGACCTTCAGGCCAACTGGCTGTGAGGATCAGCTGTGTCTACACTGGGAGAACTTCTGTGCTGGAGACAACCTTATGAGACAAGACTTGCAAGAGCCTCTGTGCTCAGCTTGGATGGGGAGGAGTCTCAGGGCGGAGCAGACAGCATTGGTTTCCCATCAGCCCTGCCCTAATAGGCCCCTGTGTCTCAGTGTCCCATGGTAATCACTGCAAACACCACTGAGAGAAAGTCGCCCTTGAGTTCCGCCTGCTCCCAGACAGTCCAGTTTCTCCCCGCATGAGTCTGGGTCCCCAGAGTCTCGCCTGGAACTGGAGTTCAGTGCAGTCAGGAGCTTTTGTCTCCCTCCCACTTGAGAAAGCCAGCTGCGTATTCAGTTGACTGCCCTCTCCGTGCGCACGCCTCGGTACCTCTTCCTTCCGCAGTTCCTCTGAGTCTCAGTGTGCTTTTCTCTTTCCTTCTAGTTGTAGAATTTCCACTCAGCCAACCTTCCTGTGGTTCTGGATGATGTCTGTTTTGTCTTTTAGTTGTAGTTTTGAAATTGTTGTGCGAGGCAGCAGGTTAGGTGTTTACCTATGCCACCCTCTTGGTTTCTCCCCCTGTTCATCACTCTTATCACTCTCTCCAGATTTCCCCATCATTTTCCTCATCCACATCCTAGGTGCTAGGCCTCAGGGAAGGGTACCATTAGAGAGAGGAAGATATCTCTGTATTGCTTCTCTTTGATGCATATTAGGTCTGACCCTAGGGTGAGCTTAGGGGAGCTTCCAGAGGTCTCTTTCAGGGTTTCTCAGCCTGAGTGCATGCTGGATGTGTCAGGAAAGGTGCCCCTCAACTATTATTAAGGGGAATGCTAAAGGAAAGGGGTGTGGGGCATTGTATGGGCTAGAAATAGAGGAGTTTTAACTATTACCTGGAGAGAGAGATGACGCTCACATCAGTCTCCAGCTCTGGTTGCTATGCCTCTCTCCCCAGTCTCTTATACCCAAGGTCCTCTAATTGCTCAGATTGGTGGGGGTCAGGGGAAAAGAATAGGGTTCTGATGAGGGATAGGGAAGTTAGCATGAAATGCTGCTTTATAAATAGCTCAGGTGCCAAGAATTTGGAAAGCAGATTAGTGGCTATAAGATTAATGGCTAAAAGATTAGCAGGCTCTTCATGTTGTGACAGGGTGGGGCAGGGGTTTGACTCTGATAGTCTTAAAGGCAGAGGAGCTTGAGAAGGGGAAATATAGGGCTTTGGCCATGTGAGGCCTTGAACTTGAGGACTGGGATAAAAGGGAATCAGAGGTCTTAAAGGAATAGCATGGTGAGGGATAGAAATAGGAGGACTTAAAGTATAAGCGTTTGTGTTTCTGAAAAGAGAGCTTTGTATCACCCTCCTCTTTCTATATCTCTTGATCAGTTTTTACAAGCCACACCAAAGCCAAGGATATGGAAAAGGATATTCTTTCTTCAGCCCCCCCACCACTTAGGACTTGAGACTCTTGAAGCAAAAGTTTAGAAGCACTGATTATCTCAGCTTATGTGCACAGCAGAAATCAGTCTCTGCTAAGAGGGAGTGGAGGTAGGGAAGGGGGCAATGAGTGCATTGAGCTGTGTGTGTACAAGTCTGTTAGCCTGGAACTTCTTTTCTTGTTGGAGAGAAGGTAACAAAGGATTCTTGGCCCAAGAACAGGTTCTCCTGGCAGAATTTTGCATGTGGAGGGAATAGGCAGTTGACATATGCATCACCTTCACTTAGAGTAAACCCTTCCTCTCCCCCCACCCAAGCTCTTGACTCTCCAATCCCTAAAACTAAGTCCATGCTATAGGATATGTCTGTCGTACAGTCACAAGTACCCCCTATAAATATTTCTCTCTTTTCAGTGTCCAATGTGGCTAGAGTGGTCCAGTTCCTGAGTAGGGGCAGCTGGGGATTGAGAAAATGAAAGAAAGAGACAGACACAGAGATAGAAGGAAAAAGCTGGGGCCAGGTGGGACAGCTGTCCTCTGATGGAGAAACATTGACCCAGAGCTGATACAGTGCATTTATTTTATACAGCAAAATACCAGGAAGTTTTACTAAAGCCCAAGACAAAGGAGATTATGTGCATTCTTGTGGCTTCTTTGTAATCGTCACTTCTGGGTGGGCCTGGATAATTGTGTTTGTTCCTGGTGCTTGGCTGGATTTAGATAATGAATCCCACCCCCTGGCACCTGAGCTAAAGGTCAGGCTGGCAACACACCTGCCTCTGGCAAGGTGTGTTTCCAGGATGTGTCTCTGACAATGCCACTGGATTCAGTTGACAATAATTAAAGAAATGCTCATGTGCCTTCCCAGGTACTCTCTACAACCCCCATAATGGCAGCAACAAAATTAATCTTCCTTACTTGACTGTCCTTCCCAAAAGGCCCACGCCTAGTCTTCCTAGACAGGAAGAATGTAGAGACAGAATCTCCAAGATCTGGGGATATAGGACCCTACCCTCCTCATCTCCCATTAGAGCTGGCTGGTCTTTAGTATCTATTCACAGATGCAGCCTTCAATCCTCCACAATCAGATGTTCTTTCCTCAGAGGGTGGCTCAGAGGGCTGGGCAGGGCCTTCCCTACTTCCTGATCCCCACTAGGTACTGAATAGCTATCCTGTATTCCCTTTGCACAGTTAGCTGTGTTAGCCCTTGTCATTCCTTGCCAGCATGCATCCCAGAGCCTTGTCTTTTAGTGGCTGTAACTCTCTCCTTCTCAGGGATTTTCAGGTAGAGCTAGAAGCCCAGGCTCTACAGGGATCATAGGGTGATTGAAACAAATGCTGGACATACAGAAAAGAGTCATATAACACAATACAGTGTACAGATTATGTATTGTGGAATTGTGCAACTGAAGCCTGTATAATTTTGTTAACCCGTGTCACCCCAATAAATTCAATAAAAATAAAAAAGAAAAGAGTCGTATACTTGCCAAGGTTGGTGTCTGTGGGAAGGGTGAAAAGTCCAAATGAATGTACTTTTGGACTAGCCTTCAGCTGATTTTTTGTCTTCAGACCCATACTTGAGGCTCATTACTCTTTCAACTTAGGTCTATGGTCCTCTCAGCAGGAGTAGATCTGTCAGGTCTTTAATTCATTATTATGCTTGAACTTAAGCCATCATGTCTTTTCCAGGAGTCTATGCATTTCTTGACTGGGGTATAATTTACAAACAGTAAAACGCACTAATCTTAATTGCACAGCTTGATGAATTTTGACCTACTGTGGAAGGCATAACAATGGCCCCCAAAGATGTTAGGTCCTAATCCCTGGAACCTATGAATGTTACCTTGTATGGCAAAAGGCACCTTGCAGATATGATTAAACTAAGGATCTTGACATGAGGAAATTATTTTGGATCATCTGGGTGGGCCCTAAATATAATCACTGGTCTCTTTATGAGAGGTAGGCAGAGGGCGATAGGAAAAAAGTTAACTACAGAGCCAGAAGGATATGTGATGACTGAAGCAAGTTGCTATGCTGCTGGCTTTGAAGATGGAGAAAGGGGCAACAGTAAAGGAATATAGCTCTAGAAGCTGGAAAAGGCAAGGAAACAGGTTCTCCCCTATGGTTTCTCATGGTTGCAAGGTTGTAGTTCAGGTGCAGTCCTGCTGACACATTGATTTTGGCCCAGTGAAACTGTTTTTGATCCTTTTCAGGTCCTTACCCCCACTCACTCTGCACAACTCAATAATATTCCCAACCAGGCCTTCCAGTTAGGAAGTGATCACATCTCTAAGTGAGGAAGGGATCTGTTATTCAGTAAGGGATTGTAGCAGACAGAATTGTTTATCAACTCATTAGCCATACCCCCTTCCTTTTTGTGGGCAGAACCCCCATTTTTGGGGTACTCCATCATTTTCTACTTGGTGTTCTGCTCTTCTAAGCTAGTCATGGTCATTTCATCCCCCTTTCTAGTGATAGATTTAACTATAGGCTTAATTATAGGCATGATGGGATTCACTCCACTGAGATGTGAGGGAAGTATGCTGGGGAGATTTTGGGAAAGGTTTACTGAGTGATAAAAATAAGTGCACAGGATAGAGGGTTTCCTCTCCTACCACTGAATATTACCATGCTTGGATGCAATGCCTGAGTTGCAGTAGTCACCTTGTGACCATGAGAGTTGCTAAACAACATACTGAGGGCTGCAGATCAGAAATATGGAAAGAAACAGTATTTTTAAAATAACATTGTTGAACTAGCCAACTCCAAAGCTGCCCACTCCTGGGCTTAGATGCAAGATGATACATTTCCTTATTTTAAAGCCAGAAGAGTTGGAATTTTCTGTTATTGCAACTGAAGGCATACCAGAAAACTTAAGTGGGTTCTGGATCAGGGCATTGGCTCAGTGAGGGAGAATGGAAATGAGACAGATGAATCAAATGGTAGAGAGACTTTTCATGCTGTCGTAGTTGCTGGACACAGCAGTACTGATCACTACCCTAAAGTTGTTAATAGCCTTGCTGGAGATAAAGAACAAACATTTAGAAAGCTACAGAAAAGACACTGGAACAAAACTAACTTTAATATAATCACACTAGTGGCCTGGTGCACGAAATTTGTGCACATTAAAAGGGGATTAATTAGAGGAGATATTTTTATATTGCTATTTTCCCTTTCTCTATAATAGAAGTATCAGAGATGAAAGAACATTAGTAAAATGTATATGAAAATCTTCCTCCTGTCAGAGTCTTGGGCATGCCATGGGACACAGAGTCAAGAACGCACCCACCTGCGGCACCTCAAAATTATGCGAGACCCAGACCCAGCTGGCCCCACCCCCATTGGGTAAGATCCAGACCCAGCCGGCCCCACCCTTGTCAAGCCCCACCAGGTGGGGGGCACAGCCTTAGGGCCCCCGTCAAGCCCTGCAGGGTGGGGGGGTGCAGCCTCAGGTCCCCTGGCCTCGCGCCAGGCTGGGGGCCTAGCCTCAGGTCCCCCGGTGCTGGGGGTGGGGGGGGGATGCTGCTTGAGGTCCTCCAGCCCAGGGCAGGGGGTGCACCTTAAGGTCCCCCATCAAGCCCTGCTGGGCAGGGGGTATGGCCTGAGGTCCCCTGTCAAGCCCCACCAGGCAGGGGGGCACAGCCTCAGGTCCCCTGCCCCGGCCCAGCGCCACGCAGCCTCAGGTTACTGCTGATTGCTGGTTAAGGCTCGTACAGGAAGTTGGCCTCCACTGTGGGCGCAGCCATCTTGTGTTACAGAAACCCCCACTTCCGCTGTGGGCACCGCCATCTTTGTGACAGTGTGATGGTCAATTTGCATATTCCCTCTTTATTAGATAGGATGGAGCCAGTCACTTTCCCATGATTTTATTAAGTTTGCATTATCCAGGATTTCAGATTAGTGTTCTTTGCCATCAAAGTTGAGTGACTGTCTTATTCCTCTTCACATTGCACCTTATTCTCAATAGGTGACCTCATTTTATCATTTTGTAAAGAAAACAGGCAATTGGGGTGAGCTCTATCTGCAACATCCTCTGAATTCACCTATCTTATAATTCCTATTGATGAGGAGGGTGATAACTACCAGACCCTATGCATTACATGCATTGCCTCATTTTCTCTTCACAAGACATGTGCTAATATGCTCATTCTACATATGAGAAAACACATGTTCAGGAAGACTTACCCACAGCCATCTATCTAGTAGGTGATGGAGCCAAAGTTCATCTGATTCCAAAGCTGCATTTCTCCCACTATTTCACTTACCTTCCCTCCCTCATTTCTTTCCTTCCTTTCCACTTTCCTTCCTCCCCTCTTTTCCCTCCTTCACCTTCCTTTCTTCCTCCCCCTGCCTCCACCTCAGAAAAATAGATTAGAAATCATGCCTTTCCCTTCTTTATGCCCCAAGGAAACAGCAACTATTGCAGAGAATTTGAGGGGCAAAGAGGGAAGGACTGGAAAAGACTGGAGAGTAGGGGAATGGAAGGATACCAACAATAATGATATTTATACACTTATTTATCTTAGTCAGGGGAGAGAAGGTAATACACTTTGCCTGACATACTAAATTCTAGATGTCAATGAGATAGCCAAGTGGATATGTCCCACAGCAAACAATACATACAGAGCTTAGTTTATAGATATGGGAATCATTCAATTCAACAAACTATTAGTGAGTCATTCATTCACTTAACAGACACTTATTGAACACCTAATATGTGCAAGATATGTTTTGTTAACTGTGAACTAGAAGGAACATTTTTGGACCACAATATGTATAAATTTGGAGGGAAATACCTGGAACATGCTTGGAAGACTATGGGAAAGACAGAGGTAAAACCAGGTGTTTGTCCTCAAGGAGCTCTGGGCCTGGTGTGGGAAGAAATGAACAAAAACACAAGTGGGTATAATTCTAGGTAGTTTATGGTATGTTTCATAATTTCAGTAGAAATCCTATCTAATAAAGAGGGAGTATGCTAATTGACTGCCCCACCCATCACAAAGATGGTGGCCCCCACAGCCAATAAGGAGGGAATATGCTAATTGACTGCCACGCCCTCAAAGATGGCAGCGTCCACAGTCACAAGATGGTGATGACCAGTCCCCTCAGCCCCCCAGCCACCCAGGGCTGGCCTGAGGCACAGGCAAGCCTCAAATGGTGGCTGCCCAGCCGCCCAGGGCCGGCCCGAGGCTCAGGTAACCAGGGCTGGCAAAAGGCATGTGCTGCTGGCAGTGGCAGCAGCAGAGGTGTGATAGGGCGTCGCCTTCCCCTGATCGTTGGGTCTCCTCCCGCCCCTGAGGGCTCCTGGACTGTGAGAGGGGGCAGGCTGGGCTGAGGGACCCCTGCCTCCAGTGCATGAATTTTCATGCACTGGGCCTCTAGTAAAATATAATACAAATGTGAGATTAATTTTGATTAGAGAGAGATGCTGGTGTCTCATATGTCAATATAATTATTCATAACTTCTAAGTTAAATCTTGAGAGTGGATGTTGAGAGAGAGAGGGAGAAAATGGGGGGGGGTGGCGAAAGGGGAAGAGAGAAGAGGGGAGGAGATTAGAAAAGGGGAGTGGAGAGAGGCTTTCCGAATAAGCCTTGGGGAAGGGTCCCACTTGGGGAAAGGAGGACAATAAGGAACCAGGGAAGGAGTCTGAAGGAATATCCACAGGAACAGGAGAACCAGAGTAATCCCCAAATCACAGTTACAAAAGTGAGGAAGAGCTTCACAGAAGAGAATAAGTCTGGACAGCAGCATTGCATAAGGCACAAATAATTTCTTCTGGCCTCTGTAACTTTAGCAGAAGCTAGCTGCTGATTGGGGAACTTTGGAAGAGGTCTTTTCCTGAAGTAGCCACTGGGTGGTAGTGGTGGCAGCAGTGGCAGCTGTAGCTCTTTCCAGTAGAAACCTAGCAGAGTTAAGCCAGTTTGAAGCAGTGGGAACCAGGAACTGGCCTATAGGGGCTTAATCACAAGGAATAACAACAGCCTGTAATTATTGGAATCAAGAGTCTAGGGGTCAGTGGTCGGCAAACTCGTTAGTCAACAGAGCAGCAAACCGCGGCTCGCAAGCCGCAGTTTGCCAACCACTGGTCTAGGGCTTCCCTAGTGTAGTGGATATTGGACTGACCCTTTGGGTGTATGCCATGCCTCAAATCACACTTGTCCACTGAAGTGGCCACCTCCATCCCTGGGAGCAATGTAATGATACAAAATACGTTATGGATTAAGCAGCATTTTATGGTTTACAAAGTGCTTTCACATCTATTAACCAATTCAATATGCAGGAAACCCTAAATGGTTGGTATTATTATCCCCATTTCACTGGTGAGGACACTGAGTTACAAAGTGGTGTTCAGGGTCACACAACTCATACAAGGAAGAACAAGAATTTGAATTCAACTCCATCTGGCTCCAAACACCTGATGCAGTATCACCATATTTTATGCAGTATCATAGCTGTCAGCTGTTCAGGACTCAGGCTATAACTGCTTCCTCCATGCCTACATTTTATTTGCCCCCTACTGTGACACAGAGCAAAGAACTCCACATTTCCCCCATCCAGGTTTTTGGGGCTTCTAGGAGTTCTGAATTCTAGATTCTAGAGCCTCTCTTGTAGGCCTGCCTCCTCCTCTCACTTCTAGGATCCAGCTGGGCAGCATTCTTAGGACCTGAAGATCAGGTTCAGAGTCCCCATTGTTTGCCAGTTCCCTAGAGTGGATTCTGCTCTAGCCTGCTCCCTTTCCCCAAGCACTACCCACTTTATCCTCAGAGGCCTCCAGGCTCAGAGCTCGCCTCCTGTGCCTAAGACCTCCATAATCACTAAGACTGTAGTTAGCCCCAAGAGCCCTGAGGTCCAGAACTCCTGACAATTGGGCATTCCTGGACACATGACTCTCAAACATCTAGGCTTTCTCTGCTATATTCAGACCAGTATTGCTTATAGTGATAGAGAGAGATGAGTTGGTGTGTAGGAAGGGATGGAGTCTGTAAGGGAGTTGGCTAGCATAAGTGGGGAGAAGAGAACTGCCTAATGGCCATCTCCTCTGACATAAAGTAATAAACATCTTGAAATATTGACAGGCTGAACATTGAACTCCCAATCTTTCCTCTTACAGCCGTCAGTAACTCCATCTCTGTCAACATTAACTCATTCTTCCAGTTGCTCATGCCAGAAATCTTGTAGTCATTCTTGACTCATCATCCCTTTTTCACACACCCCACATCAGGAAATCTGATATCTACTTTGAAAATCTAGCCACAATCTGACCACTTCGCACCACTTTCACCAGCCTGGTCCACCATCATCTCTATTGGTAACAGCCTTGGAACTGGTCTGCCTCCTGTGTCCCCAGCCCTGCAGTCTATTCTCAACCTGGAGCTAGCCAGTGATTCTTCTGAAGTGTACATCAGATCCCAACAGTTGTCTCTTCTAAGCCCTACATGGCTTCCTATTCACTGTAAGTAAAAGCCAAGGAGTCCTCACAATGGCTTCCAAGGACCTTCATGATCTGGCCCCTGCCAAAGTCTCTGACCTCATTTCTATGTTTCCCCTTCCTCACAACCACCTGGTCTTTATTCAAAAGTCACCTTAATATTTAAAACAGCAATCCTCTCTTCCTTCAGCATTCCCCTTTCCTCCTTTATTTTTCTCTATAATAATAATCAAAATCTATATATTTTACCTGTTAATTTTATCTTTTCCCTCCCACTAGTGTATAAGCTTCATTAGAGTAGTTTTTGTCTGTTCTGTTTACTAGAGTTGGGCCACATAGTTATCTCTCAGGAAATATTTGCTTATCCATCTGTGGTTTATGGCCAGTGGCTTAGAGAGGTGACTAAGCATAGTAATTAAGTACATGGATGCTAGAGCCTGGTTCAAGGGCAGGCCTGCTTGGGTTCAAATCTTAGTTCTAGCACTAATTAACAAAATACTTAAACTCTCTGTGCCTTAGTTTTCTCATCAGCAAAATAGGGACGATAATATTACCCACTTCAATAGAGAGCCTGGGGGCCATTAATAAGTGTAAAGCACTTAGTGTCTTGCACAGAGAAGGTGCTACATAAGCATTTGCTATAATCATATGCACATGGAGTTAAGATTTATATGAGAAGCTTAGATTTTATAAAACCTTTCAGTGTGTTATCTTGTAGTTGCCCATGTTAACATTTATTTCTCATGTTTCTGTTCACTTACACAGATTGTATGATCATCTTGTAGTTTTACTTAACTCAAGTGGCCTGGCTCTTTATCTGTTAACTTAGACGTTTCCTTGTGTACTCTCTCCTACAGTCATTTAGAAGCTGTTAAATAGTAATCTCGCTGGGCCTCTTTTGCAATCTACACAGTGAGTGGGTTGGACTAGATAATCTTGATGGGCCTTTCTTGCTCTGACAGTCTCCCAGGACAGGAAGAGGGACAGGCCCCACCCCAACCCCGCCCCCAGGAATAGGCCCTCTGGCTGCCAAGGAGAAGGGTGACAGAGTCAGCTGGGCTCAGCTTCAAGGGGACCAGGTAGGAGACCTGCCAAGTTTCTTGGGTAAGAGTGGTGATGGGGTTCCTGGGCTGGACCAGGTGTCAGAAGTAACTGTAGTACAAAGATACTGGGAGCAGGGTGAGAGGAGAGGTGAAGTTCCCTAATGGAGAGATGTTCTCTTCACAGGGACACAGCTGCTGTGATGAGCTAGGAGGTAATTAGAGGTTGGGCATCTTCTCACATTGGAGAGTCCTGGTAGGCCTCTACCCCCTTCAGCTAGCCAAGCTCTGGAAGACAGAGTCAGCCCTAGAATGAGAACAACCTAAAAAACTGACTGTCTTCCCAGCACTGTCTGCTATTCACCACTCCCCTGGCTGGACCAAGGGAGTTCGGGCAGGGGCCCACCTGGCCTGGGTTACACCCAGATTTACTCCTCTCAGCTCAGCTCCCACTAATGCTTCAACCATTGCCCTCCCTGTTCTCTCCCTTCCCATCCCCCCGCCCCCAGATCAGGGCTGGGGATAGGAGGGACAGGGAAATCCAGTACCCTCACTTCTGCCCTTTTCACCTCTAGGAGGGACCATGGCCAGTGCAGAATCCTCACTGCTCACAACCCCAGGGCCCAACTCAGATCCTGGCAACAGTGAGGTGGAGCTGGACTGCTGGTTTGATGAAGAGTTCAAGTTCATCCTGCTGCCTGTGAGCTACGCAGTTGTCTTTGTGCTGGGCCTAGTCCTCAATGCTCCAACCCTCTGGCTATTCCTCTTTCACCTCCGACCCTGGGATGCAACGACCACCTACATGTTCCACTTGGCTTTGTCAGACACTTTGTATGTGCTATCACTGCCCACCCTCATCTACTATTACGCAGCCCGAAACCACTGGCCCTTTGGCACTGAGCTCTGCAAGTTCATCCGCTTCCTCTTCTATTGGAACCTCTACTGCAGTGTCCTTTTCCTCACCTGCATCAGTGTGCACCGCTACCTTGGAATCTGCCACCCCCTGAGAGCAATACGTTGGGGCCGCCCAAGACTTGCAGGCCTTCTCTGCCTGGCAGTTTGGTTGGTTGTAGCCAGCTGCCTTGTGCCCAATCTGTTCTTTGTCACAACCAGCTCCAGGGGGGATACCATCCTGTGCCATGACACAACTCGGCCTGAGGAGTTTGACCACTATGTCCACTTCAGCTCAATAATCATGGGGCTGCTCTTTGGCATACCCTGCGTGGTCACTCTTGTCTGCTATGGGCTCATGGCCCGGCGCCTGTATCGGCCTTTGCCAGGGGCTGCCCAGTCGGCTTCTCGTCTGCGTTCTCTCCGCACCATTGCAGTGGTTCTGACTGTCTTTGCTGTATGCTTCGTGCCTTTCCACATCACCCGCACCATTTATTACATGGCAAGGCTGTTGGAAGCTGATTGCCAGGTGCTGAACATTGTTAACGTGGTATACAAAGTGACCCGGCCTCTGGCCAGCGCCAATAGCTGCCTGGATCCTGTGCTCTACTTGCTCACTGGGGACAAGTATCGTAGGCAGCTCTGGAAGCTCTGTAGCGGTGGCACCCCCCAGACCCCCAGGGCTGCCTCCTCCCTGGCACTGGTGTCCCTGCCTGAGGGTAGCAGCTACAGGAGGACAGCAACCCCCAGGATAGTGGCTGCCCTACCCCTAGGGCAGATAAATTGTAGCACTGGAAGCCTGGAAGGAAGAGAAAAGGGGGTGAGTGCAGGGCAGAGGTGAAGGATCCTAATGGTGATAACTCATATTGTTGCCTCCTCTTTGTTCCAGGCTCTGGTGAGAGTCCCTCCCTCTGAGGGTTAGGGGGAGCCAGGAAAATCACGTTTGACCCCATCTCTCATAAATCCTTCAGTTGCCCTCTACTTTTTAGCCAAAGGCAGTAGCAGCCACTCTTTCTCCTCTACTTCTTCCTCTTAGTTTCCTGGGGCCATTGGTCCTGTTTCTTGATCCTAGGAGGCTTCCTGGAACCCTTCCCCAGCCTTCCTTCCCCGTCCTTTCCCCCACATCCTTGTATAGCATGCATTACTCCAGTTAGACCAGAGCATTCAACTGGAAGAGTAGAGAAGCTGGGGTAATCTCAGGGTTGGCCTCATTTATCTGACGGTGACAGCCAGAATCAGGAGGTAGGGGCACCAGCATGTCACAAATGCCAAGGATCTGACATATGTAGCTCCCATAGCCACTTCCTGGTTTCCCTGTGAGCACAAGATAGTCTGGCCTACTTAGGTGCTGAAAGAGGGCACAATCTAAGACAGCCTGCAGGGTCTCCACATGCAGCTGGAGGCATGGCACTGTTGAACTGGTGTCTAGCTGCTAGGTAGAGAGGGAACCCTGAGTCTTACCATGGGCTAGGAATTTTGAAGAGCCTCAAGGGCAGGGCCCAATCTGATAAAAGACTTTGGAACAGGAATGGGACAGGACCTCCTTTATGAAGTTTGCTGAGAGCATATTTGACAGTTCTGTATGTAATGAAAGGAAGAGGGGAATGGCTCAGAATGGGAGGGAAGATCTTTCATGTCTATGGCTATAAGTTCCAGCATCAAGGGGTAGAGCAGGTTTGTGCAGAGGTTGGGGGTGGTGACAGGGATTGACGTCAGAGCTGGCTATTCACTGGTCTCTTCCATTTCTCTAGCTCCTGCCCTAGATAAATAATAAACTTGTCACCAGTTATTTCAGATCAGGATTTAGGGTTTTGAGGCCAGAGAAGGGCACTGGGACCAGGACAGCTCCCCTCAGATTCTCCCATTCAGTCACCCACCCTCTCCCAGCTGCATCTCAGTGCTTAAGGGCTTATGGATATTGCAGGGGGGGGGTATGGAACTTGGGGAGCTAATTCCCAAGCATTGGAAGTAAGAGTTTCTGGGCAGGCTTTCATGAGAAGGGTGGAATCACACTTCTAGGAAACCCCTTCTGAAATGGCCTTCCAGCCCATTGGTTTCCTGAGTCTTCAGCCTTCCTTTTCTTTTGCCCCACCCTTGCTGACCTGCCTCTGATCTTTCACTTATCTATTAGCTTACTCAATCTTACTAGTTCTCTCTGGAAAGTAAGGTTGGGACTGGTCTGGAGAAATAAAATGATTTCAATGCCCCCGAGTTCCCCTTTCCATTCTTTTAAGTGTGCTCTTTTCCTCCCTAGATATCCAGGACCCGGCTGCTACCTGAGACCCTTTCTTTTAGGAGTAAATGAACTGGCCTTCTTACTAGTCTCCCAGTCTTATAGCCACTGCCTAAACTGTTACACAACCTGTTCCTCATCTGTACTCACTTCCTTTTATTCTTATGACCACAGCCTCCTTGTCCATCACGTCTCCTACCCACAAGCCCCACCCATGAAAGCTGCTCTCTCTATCACAACAGACCCAGCCTCCTCCATTTCGCCAGTTCATTTAACTCCCATATGCTTAATCGAGACTAACTCCCCAGACTTTGTGGTCTGCTACTTTAGGACTGCCTTTCCTCTCACTCCAACTTTAGTTAAATACCTTGATTTTCACCTTGGGCCAATATTCTCTTCTCTCCTAGACTGTAGGAGACTGCAGATGAAGCCAAAACACAAGTATGGCTTGACCCACTAAAACTTCTTGTCTTGGAATTTCATCTAAACCTCCATCCCTCTTAGTCTGCTGCGTTCCTAATGAACATTTCAGAGGGATTGTTTTCTATCTTTTCCACTTTCTCAAGACACCAAGTTCATCCTACCCTATGATCTCTTAAGATTTACCTTGCCTCCTGGGCCATTGGTCCTGTTTCTTGAGGCTTCCTAGAATTGAGAAAATCTAATACCTCAACTTCTTTCTGCTTCATTTAGGATAACTCTAGTTCTATATCCATCCCATCTTTCTCCCTTTCTACCCTGGAGTCCCAGAATAAGAGGTGACCTCTTGTTTTTTCTTTTGTGTATATCTTTCTTCATCATTTTCCATCTCTTCTATAACTAATTTCGTTCTGTCTTAAAACACACACACACACACACACACACACACACACACACACACACCAAAAGCCAACCAAATGAAAATAAAGCATTACCACTGATATCTTAACTCTGCTGTCTCTTCTAGCTATCATTCTATTCATCTTATTCATTTCACTGTCATTTCTAGAAAGAGTACCATAAAACTTGTTTCCTCACCACAAAGTCACCCCTTAACTCTCCTAATTTCGTTTTCTTTCTACACCTTTTTTTTGTATCTAGAAGAACACAAATTACCGCATAAGCAAGATCTTTAATGATCTTTTTTCTACCTTTATTGTCTTTGACTCCTCTAGGATGTCCTTATTGCATATTTCCTTTAAAATTTTTTGTGTATTTTATTTTTAAAATTTATCTTTATTGCTGAAAGTATTACAAATGTCCCCTTTTCCCCCCTTTTGATTCCCTCCACCTCACTCCCGCACCCCCCCCCCCAGGCCTTCACCACACTATTGTCTGTATCCATGGGTTATGCACATATGCATGTAAGTTCTTTGGTTAATCTCTTCCTGCATAAAAACAGCACTAAAAATTCCACTATGACAACATCAAAGGAAATTTTGAAAGAAAATAATCACCTATACTTCAAAGCCCTCAACAATTGCTTTCATTTTTTCATGTTCCATGCTTTTTCAGTTTGTATAATACATACATATTTTATATAAGTATAATCATAGTGTACATATTTTTTGAAATTCTGCAAAAATATTTTATTGTAAATAGTCTCTTTGTGCTACAGTCTTTCCTGTTTATCATTTTCAATGACTGCATAAAATTATATCTATCAGTAGATTATACTTTATTAGACTACTCCCCTATTATTGGACATTTAGGTGACTCCCAATTTTTCTGTGCTTTGAATATCTTAGTGCATATGGCTTTTTTCTTCTTTGTAATTCTGTTCCTAGGACAAGTTCCCAGGAGTGGGACTGCCAGATCCAAGAACATGAACGTTTTTATGGATCTTGGTTTTCAAAAGGACTGCACAAATCTGCAACGCCACAATGACACATGAGTTTTTCCAGTTCCCTTACAGCTCTAGCATTGGACTTGATAAGAAATCTTTTGGATTGATTTAAACATTAATTTGTTAATTTCACTGCTTTGGCTACTCATGGGATTGAACACTTTCCCATATATTTACCATTTGCATTTCCTCTTGTGTTAACTATTTGTTCATATCCTTCTTCAACTGGCATTTTAGTGGTATTCTTATGTATCTAAATATATTCTTTAACATACATATTAACCCTTGTCATATTTGAGATATATGTATTTCTTCCATTTATTGTAGTACTTTTAATTTTAGTTTCTTATTTTATCCCTCTGATTTAAAATTTATCTACTTCTACTTTTATCTCTCTTATTACTTCCTCTCTCTTTGCTGGATTCTCTTTATCCTTTACTCCCTAAAGTGAACAGAATTCCAAGCTCTGTCATAGTTATAGCATTTGGGGATTATTTAATCCCATCCCCCATCAGATCCTTGATTTTCTTTTGGAGAGAACATACATGCACAGGAATACAACTTAGTTGACTCATAGTCCTTGAGTGCCCTAGAAATCTTCCAGGGCCTGGGCACTCCCTCACTTTACAGAGGACAAAACAGGCCCAGAGATATGACTTGCCAGTGACTTATCACATTAGTGGCAGAGCAGGGACTAAGTTTCAGGTCTCCTGATTCCCAGAGATCCTTCCATAAGCTTGAAAACTTTCAGGCAACTTCATCTCTTTTCCCTCCTTGTTCCATGAGATTCTGGAATTTCTTTCTTCATCATGTCAATTACAATTTTATGATCCCAGTGCTACCATTATAATATTGGCTCTTGTCACTTTGTCCTTGACTGACAGTCTCAGCCTCCTAATTGATCTTGCTTGCCTCCAGTCTCTCCTCACAAGATTGCATTATATACAATGCATACTGCCAGATGAATTGGCTCAAACACTGCTTTCACTCTATTACTCTATACTCTTTCATGGTTCCCCCATGTCTACAAGACAAATTGAAATTCTTTAGTCAGAAATTCAAGAGGGCTTTTTCAGTCTTATTTTCCATTCTTCCCCAATACAAATCTATCTTCTTCCACTCATTTGATCTCCTCATTCTTTCTCCAAATAAAACTTGCACTTTCCTACCTCTGTACCTTTATTCTTCCTTTGCCCCACACTAGAATGCCTTCCTTTTCTTCTCCCACTGTCTTTTTCCTACTTCGTTACCAAGGCCACTTTCTCTTTGAGACCTTCTCTGCAGAATTTCACCCAGTGAACTTTCTGGTCACTCCTATGGTTATTATTATCTATGAGTCATTTGTCACTTTTATTGTCTTTTGCTATCTTATAAAATAAAAGGGTAATATGCAAATTGACTGAATGGGGAATGACCGGTCGCTATGATGCACACTGACCACCAGGGGGCAGATGCTCAACGCAGGAGCTGCCCTCTGGTGGTCAGTGCACTCCCACAGGGGGAGCACTGCTCAGCCAGAAGCTGGGATGATGACTGGCGAGCACAGTGGCAGTGATGGGAGTCCGACATCCACCGAGGGCTCCCGGGCTGCAAAAGGGCACAGGCCGGGCTGAGGGACCCCCACAGCCGAGTGCATGAATGTGGTGCACCGGGTCTCTAGTTATTTATACTATTATCTTGAGTTGCTATTTAACTCTTGATGTATGTCTGTTTGGGTTCCCACCTGTAAACACATTGATTTACTGTGATAGAAAGGAAAGAGCATAGGACGGAAAGTCAGAAGACCCAAGTTTGAACCCTGGTTATGAAGTGGGACTCAAGTGTGTGACTTGGGCAAGTCGCTCAGACGCTCTGAGCCACAATTTGATCATCTGTAAAATGAGGATCATAATGTCAGCTTTAAGTATTTCAGATTGTGGCCATCTCTGCAAATCTAGAGATCTAAGCAAATATAAGTAGTTGCTATTATATCATCTCATTTGCTTAATAAATGGTGCTTAATAAATATTTGTTGAATGATTACATGTCAGTAATTCAGTTTAATGTTTCTTCTCCTGGGTATATTCCCATATTAAGGAGCCACAGGAACCCCAAGTGCGCCTTTAGGAACAGTGGGGGTAGGGAGGGCATTGGAAAAATATTTTGAAGAAAAGTAGGACTGTTCAGGATCTCTCACATCCCACTACATTGGCTACTCACTACTTGGCCCACCTGTAAGGCTAGCTTGGAAGTGAAGAAGAGGAGAAGGTACACCTGAACTTTCACTTTCCCCACATTTTCTACTTTTTCATCCCACAATTTCTAACTAGTTAGGCTAAATGCTTCACCTGAGACTGTTCTCCTTCATTGATGGGATGAAAGCCAGCATTTTGGGGAAGGAAGTGATGAGGAGTAGTAGAGAGAACAAGCAATTGTAGTTAGATAACCAGACTTGGCTTTGAATCATTGAGGTTCAGTTTCTTAATCTCTCTGGGATTCAGTTTTCTCATTGGTAAATTGGGGATAGTAATAGGTCTTTGGCAGGGCTGTTGTGAAGTGTTAATGGAATAATAAATGAATAAACATTACTTATAGTGCCTGTGCATGGAAACATCTTTTCAACAGTTCTCAACTTTAGTGTAGCTGGACAAGGAATCAGAATTCTAGATTTGGATTTGGTGCTGCTTAGTAGTGATAGTCAAGATCATGACAAAGAATGAACCCTTGAGTGTGAGAAGCTGAAAGCTAAGAACTGATCACTGAGAGATGACCACAGTGATGGATAGGGAGGAAACAGATTGGGACTCTAGCATTGTACCAAGGGATAAGAGAGTTTCAAAAAGAAGGACTTATACAAGTTTTTTTAAAAAGCTCTTTGAACAAAAGAAAAATATTAAGAAAGCAAGCAACAGGGAATGGAGGAGGCAGCTGTTCGATATTTCTCTCCCTCTCCCTTTCTAAAATAAATGAAAAACATACTTAAAAAAGGAAAGCAAGCAACAATGTCAAATGCCTAAAAGAATTTGGGGAGGATGAGACACTCAGAAAGATAATGAAAAATATTTGATTTCCTGCCAACCTGAATCTATACATACAAAGGATATTAGCCAATGGCATTATCTAAAGAGGCCAATCTCAAATAACTTTTGTAATCAAGATCTGTTCACATGTGTTTATACTCCTCTTTCCCTTTGAGTTCCCTAGATGCCTTTACCTCTTTCCATAGATGTAAGAATAACCCACTTGAATGGGTTACTTGCTGAAACCTACAGAGCTAATATTCCCAGTATGAGCTGAGATGTGGTTTGTCACTAAAAGGAAGTACAACCAAAAACTGAATCTGCCTATGAGGGCACCCTTATGTATTTGCCAGAGCTTATGTATTTAGGTCACAAAGAAGGAAGAAGACAAATTATTTCTCCCGAGTTAAACTGTAAATTATTAAAATATGAGAACTCTCCAAGAGGAGAGAGATGAAATCTTTCTTGGGGCTGGCTGGTTCTTACTGTAAAATTTGGACCACAGTTTGAGGCCATACCCATGCTCTTATATCTACTGTTGGAAAGAAGAAATCAAATGTACTTGGAAAACTCAAGAGAAAAATCAACTCATGCCCTCTCAGGGGACATCGTGCTGCTGGCACCTGGTCAATTTGTGTATTTCATTGATATTTAACTCACTGCTCATTGTAAGCCTCATTCTCTTTACTACCAACAGTCCTTTACCTACAATGTTAATAAAACATTTCTTTTTACTCATTCAGACTTGCAAGATTCCTTTCCAGAAGATAGCAATTGTTCTGGTTCTTTGAGGATTTGAGCTAGTTTGATTTTATAAGTTTTTGTATTTATTCATTTCTCTAATACACTCTCCCAAAACACACATTCCAGGATGGTAATTGGTATTACTAAGTTTTTAAAGGATTGGGTTAAGCAATAAGAATTCTTTAGAGCCTTTAACATCATAATGTCCATGGTGAATTTCTAAGAGGAAGGGGTTCTATATGTGATATCTACCAAACTTACTGACCAATGGAACTTTACTTCTTCTTTCCTGAGGTGCATCTCAAGAACTTACTATGCCAAAACACTTCTCTAGAAATGGAAATCTAATATTTTGATCCTACTTGATCTAAGGACAGGAGTTATCTTATGTCTCATGTTCTCCTAGATTTCTTGCTCTCCACCATGGGCAGATACAGAACTGGAAAAGAAAAGTACTTTCTTGCCCAGCTGGTGTGCTTCAGTAGTTGAGCAGCACCCTATGAACCAGGAAGTCACAGTTTGATTCTCGGTCAGAGTACATGTCTGGGTTGCAGGCTTGATCCCCAGTAGGGGGTGTACAGAAGGCATCATTGGTGTTTCCATCTCTTGCTCTCTCTCCCTTCCTCTCTGAAATCAATAAAAATATTTTTTTAAACAGAGAAAATACTTCTTTTTGCAGGAAATATCCTTGCTTTTCAAATCCAAAGAAAGACTCCTCCTCCTTCTCCTAACAAAACATAAAATATTTTTCCTACAAATCTTTCTCTTTTCTCTTTCTTTTGTTAATCCTCACCCGAGGGTCTCTCTCTCTCTCTCTCTCTCTCTCTCTCTCTCTCTCTCCAAAGACAACCAAGAACATATCTGTAGTTGAACAAATTGTGTTTATTACTCATTTCTGTGTGGGAGAACACATGTCATGGGAACCATGGGATGTTTCAGTGAGAGGGTTTGGGGGAGGCTCTAAGGAGGTGAGGGTTCACTCTAGATTGAATGCTATGAAAAACTGGGGGAAATTCAATGATTAGTTATCTCAATAAGTCTTATTTACAGGGAGGGGAGAGGAGAACAAGGATAAAGATTTTATAATTATTTTTATTGATTTCAGAGAGGAAGGGAGAGGGAGAGAAATATCAATGATGAGAGAGAATTCTAGATCAGCTGCCTCATGCATGTTTCCCTTTGGGGACAGAGCCCAAAACCTGGGCATGTGTCCTTACCAGGAATCACACAGTGACCTCTTGGTTCATTCCCTTCTGGCCTAATGCATTTATCTTCTAATTCACTAATTCAGTCCTCCACTTCTTCTAGTCTACTGTTGAAACCTTCTGTTGTGTTTTTTATTGTAGCTATATCATTTTTTATTTCCTCTTGATGCTTACATAAGTTGTTGATTTTCTCATCCGTCTGTTTTATGAACTGTATGACCCTTACTCTATGTTCTTTTTTTCTGACATATTTCATGCCTCTGTTTCATTTAGTTCCTTTTTAGCGATTTCTCTTTTTCTTTGCTTGGGGGTTGTTTTTGCTGTCTCTTTCTGGCCCTGGGCACCCTGCTTGGGGTTTGAGAGGTTGAAGACCCTATCACGGCAATGATCCAGAAATCATTAGCCCAGAGACTGGATCTGCCTTGAGTCTCATGCCTTTGTTGTCTCTCCTCTGAGTTGTAGCCCCTTCTCCCATGTATCTGGCCCCTCAGTTGTCTGCTTCAGATGCTTGGGGTGGTGGGAGTGTGTTCACAGTTCCTCTGACGTGAGACTCCCTGTGACGACCCAGAGCCCTCTGGCATGCAATTTGCTGTGAGGCCCCAGCACCCGTGGCAGGATGGTGCCCTAGGTCCCTCTGGCAATGCACTTGCAGCAGGGTCCTGTGGCCACTGGCTGGGCACACTGCATTTCTCCGGGTCACCCCAGAAGTGTTCTCCTGTGGCCCGGAGTGGGGCGTGTGCTGGGTTGCTCCAGGTAGCCCCTGCGGAACTTTCCCAGGGGCCAGGGAGAAGTGGGTGTGAGTTTCTCTGGGTCACACAGTCAGAGCTCTCCTGTGGCTTGGAGTGGGGCATGTGCTGGTTTACTCCAGGTCACCCTGGCAGCAAGTCCCTGCACTCAGTGTGGAGTGGGTGTGGGTTGCTCTGGGTCACACAATCCTTGCTTTCTTGTAGCCCAGAGTGAGGCATGCCCTGGGTTGCTCCTAGTGGCCCCAGAAGGACTGTCCTGGTGGTCAGGGTGGAGCAGGGGTGGGTTGCTCTGGCTCACACAGTCAGAGCTCTCCTGTGGCCCTGAGTTACAGGCATGCTGGGTTGCTCTGGATCACCCCTCCAAGGCCAGGGTAGAGCGGGGGCGGGTTGCTCTGGGTCGCACAGTCTGCACTATCCTGTGACCTGGAGTAGGGCATGCTCTGGGTTGCTCCAGGTTGCCTCTGCAGCAAGTCCCAGGGCTGGGGGTGGAGTGGGTGCCAGGTGACTCCAGGTCAGGCTAGCAGCATGGTTTTGGGATCCAGTGGGGCATAGGTTCCCCCTGGCTTGCTCTCACTGTGGGGTCCTGGAGCCCGATCCAGGGAGGCTGGGTACTGGTGGGCTGGTGAGGAGTCCTGGTGCAGGATGTTGCTCTGGTGAGCACTCCCTGCAGATGTCTGGGTGCCTGCCAGGAGGTACTGAGCCACTCACTGCCAAGGCACAGTGGTGGTTCCATATGGGTTATGACTGGCAAGCAGCATTCTCTAGGCATCCTCTTCCCTCTCTTATTGAAAATTGTCTCCTCAGCTGTGTGTAATTTGTTAATTCAGGGCGGATGTTCTCCGATTTATTTATTTATGTATGTATGTATGTATGTATGTATGTATGTATGTATGTATATATTTATTTTCAGTTTTAAATATTTTATTTTGTCTATGCTTCTATGGTTACCTGTCAGAGAGAAAGTTCTGATTTCAAGAGAAAACAATTGGATTGTTACCTCTTTCTCTACCTCTTACATAAATATTTATTTCTTCGTAACTCACTATATTATGATTAATTGGTTTACATGTCTGTCATTCCCTCTAGATTGTGAATCTCTTCAGGTCAGGAATTATATCTTTTTTTAAAAAAAATTCTTAATTGTTTAAAGTATTACATAAGTCTCCCTTTCCCCCCATTAACTTCTCCCCAGCAACCCCCACCCCCAGCACATACCCTCACCCCCCTACAGTCTGTGTTCATTGGTTATGCTCATATGCATGCATACAAGTCCTTTGGTTGATCTCTTACCCCCTCACCCCCTGCCTTCTCTCATAGGTTGGACAGTCTGTTCGATGCTTCTATGACTCTGGTTCTATTTTTGTTCATCAGTTTATGTTGTTCCTTATATTCCACAAACAAGTGAGATCATATGATATTTATTTTTCTCTGACTGGCTTATTTGGCTTAGCATAATGCTCTCTAGTTCCATCCATGCTGTTGCAAATAGTAAGAATTCCTTCTTTTTTACAGCAGGGTAGTATTCCATTTTGTAGATATACCACAGCTTTCTAATCCACTCATCTGCTGATGGACACAGGCTGTTTCCTAATTTTAGCTATTGTAAATTGTGCTGCTATGAGCATAGGGGTGCATATATCCTTTCTGATTGGTGTTTCTGTTTTCTTGGTATATATTCCTAGAAGTGGGATTACTGGGTCAAATGGCAGTTCCGTTTTTAATTTTTTGAGGAAACACTTGCTCTTCTTCTTGTCCTTCTGGCACCCCTATTATACGTATATTGCTTTGTTTCATGTTGTCCCAAAGCTCGCTTAGCATCTCCTCCTGCCTTTTAATTTTTTTCTCCAATTGCAGTTCAAATCGGATGTGTTTTGCTGCCCTGTCTTCTAATTCACTAATTTGGTCCTCCACTTCTTCTAGTCTACTGTTGAAACCCTCCATAGTGTTTTTTATTGTAGCTATATCACTTTGTATTTCCTTTTGATTCTTATATAAGTTGTTGATATTCTCATCCAATCTGGTTTATGAACTGTATGCCCCTTATTCTGAATTCTTTTTTGGACAAATTGCATGCCTCCTTTTCATTTAGTTCCTTTTCTGGCACTTCCTCCTTTTCTTGCCTTTGGGGGTTGTTTCTTTTTCTCCCAATTTTTGCTCTCACTGAAGGATCTAGGTATCGAGTCACACTGGGCTCGTGACTGCAGCGGTGGGCTTGTCAGCACGTTGCATGGTCACCAGGCCTGGAGTCGATGTGTCACTCTTGGTGGTAATTCGAGTGGTCACGGTACCTGGGGTTGTTGCATGAAGCACCTGGTGTTGCTTCATAGGGCTTGGCTGCTCACGCTTGGTTGTGGTGCCCAGGTTGCTGCGCTGGGCTTGGTGGCAGCTGGCGTCTGGGATTGCTGCGTGAGGCACATGGGGTTTCTGCATAAGGCTTGGCTGCTCATGCTCAGTTTCGGTGCTCGAGGTTGTTGTGTTGGGCTTGGCAGCGCTTAGTTTGGTCATGGCATCCAGGGTTGCTGCATAAGGCTTGACTGTTTACATGCGGATAGGGTGCCCGGGGTTCCGACATAAGACTTGGCTGTTCACGCATGGTCGCTGAGCCCAGGGTTGCTATGTAAGGCTTCTGTTCTCTGATTCAGTTGCTTTTTTGGCCTGGCCCCAGGAGGAGGTGCATGACACTTCTGCCTATTTGACCGCCATTTTGTGTCTATGTTAGTTTCTTTTGTGGGTGGCAAAGTAACCTTATCTTTGTGTAGTTAGACAAAATTATGAAATGGCCTTATTTTGTTTCACTTTATCATGGTGTCAGAATAACCTAGTCTGAGGTTGGTATGTGTGAGATGGTTTATGTTGAATTTACCAATCCCACAATGTGAGAATAGCATAGCATTGCTGTGCCAGGCCAGCTTTTGGATATCAATTGCTTCTATATCTGTCTTTGTCTGTATCTCATTCTCTTTACACGCACACACACACACACATACACACACACATACACACATATGCGCACACACACTATATATACATTCACACACTATTTTTACAAAAATTAAATAATTCTATGTATACTCTTTTGTAAATTCTTTTTTTCACTTAACCATTTATTTGATAATATTTTTTTTCCTGTCAAAAGTAATAATTCTGTGAAAGGATTGAGAAGTACAGATTGGTAGTTACAAAATAGTCATGGGGATGTAAAGTACAGCATAGAAATATAGTTAATGATATTGTAATAACTATGCATGGTTTCGGTTGGGTAGAGGAAATGTCAGGGGGAACACTTTGTAGTGTTATATATTTGTGCAACCACTATGCTGTACACCTGAAACTAATACAAAATATTATTGAATATAAACTGTAATTTATTTATTTTTCTTTATTGATTAAGGTATTACAAAAGTGTCCTTATCCCCCATTGTTCTCCCATCCCTCCAGTGCTGCCCTCACCCTCACCCCCTGTTGTCTGCATCCATCGCTTATGCTTATATGCATGCATACAAGTCCTTTGGTTGATCTCTCCCACTTACCCAAACCCTCCCCTACCTTCCCTCTGAGGTTTGAGCATATGATCAATGCTTCTCTGTCTCTAGATCTGTTTTTGTTCATCAGTTTATGTTGTTCATTATAATCCACAAATGAGTGAGATCATGTGATATTTATCTTTCTCTGACTGACTTATTTCACTTAGCATAATGCTCTCCAGCTCCATCCATGCTGTTGGAAATGGTAGGAGTTCCATCTTTTTATAGCAGCATAGTATTCCATTGTGCAGATGTATCAAAGTATTTTAATCCACTCATCTGCACATGGGCACTTAGGCTGTTTCCAAATCTTAGCTATGGTAAATTGTGCTGCTATGAACATAGGGGTGCATATGTCCTTTCTGATTGGTGTTTCTAGTTCCTTGGATATATTCCTAGAAGTGGGATCACTGGGTCAAATGGGAGTTCCATTTTTAGTTTTTTGAGGAAACTCCATACTGTTCTCCACAGTGGCTGCACCAGTCTGCATTCCTACCAGCAGTGCACGAGGGTTCCTGTTTCTCTGCATCCTCACCAGCATTTGTCATTTGTTGATTTGTTGATGATAGCCATTCTGACAGGTGTGAGATGGTACCGCATTGTCGTTTTGATTTGCATCTCTCGGATAATTAGTGACTTTGAGCATGTTTCCATATGTCTCTTGGTCTTCCTTCTGTCTTCTTTCGAAAAGATTCTATTTAGGTCTGTTGCTCATTTTTTTATTGGATCATTTATCTTCCTTTTATTAAGTTGTATAAGTTCCCTGTAGATGTTGGAGATTAAACCTTTATCAGTGATAACATTTGCAAATATGTTCTCCCATACAGTGGGATTTCTTGTTATTTTGTTGATGTTTTCTTTTGCTGTGCAAAAGCTTTTTATTTTGATGTAGCCCCATTTGTTTATTTTCTATTTAGTTTCCATTGCCCTAGGAGCTGTGTCGGTGAAGATATTGCTTCAGCATATATCTTAGATTTTGCTGCCTGTGGATTCCTCTAATATTTTTATGGTTTCCTATCTTACTTTTAAGTCCTGTATCCATTTTGAGTTTATTTTTGTGTATGGTGTAAGTTGGTGATCTAGTTTCATTTTTTTGCATGTGTCTGACCAAATTTCCCAGCACCATTTATTGAAGAGACTGTCTTGACTCCATTGTATGTTCTTGCCTCCTTTGACAAATATTAATTGAGCATAGTGGTTTGGGTCAATTTCTGGGTTCTCTATTCTATTCCATTGGTCTATATGTCTCTTCTTGTGCCAGTACCAGGCAGTTTTGAGAACCGTGGCTTTGTAATACATCTTGATATCTGATATTGAGATCCCTTCTACTTTCTTCTTTCTCAGGATCGCTGCAGCTATTTGGGGTTTTTATTAACTGTAATTTAAATAAAATTAAAAATATAATGAAAAACAGAAAAAGTTCAACACTGACTATTGTAGGAATAAGAACATTTACAATTCTGGAAAAATAGATGTTGGGTTTCTGTTTTTAAAAAATTCTACGACGTCACTTTTACTGGCTACATAGTATTCCACTACATAGATGTACTTAAATTTACCTTTTATTTATTTAACCTTTTGCATATTGGTGCACATTTAGATTGTTTCCATCAGTTTGCTATTGTACACCTGACAGTGTAAACCAGCCGTGGGCAAACTACTGCCCGCGGGCCGCATCTGGCTGTTCTATCCGGTTCTCTTGCCCTCCCCTCTGCTCCTTTACTTTGAATTTATATTAGTTCACACAAACACTCCATCCATGCTTTTGTTCCAGCCCTCTGGTCCAGTTTAAGAACCCATTGTGGCCCTTGAGTCAAAAAGTTTGCCCACCCCTGGAACCCTACTGGTTGAAAAGCCAATTAGAGTCTAGATTCTGACATGGAATATTTCTTAGTTCTGAAAGCGATCTTCATATACCCTGGGTGTGACATGGGGTCTGTTATGGATTGAATTTTGTGTCCCCAGAAAATTCTTATGTTCAAGCACCAACCCCCGTGTGGATGTATGGAGATGGGGCCTCTAAGGACGTAATAAAGGTTAAATGAGATCCTAAGGTTGGAGCCTGATCCAATAGAATAGTGTCCTTAGAAAAAGAAACACCTGAGTGTGAGCTCTCTTGCACACAATGAGGAAAGATAATATGAAGACAGAGAGAAGATGACTGTCTATGAGCCAGGAAGATACCTCTAGCCAGGAACCAAATTTGTCAGCAACTTTATCTTGGATTTCTCAGACTCCAGAACTATGGGGAAATAAATTTCAGTTGTTTCAGCCACCCAGTCTATAGTATTTCCTTCCTTTTTTTTTAAAAAAAATATTTTATTGATTTTTTACAGAGAGGAAGAGAGAGGGATAGAGAGTTAGAAACATCGATGAGAGAGAGAGACATCGATCAGCTGCCATCTGCACGCTCCCTACTGGGGATGCGCCCACAACCCAGGTACATGCCCTTGACCAGAATTGAATCCGGGACCCTTCAGTCCACAGGCTGATGCTCTATCCACTGAGCCAAACCAGTTAGGGCTATAGTATTTTCTTATAGTAGCTTCAGCAGACTAATACAGTGTTCATTGGCCAAATTCTATGAATCTACCTGGGATTTATTTTATATATTTATATTTAATGATTACATGTTTACAGTATATAAATATCCTATATAATAAAGAGCTAATATGCAAATTGATTATCACTCCAACACACAACATGGCTGCCCCCATGTGGTCAAAGATGGCCGCTCGCATGTGGACACAAGATAGCCGCCACATGATGGCCAGCAGGGGAGGGCAGTTGGGGGCGACCAGGGAAGCAGGGGAGGGTAGTTGGGAGGGACCAGGCCTGCAAGGGAAGGCATTTGAGGGCCATCAGGCCTTCAGGGGAGGGCAGTTAGGGGTGACCAGGCCGGCAGAGGAGGGCAGTTGGGGGGAACCAGGCCTGCAGGGGAGGGCAGTTGGGGGCAATCAGGCCAGCAGGGAAGAGCAGTTAGGGGCGACCAGGCCTGCTGGGGAGGGCAGTTAGGGATGACTGGGCTGGCAGGAGAGGGCAGTTAGGAGCAACCAGGCCTGCAGGGGAGTGCAGTTGGGGGTGAGCAGGCCAGAAGGGGAGGGCAGTAGGGGACAACCAGGACAGCAGAAGAGGGCAGTTGTGGGCGACCAGGCCAGCAGGGGAGGGCAGTTGGATGGACCAGGCCTGCAGGGGAGGGTAGTTGGGTGGAACCAGGCCTGCAGGGGAGGGCAGTTAGGGGTGACCAGGCCTGCAGGGGAGGACAGTTGGGGGCAACCAGGCCAGCAGGGGAGGGCAGTTGTGGGCGACCAGGCCAGCAGGGAAGAGCAGTTAGGGGCTAGCAGGCCGGCTGGGGAGGGCAGTTAGGGGTGACTGGGCTGGCAGAGGAGGGCAGTTGGGGGGGACCAGGCCTGCAGGGGAGGGCAGTTAGCGGCGACCAGGCTGGCTGGGGAGGGCAGTTGGGGAGGACCAGGCCAGCAGGGGTGGGCAATTGGGGGCAACCAGGCCAACAGGGGAGGGAAATTAGGGGTGATCAGGCCAGCAGGGGAGGGCAGTTGGGGGCTACCAGGCCTTCAGGGGAGGACAGTTGGGGGTGACCAGGCCTGCAGAGGAGAGCATTTGGGGGTGACCAGGCCTGCAGGGAAGGACAGTTTGGGGCAACCAGGCCAGCAGGGGAGGGCAGTTGTGGGCGCCCAGGCCAGCAGGGGAGGGCAATTGGGGGCAACCAGGCCAACAGGGGAGCGAAGTTAGGGGTGATCAGGCCAGCAGGGTAGGGCAGTTGGGGGTGACCAGGCCTGCAGGGGAGGTCAGTTGGGGGTGACCAGGCCTGCAGGGGAGGACAGTTTGTGTTGACCAGGCCTGCAGGGGAGGGCAGTTGTGGGTGACCAGGCCTGCAGGGGAGGGCAGTTGGGGGCAACCAGGTTGGCAGGGGAGGGTAGTTAGGGGTGACTGGGCCAGCAGGGGAGGGCAGTTGGGGGTGACCAGGCCTACAGGGGAGGACAGTTAGGGGCAACCAGGCTGGCAGGGTGGGCAGTTAGGGGCAATCAGGCTGTCAGAGGAGCTGTTAGGCATTGATCAGGCTGGCAGGGGAGTGGTTAGGGTTTGATCAGGCAGGCAGGCAGGCAAGCAGTTGGGAGCCAGCAGTAGTGGATTGTGAGAGGGATGTCCGACTGCCCTTTTAGGCCTGATCCCACTGGACATCCCTTGAGGGGTCCCAGATTGGAGAGGGTGCAGGCTGGGCTGAGGGACACACCCCTCCCCCTGTGCATGAATTTTGTGCACCAGGCTATATATATATATATATATATATATATATATATATATATTATTTATACACACATACTTGTATTCATTGTCTATATATTCTAATTTATATACAGGGGTTGGAAAATGTAGGTATATAGTTGTGAGTACAGGAAACACAGAATTTTTTCTTGAATTATTATTTATTAATTATTGTATTATTTTCTACATGAACAACTGTTAATTTTGCCCACTCCTGTATTCTAATTAATTAGTGAACTTTCCTTTCACTTTTTAAACTTTTCAGATAGGGGTATAATTAATTGCTCTCTCTACTTTTATTATTAATATAAACATTTAAAAGTTATGAGTTTTCCTCTCAGTATTACTTTAGCATCAACTCACACATTTTTAATATTTTTATTGACTTTTATAGAGAGAGGAAGACAGAGGGAGAGAGAAATAGTAACATTATGTGAGAGCAGACCATCCATTTGCTGCTTCCTGAACACCCCCTAGCAGGGATCGAGCCTGCAACCCGGGGATATGCCCTGACCAGGAATTGAACCAGTAACCTTTTGGTGCACAGGACTATGCCCAACCAACTGAGCCACACCAGTCAGGCAACTCATACATTTTTTAAAATAACTTTATTTTGGAATAATTTTACACTTACAGAGAAAACTGCAAAGATCATATACAGTTCCCATATAACCCTCACTCAGTTTCTCCTAATGTTAATATCTTCTATAACCACAGTACATTTGTCAAAACTAAGAAATTGACATTGGTACATTACTACTAATTAAACTCCACATTTTACTGGGATTTCACCATTTTTTTCACTAACATTTAGGATACCACATTGCATTTAGTCATCATGTCTTTTTAGTTTTCTGGTGTGTGATTTTCTTTTCTTGTTTCCACGACTTCAATGATTTTCATGAGTACTGATTAGGTATTTTATAAAATGTTCCTCGACTTGGGCTTTTATGATATTTTTCTCATAGTTAGACTGGGTTTGTGGGTTTGGAGAAGAATAGTGCAGAGGTGAATGCCTTTTTCATTACATGATCTCAACATGGCTTACTGCTTGTGTGTTCACCTTGATCAGCTGGTTTAGGCTGTGTTTGCCTCGTTTTTCCACTGGAAAGTTACTGTTTTTCCCTTTCCACACTCTATTCTTTGGAATTGAGTCACTAAGTCTAGTCCAAACTTGAAGGTGGCAAGAGGATCAAGCTCCATCTACTGGAAGGGAGAGTATCTACATACATTATTTGTAATTCTGTAAGGAATTACAAAATTGCCATTTATCCATTTATTCAATCATTTATTTATATCAGTATAAACCCATGTATATTTATTTTATACTTTGTTTTTTAAATATTTTTATTGACTTTTAGAGAGAGAGGAAGGGAGAGGGATAGGGAGATAGAAACATGGATGAAAAACATCATCAATCAACTGTCTCCTGCATGCCCCCTACTGGGAATCAGCTTGCAACCAGGGCATGTGCCCTGACCGAGAATAGAACCAATGACCTCTTGGTTCATGGCTCAATGCTCAACCACTGAGCCACATGGGCAGGGTTATTTTATACTTTGAATAATAATCCAATACTACATTATTTATCTTGTTGCTCCAATTGTTTCAGCTATGGCCATTGAGAGCTCTTCCTGGTTGCTCCTGTATATCCTTTTGACATGCCCCCATCCTTTTATCTTTTGAGCACTTCCTTGCTGTATTTACATTTTGTTTGTTTCCCCTAACATATTCTATTAGGGGCCCACTGCATGAATTCGTGAACCTTGAAAGGAACTGTGGGCCACAAGGCTGCAGTGTGCACAGGGGCGGGTCTTAGCCCATCCTCTGCACCCCTGCCTGGTCTCTCCCACCATGACCCGCCCCCCCCCACACCCTCTCTGCCAGCAGCCCCGCTCCCGCTGCAGCCGCTCCCCTGCACTGACAGCCCTAGCCCCGCTTGCACGTGCTGACAGCGTGGAGTGATTGGGGCCAGCACCAGCAGTGGGTGCTAGTGGGGCCGGGGCCATCGGTGGGTGTGAGCTGCGGCTGCTGCCCCAATCGCCCCTCAGGAGCACAGGGTGGTGGAGAAGCCCTCAGGGGCAATTGGGGCGGGGGCTGGCAGCAGGTGTGGGCAGTGGCTCTGGCACAGGTTGCCGGTGTGAGCGGGGCTGGCACTGGGAGTGGATGCAAGCAGCAGCTCCGGTGCCAGCAGTGGGTGCAAGCAGGCTGTCCCCAGCAGTGGGTGCAAGAGGTGGCTGCCGGCCCTTATCACCCCTCAGGAACAGGGGGAGGTGAAGAACCCTCAGGGGCAATCAGGACTGGCAGCTGCCACTCACACCCACTGATGGCGCTAGGCACTGGCAGCAGGTGCAAGCACTGGGCAGGACCGATGTGCATGGGAGCAAAGAATTTTGGCTCGCCCCAATGACAGAGACCGGTGCCCCGCCTCGCTCTAGTGCCCCCTCTCACCTGTTCCACCATCCTGCCTTGGCCAATGCCCACCATGTTCAGCATTCTGCCACCTGCTGCTGATGCCCACCATGTTTCACATGTGCCCCCTGGTGGTCAGTGCATGTCATAGTGACCAGTTGTTCGGTTGTTCCGCTGTTCTGTCTATTTGCATATTAGGGTTTTATATTTATAGACTAGAGGCCCGGTGCACGAAATTCGTGCATGGGGGAGGGGTGTCCCTCAGCCCAGCCTGCACCCACTCCAATCTGGGACATCCCTCTCACAATCTAGGACTGCTGGTTCCCAGCTGCTCGCCTGCCTGCCAGCCTGATTGCCCCTAACTGCTTCTGCCTGCCAGCCTGATCACCCCTAACCACTGCCCTGCCAGCCTGATCAATGCCTAACTGCTCCCCTGATGGCCTGATTGCCCCTAACTGCCCTTCCCTGACAGCCTGGTCCCCCCTAACTGCCCTCCCCTGCAGGCCTGGTCCCCCCCAACTGCCCTCCCCTGTTGGCCTGGTCCCCCCCAACTGCCCTCCCCTGTTGGTCTGATAGCCCCCAACTGCCCTCCCCTGCAGGTCTAGTTCCCCCCAACTGCTCTCCCCTGCAGGCCCGGTCCCCCCAACTGCCCTCCCTGCAGGCCTGGTCCCCCCCAACTGCCCTCCCCTGCAGGCCTGATCACCCCCAAGTGCCCTGCCTTTCAGGCCTGGTCCCTCCCAACTTCCCTCCTCTGCTGGCCTGATTACCCACAACTGCCCTCCCCTGCCGGCCATCTTGTGGCGGCTATCTTGTGTCCACATGGGGGCGGCCATCTTTGACCACATGGGAGTGGCCATCTTGTGTGTTGGAGTGATGGTCAATCTGCATATTACCTCTTTATTAGCTAGGATTATTGTCTCTAATTTTTTCTGAGCTTGTTTGCCAGGAAAATAATTTTAATTCTTATTCACTAGGGACTCTAATTCTATATTTATTATTTATTTCTTAGTTTACTGTCCTGTGTTCTGTGACTATAGTATGTAGAATTTCTGCCTTTTTATTTACTAAGAGCATTTTTTAATTCAAATACACAAATAATAGTTGTGAATGATTCATGTGCACTTGAAAAGAAAATGTAATTCCTTGTCTTGCTCATTATATTCTTATTACTTGACAGCTTAACCTACATTAGTTATTGTATTATTCAGCTCCATACTTTTTAAAATCAGTTTTTATTCTTGATTTGTATCCTGATAGCAGAGCATTGAGTTCTCCAGTCACATTATACAGTAGACCCTTGGAACACATCACAAAGCATGCAACCTGAGACAATGTGATTTTCATCCACAAATGCAGTAAAGGTATAACTGAAAATTTCAAGTTTCTTCTTCACATCTTTAATGTAGTTAACTATGAGTAGAGAGTGTCAAAGCCAAGTTTATGTTTAGATACAGTTTAGTTCATTCACTAGCTAAGTCACTTGTTTTAGCAGAATTAGAAATTGCCCACAAGTCATGAGCCTTCTGGATTCATCCATTCAACAATTATTTCTTAAGTATCCACAATGAGCCGGGCACTGAGCTAAGGATACAGAGATGAGTGAGATACTCATAGCCCCTATGCTCATGGATCTTCAGTGTAGTGCCATTTACTTGCAGATTATTGAAACTACATGAAATCTGTCAGTTCCAAAGTTCTGCTCTGTGTTTAATTTTTCCTCAAAGTTCTTTTTTCAGTCTTTATTTTACTTAGTTTTACGCTATCTTATTTAGCTTATTAGACTTTCATTGAATAGCATACTTTTGATCCACATTCCCTTACATCATCTCTTTAGTGCCTGTCTTCTATGAAATCCCAATGAAACCCCTTCTTTCTTTCCTAGAAATAAACATATCTTAGGTGAATATTACATGCCAGGCACTGCTTTATACATTTGGAATGTTGTGACAAGTAAGATAGTTTTCATTCTCAAACTAGTAGGAAAAATTTGCACAGAAGAAAATAATTATTCTGTAATATAATATGTTAACTACCATAGTAGAGCCAAGAAAAGGGTATGGAAGAATGGAGGAAGGGGTTGTTAATTCTGTCTGGTGAAGGCTTCATTTGAGAAGATAATATTTGATGGGGGCTTGCAAATGAATAGGCTTTACCATGTAGAGAAAACATGTTTCAAAAGCAAAAACATGTGAAAATGTTCATAAAACATGAAGTAGTCCAGTGAACTACTTTAGACCATGATAAAGAGTGATCAGAGATTAACAGGGCCAGAGAAGGGCCTTTGCTGGCCTTTATGATGGATTGATCAACTATTATGTATATAGGGAGGCATTGAACTTCCTGGATGATAGTCTAGGTCAGTGGTCGGCAAACTGTGGCTCACGAGTCATGTGCAGCTCTTTGGCCCCTTGAGTGTGGCTCTTCCACAAAATACCACGGCCTGGGCGAGTCTATTTTGAAGAAGTGGCCTTAGAAGAAGTTTAAGTTTAAAAAAAGACATTTCAATCGTTGTACTGTTGATATTTGGCTCTGTTGACTAATGAGTTTGCCGACCACTGGTCTAGGTCCAAGAGACGATTACTAAGTACAGCTCTTCCCTCTGTGGGGAAGCCTTCTGGATACCACTCAAGTGTTCTGCTCACTTTCTGCCCTCATTATTACCTCAGACAGACTCCTGGATATTTGGTCCATTAGGATCACCATCCTGACCACTCTTTGGAAATGTTTCTTCCTGCCTTCACATTCCATGATTAAATCCTACTGATTAGTTCCCTTGATGACCACCACGTATAAAGTCACTGTAACACTCAGAGTATGAGACAAAACCTTAGAGTTTTAGAGTATCTTTAAAATACTCATAGGGGAGGAGGAGGGAAAGAGAGAACAAGAGATTACACTCTTGGGGAGAGGGTGAGGGTGGGGAGAAAAGATATGGGAGGATGAATTTTTGAGAAGGAGCAAGTAGCTGATGCTAATAAGAAACCAAGGGACTTCCAGTCAAGATGGCAGTGAAGGTAAATATGGTACTCAAATACTCCTATAACCACAGCAAAATTAGAACTAAATTACAAAACAACCATCATTCAGAACTGCCTGAAATCTAGCTGAACAGATGTTCTACAACTAAGGATATAAAGAAGTCACGTTTATAATGTTAGGAGGGGTGGAAACACAGAATGAGCTGGTTTCTTTATATGCATGCATACAAACCCATGTGTGGATAAAAATCAGGAAGGATATCTTGGCTGTGGAGGTTTCCCTGAGGAATGAGGAGTCACAGCCCCATCCCAGGGTTACATTGCCAGGAAGAGAAGTCCCCATAACTTCTGGATGTAAAAACCAGCGTGGATTGAGGAAGGAGGCTGAGGATGCTGGAGTCTGAGGTAGTTCCTCTTTTTAAAAAATCTTTATTGTTGAGAGTATTACAGATGTCCCCTATTTTCCCCCTTGCACCCTACTAAAAGGTTCCTACCACAACCCAGGCCTTCAACACCTTATGGTCTGTGTTCATGGGCAATGCATATATGCATATTAGTTCTTTGGTTAATCTCTTCCCACCCCTACACCTTTCCCCCTGATTTGTCAGTGTGTTTCATGCCTCTGATTCTATTTTTTTTATTGATTTTTTTATTTTTATTTTTAAATAAATCTTTATTCAGATTATTACAATTATTTCTCCTTTCCCCCCGATAGCTCCCCTCCACCCATTTCCCACCCCACCTTCTGCCCTTACCTCCCCCACACTGTCCTCATCCATAGGTGTATGATTTTTGTCCATTCTCTTCATGAACCCCCCATACCCTTTTCCCCCTGAGAATTATCAGTCCACTCCCTTTCTATGCCCATGATTCTATTATATTCACCAGATTATTCTGTCCCTCAGGTTTTTAATTCACTTGATTTTTAGGTTCACTTGTTGATAGATATGTATTTGTTGTTCATAATTTTTATCTTTACTTTTTTCTTCTTCCTCTTCTTTAAGAATACCTTTCAGCATTTCATATAATACTGGTTTGGTGGTGATGAACTCCTTTAGCTTTTTCTTGTCTGTGAAACTCTTTATCTGCCCTTCAATTCTGAATGATAGCTTTGCTGGGTAGAGTAATCTTGGTTGTAAGTTCTTGCTATTCATCACATTGAACATTTCTTGCCACTCCCGTCTGGCCTGCATAGTTTCTGTTGAAAAGTCAGCTGACAGTCGTATAGGTGCTCCCTTGTAGGTAACTAACTGTTTTTCTCTTGCTGCTTTTAATATTCTCTCTTTGTCTTTTGCTCTTGGCATTTTAATGATGATGTGTCTTGGTGTGGTCCTCTTTGGATTCCTTTTGTTTGGGGTTCTGTGGGCTTCCTGGACTTGTAAGTCTATTTCTTTCACCAGGTGGGGGAAGTTTTCGGTCATTATTTCTTCAAATAGGTTTTCAGTATCTTGCTCTCTCTCTTCTTCTGGCACCCCCATAATTCTGATGTTGGTATGCTTGAAGTTGTCCCAGAGTCTTCTTACATTATCTTCAACTTTTTGGATTTTTTTTTTTTGCTTTTTGCTTTTTCGGTTGAGTGTTTTTTGCTTCTTTGTAATTCAATTCTTTGACTTGATTTTTGTGTTCCTCTTGTCTGTTTTTGGGTCTCTGTATAATATTTTTTATTTCAGTCAGTGTATGTTTAATTTCTAGTTGGTCCTTTTTCATATCTTCGAGGGTCTTGTTATATTTATCGGCCTTTTCTAGGATATTCTTAAAAAGCCTTATAACCGTGGTTTTGAATTCTATATCCAGTCATTTGTTTTCCTCCATTTCTTTCGTTTGTGATCTGATTCTTTGACGCCGCATTTTCATTGCTTCCCTGAGTTGGTAAGGTAGATTTGTGTGCTAGGTTTCCAATATGGCCCAATGGGTCTGCCTCCCCAGTTAACCTGAGGTGGACACTCTTGGTGCACCCCTTTGTGGACTGTGTGTACAGCCTTGTTGTAATTAAGTCTTTATTGTTGTTGGTATCACTGGGAAGAATTGACTTCCAGGCCAGTTGGCTGTAAGGATCAGCTGTGTCTATGCTGGGAGAAGTTCAGTGCTGGAGACAGCCTTATAGGATTAGACTTGCCAAATTGCAATATCCTCTGTGCTCAGCTTGGATGGGGTGGAGTCTCAGTCTTGGCTTCCCGTCAGCCTTGCCCTTGCGCACACGTGCGTGCCTTCAGACCTCTGCCTTCCCGGCTCCTGAGTCTCTGCCCGAGAGTCCAGACTCCCCCCACAAGAGCGTGGGTCCCCAGGGGCTCGCCTGGAACTGGAGTTCACTGCAGTCAGAACTGGGGCTCAGTGCATTCAGGAGCCTCTGACTCCCTTCCACTAGGGAAAGCCTGTGGCAACCTCCGCAGCCTTTGTGCTCACTGGCGCGCGCGCGCGCTTTCAGTCCTCCGCCTTCCCCGGCTTCCGAGTCTCCGCCCGAGAGTCCAGACTCCCCCCACAAGAGCGTGGGTCCCCAGGGGCTCGCCTGGAACTGGGGTTCACTGCAGTCAGAACTGGGCTCAGTGCCTTCAGGAGCCTCTGACTCCCTTCCACTAGGGAAAGCCTGTGGCAACCTCCGCAGCCTTTGTGCGCACTGGCGCGCAATCGCTTTCAGTCCTCCACCTTCCCCAGCTCCCGAGTCTCCGCCCGAGAGTCCAGACTCCCCCCACAAGAGTGTGGGTCCCCAGGGACTCGCCTGGAACTGGGGTTCACTGCAGTCAGAACTGGGGCTCAGTGCATTCAGGAGCCTCTGACTCCCTTCCACTAGGGAAAGCCTGTGGCAACCTCCGCAGCCTTTGTGCGCACTGGCGCGCAATCGCTTTCAGTCCTCCGCCTTCCCCGGCTCCCGAGTCTCCGCCCGAGAGTCCAGACTCCCCCCGTAAGGGCGTGGGTCCCCAGGGGCTTGCCCGGACCTGGGGTTCAGTGCAGTCAGAACTGGGATTCAGTGCGGTCGGGGGCTTCCTTCCCCCTTCCGCCAGAGAAAGTCAGCCAGGCTCTCAGCCGCCCTTCCTCTCTGCACGCACAAAGACCCTTTGCCGTACCTCCAATTCTCTGTGAGCTTTTCTCTTTCCTTCTAGTTGTAGAATTTTCACTCAGCCAGCTTTCCTGTGGTTCTGGATGGTGTTCGTTCTGTCTTGTGGTTGTAGTTTTGAAATTGTTGTGCGAGGCAGCAGTTTAGGTGTTTACCTATGCCGCCATCTTGGTTTCTCTCCTGATTCTATTTCATTCATCAGTTTATTGTGTTCATTAGACTCAAAATATAAGTGAGATCATGTGATATTTGTCTCTCAGCTTAGCATAATCATATTGGGGTCTTTCCATACTGTCTCAAAAGGTAATGTATCTTTATTTTTTACAGCTGCATAGTATTGCATTGTGTAAATGTACCAGTTCTTTTTTATCCATTCATCTACTGATGGGCATGTGGGCTGTTTCCAGATCTTAGCTATTGTAAATAATGCTGGTATGAACATAGGGATGCATATATTCTTTCTGATTGGTATTTCAGTCTTCTTAGGATATATTCCTAGAAGTGGGATCACTGGGTCAAATGGGACTTCCATTTTTAATTTTTTGTGGAAACTCCATACTGTTTTCCATAGTGGTTGTACCAGTCTGCATTCCCAGGGTTCCTTTTTCTCCACATCTTCACCAGCACTTGTTGCTTGTTGATTTTTTGATAATAGACATTCTGGCAAGTGTAAGGTAGTACCTCATTATCATTTTAATTTGCATCTCTCGAATGATTAGTGACTGAGTATTTTTTCACATGCCTTTTGGCCTCTTTATGTCCACTCTGGAGAAGTGTCTATTTAGGGTCTTTGCACATGTTTTTTATTGGATTGTTTGTATTCCTTTTGTTAAGTTGTATGAGTTCTCTCTCTCTCTCTCTCTCTCTCTCTCTCTATATATATATATATATATATATATATATATATATATATTACATATATATGTAATTTTTTATTATTTAAAGTATTACAAATAGTAGTATATGTCTCCTTTTCCCCCCATTGACCTCGCCCTGGCTTCCCCTACCCCCCCACACACACATGCCCTTGCCCCCTCCCCCCCCTCAGTGTCTGATGAACAGAAAAACTGGTGAATGGAATAGAATTAGGGGCATGGAAATGGAACAGGTTGATGATTCTCAGAGGGAAAGGGGTGCGAGGGTGTGTGGGAAGAGATTATACAAAGAGCTTATATGCATGTATACATTACCTATGGACACATACAATAAGGTGGTGAGGGCCTAGGGTGGGGTGGGAATTGGGTGGAGGAAAGCTATGGGGGGAAAAGAGGGACATCTGTAATAATCTCAACAATAAAGACTAATTTAAAAAGAAGAGTGGTGAAAGCGGACATCCCTGTTTTGTTCTTGTTCTTAGAGGAAATGGTTTTAGTTTTTGCCCATTGACTATGATGTTTGCTGTAAGTTTGTCATATATGGCCCTTATTATGTTGAGATATGCTCCCTCTATTCCCACTTTGTTGAGAGTTTTTATCAAAAATGGGTGTTGGATTCTGTCGAATGCTTTTTCTGCATCTATTGATATGAACATGTGATATTTGTCTTTCAGTTTGTTTATGTATCACATTTATTGATTTGTGAATATTGCACCAGCCTTCCATTCTTGGAATAAATACCACTTGGTTATGGTGTACAATCTTTTTAATATATTGCTGGGTCCATTTTCTGATATTTTGTTAAGGATTTTTTCATCAATGTTCATCAGGGATATTGGCCTATACTGTACTTCTCCTTCTTTGTAGTGTCTTTATCTGATTTTGGAATTAGGATAATGCTGGTCTTGTAAAAATAGCTTGGAGGTGTTCCTTCTTCTTGGATTTTTTGGAATAGTTTGAGGAGGATAGGTGTTAGTTTTTCTTTGAATGTTTAGTAAAACTTCCCTGTGAAGCCATCTGGACCACAGTTTTTATTTGCTGAGAGTTTTTCTTTTTTTAAATAATTCTTTATTGTTGAAAGCATTATATATGTCCCTCCCCCCTCCTTGACCCCCGCCAGCCCCAGGCCTTCAGCACCCTATTTTCTGTGTCCATGGGTTATACAAGGACACATATATGCATACAAGGTCTTTGGTTGATTACCTCCCACAGAGGTTTTTTATTATTATTATTATTACTGTTTCAATTTCATCAGTTGTTATTGGCCTATTCAGGTTTTCTAATTCTTCCTTATTCAATTTTGGAAGATGGTACTTTTTCTAGGAATTTGTCCATTTCATCCAGGATTTCCAGCTTTTTGGCATATAGTTGTTTATAGTATTTTATTACAATCCTTTGTATTTCTGTGGTGTCAGTTGTTACTTCACCTCTTTTGTTTCTGGTTTTATTTATTTGTTTGGGTACTCTCTCTTTTTAAAAAAATACATTTTATTGATTTTTTTTATAGAGAGGAGGGGAGAGGGATGAAGAGTTAGAAACATCGATGAGAGAGAAATATCTATCAGCTGCTTCCTGCACACTCCCTACTGGGAATGTGCCCACAACCAAGGTACATGCCCTTGACCGGAATCTAACCTGGGACCCTTCAGTTCGCAGGTAGACGCTCTATCCACTGAGCCAAACCAGTTAAGGCTGGGTCCTCTCTCTTTGTTTCTTGATGAGTCTGGCTAAAGTTTCATCAGTATTGTGTTGTTTTTTTAAAAAATATATTTTTTTTTATTGATTTCAGAGAGGAAGGAAGAGGGAGAGAGAGAGAAGCATCCATGATGAGAGAGAATCATGGATCGGCTGCCTCCTGCAAGTCCCCCACTGGAGATAGAGCCCACAACCCAGGCATGTGCCCTTGACTGGAATCGAACCTGGGACCTTTCAGTTCGCTGGCCGATGCTCTATCCACTGAGCCAAACCCGCTAGGGCCATCAATATTGTTTATCTTTTCATGAACCAGCTCTTGGTTTCATTGATCTTTTATATTGTGTTATTTTTAGTCTATATGGCATTTATTTCCACTCTTATCTTTATTATTTCCTTCCTTCTACTTACTCTGGGCTTTTCTTTTTTTTAAATATATTTTATTGATATTTCACAGAGAGGAAGGGAGAGGGACAGAGAGCCAGAAACATCGATGAGAGAGAAACATCGATCAGCTGCCTCCTGCACACCCCCCACTGAGGATGTGCCCACAACCACAGTACATGCCCTTGACCGGAATCGAACCCAGGACCTTTCAGTCTGCAGGCCGACGCTCTATCCACTGAGCCAAACCGGTTTCGGCTGGGCTTTTCTTGTTATTCTCTTTCTAATTCTTTAAATTGTTGGGTTAGATAGTTTATTATAAATTTTTCTTGTTTTTTTGTTTTTGTTTTTGAGGTAGGCCTATAGTGCTATGAACTTCCCTCTCAGGACTGCTTTCACTGTGTCTCATAGATTTTAGGTTGTTGTGTGTTCATTTTCTTTGTTTCCAGGAAGGTTTTAATTTTTTTTCCTTGATCTCATTAGTAACCCATTCATTGCTTAATAACATGCTATTTAGCCTCTATGTGTTTAAATGCTTTTGAGTGTTTTATTGTAGTTGATTTCTAATTTCATGCCATTGTGATCTGAGAAGATGCTTGATATGATTTCAATCTTGTTGATCTTATAGAGACTTTGTGTCCTAACATGTGGTCTATGAGAATGACCCATGTGTACTTGAGAAGAATGTATATTTTGCAGCTTTGAGATGAAATGTTCTGTAAATGTCAATTAATTCCATCTGATCTAGTATACTAGTATAGGTTAGGATCACTCTTTCCTTGTTGATTTAAAAAAATAATTATTTATTGTTGAAAGTATTACATATGTCTCCCTTTTCCCCCCATTGGCCCCCTCCAGCCCCCCTGCCTCACCCTCCCCTCCCACCCAGGCCTTCAGCACCCTATTGTCTGTGTCCATGGGTTATGTATATATGCATACAAGGTCTTTGGCTGATTACCTCCCACCCACCCACCTTCCCCAGCCTTCCCTCTGAGATTCCACATTCCTTGTTGATTTATTTTGTCTAGAAGATCTATCCAGTGATGTCAGTGGGGTGTTGTGGATAATTCCCTGAAGTATTTTTTATATATTTAGGTGCTCCTATACTGGGTGCATGTATGGTTACCAGGGTTATATCCTCTTGTTGTATTGATCCCTTTAGTATTATGAAGTGGCCTTCATTATCTCTTGTGATGGCCTTCATTTTGAAGTCTATTTTGTCAGATATAAGTATTGATACCCCAGCTTTTTTTTTTAATTTTCCATTTGCATGAAAAATTTTTCCCATCCCTACACTTTCATCATGTGTGTGTCTTTTGTTCTGAGGTGGGTCTCTTGTAGACAGCATATATATGGGTCATGTTTTCTTATCCATTCGGCTACACTATGTCTTTTGATTGGAGCATTTAAGCCACTTACATTTAAGGTTATTTTTGATAGCTACATATTTATTGCCATTTTTATTCTTTATGCCTATGTTCCTCTCTTTCTCTGTTTCTTCTTCTTCATACACCAGTCCCTTTAGCATTTCTTGCAGTGCTGGTTTGGTGGTAATAAAGTCCTTTAGCCTTTTTTTTAAAAAATCTGGGAAGCTCTTTATTTCACCTTCAAGTTTGAATGATAGCCTTGCCAGATAGAGTAGTCTTGGATTCAGTCCCTTGCTTTTTATTACTTTGTATACTTCATGCCATTCCTTTCTTGCCTGAAGTGTTTTTATAGAGAAATCAGCTGACATTCTAATGGGAGCTCCCTTGTAGGTAAGTTTTTGTCTCTCTCTTGCTGCCTTTAAGATTCTTTCTTTGTCTTTAATGTTTGCCATTTTAATTATGATGTGTCTAGATATGGGCCTTTTTAGGTTCATCTTGATTGGGACTCCCTGGGTTTCCTGAACTTGAGTGACTTTTTCCTTCACCAGGTTAGGGAATTTTTCTGTCATTATTTCCTCAAATAGGTTCTCTATTCCTTGCTCACATTCTCCCCCTTCTAGCAACTCTATGATGCAAATATTTTTCTGTTCATGTTGTCCCAAAGCTCCCTTAAACTACCCTCCTGCTTAAAAATTTGTTTTCTAATTGTTGTTCTGATAGGTTTTTTTTCTACATCATCTTCTAATTTGCTGATTTGGTCCTCAGCTTCTTTTAATCACTGGGGTGTACACCTGACACTAATATGATATTGTATGCCAACTGTAATTGAAAAACAAAAACTATTTAAAAAAAAGAAGAGCAGCTGCTTAAATAGAAATCCATCTGTTCTTTTACTCTTTCAGTTATATCTTTGTTCCCATGTGTGCCCTTCAGACACTTTTCTGGAAAAAATTTTGCTTTCATTTCCCCTTCCAGAGCAAGTTAAACATGTAAGAACAATTCATTGCAATTCCTCTTTTATTCAGTTATTTTCTGGTCACCCCCTATGAGGCCTCAACCCAGCCCCAATGACTCCTACCAAGGTAGGACCATTGTAATTAACCTAGTTATTAATAACTGAAAAGGAGCAAAGGAAAAGCCAAATATTATAGGCATGTCATTTGGGCAGCTTTGCCAGGAAGCTACAGCTCCCCATGGAGCTACCAATTCATTCCCTGAAGATCCCTGATGGAAGGGACTGGACAGGGGAGAATAAATGCATTTATAGTAAAGTTGGGGAGACTAGTGAAGATGCTGGCTGTCAGTCATATCTGGGAACAGGTCATTGGCTAGAGTAGGCATGGCCACTGCAAACACAGGAAAATTTGAGATATTTAATCCCCTAAACAAAGGAGTTCTCTCTCTTGTGCTCTTGGTTCTCTTGGGACTTTTGTTGCAGGGGGCACACCCTCTTAGCTTCCCATACACAATGGTCTGATGCTGAACTGGACCTGGCTACAACATGGAATGGAAACTCTAGACACTGGCTCTGATTTTAGTTCTACTGGATCCCCAGCTACACTTCTTCCAGGACTGGATTCAGAGAAACGGGACTTTAAAAACACAGAAATGTAATTCCATGCAAATAAAAATCACTAATCTTCCCATGTGAGTCTCCAAAGTTTTTTTTCTCAAATATTGTAAGGACTCCACCCCCAGAACTCGGTGGAAAAAAGGATATTCCACTTCCACTGATAACACTGATAGGTGCCAAAGTTAAATCAGCCACTTTCCCTGTATTTCCAGCAGCCTCTCTGCCATGGTAAGGAGTTTGAACTTTATCCTATATTTCCAAGACCAGCATTTCTAAGACTATATTTAGAGGAACGCTAAATGTTACATGAGATGGTACTTTGTGTTATTTAAAGCAAGTGTTCCATTGTCAGATAAGTTTGGGAAGTGCTAAATATTCTCTCTTATATAATCACAGTGCCCATTAGTGTAGTAAAGACTCTCAAAATATTTCAGTAAATACATCTATATAACTTGGTTTAATCCATCATATCCCTATAGTTTTTAACCACAGAGCCATTTTTCTGTGCAATGTTCATTAACATCTTTGGAATATAAGTAGGACCCAGATCATAATTTAGGATACGGTGGTAGAAGCACTGTAGGATCAATAAAGGATTTTAAGCAGAGGACTGACAAGTCAGACTTAAGATTTAGGAATAGCATCCTGTTGGCAGTATGATGAATGGATTGATTACAGAGGACTTTACTAGAGGGAATGGCAGTAGTCTAGGAAATTGGTGAGGTCTTTCAATAGGTGTGACAGTGGAGAAAAACAGAAGAGGTTGTATTAATATTAAAGTGGTAAAATTGATAGAACTTGGTGCCAAAATATGAGGTTAGAAAGGGGGGAGTTTGTTCACCAGATATTGGGTTTGTTGAAGTTAAAGTGCTTACTAGAGATTGGTAAGTTGGATATAGTGGTTTTGAGGGAAATTATGTGTAACTATTTTCTCTCTTTTCCGCATCCAGTGGGGCTAGAGAGTGGGTCCAATTCCTGAGTAGAGGCGGCTGGGGATTGAGACATAAAAGAAAGAGATAAGACACAGAGATAGAAAGAAAAGCTGGGGCTGGGTGGACCGCTGCCCTCTTCTGATGGAAAGACAGTGACCCAGAGCCCATACAGCATGTTTATTTTATACCCCCAAATACCAGGAAGTTTCACCAAAAGTTCAAGACAAAGGAGATTATTTGCATTCTTGAGTAGGCCCTGAACATTCCTGGTTATAGGCTGAATTTAGATATCAAAACCCACTTCCCCACACCATGGGCTGAAATGAAGGTCAAGCTGACAACACCCTTACCCTTTTGGCAAGGTGTGTTCCCAGGGCATGGCTTTGCCGATGCCACTGGGTTCAGCTGACAATAATTAAAGAATGCCCATGGAGGAGGATCCAAGATGGCAGCATAGGTAAACACCTAAACTGCTGCCTTGCACAACAATTTCAAAACTACAACTAAAATCCCGTGGTTCTATCACCCAGAACCACGGGAAAGCTGGCTGAGTGGAAGTTCTACAAATAGAAGGAAAGAGAAAAGAGCAGTGAGACGTGCACAAGCGCTGAAAAGCTGAGGTACGGAGGAGCGCGTATCGGGCTGGCGGCGGGCGATTGGGAGAGCTGCTTTTTTCAACCCAAAGGGAGACAAGCTCCTGATTACTCCGAACTCCAGTTTCTGGGGAGACACGGGGTACCCAAACTCCTACGGGGAGAAGCTGGATTGTCTGCCATCGGGTCGGAAAGTGAGGGTGGCTTGCTTGCAGGGCTGCGTGCAGGAATAATTGTTTACTGCGCTGGGGCACAGGACACGGGGAGGCGGTCGGAGACGCAGAGCCAGCTAACTGGCAGCCATCGCTGTTTGCCATGCCCTAGCCTAGTGACGCCCTGAGACCCCGCCCCGCACAACCTACAAACCCACCCAAGCTCCAAGCAGCGGCTTTAGCATATGAATGGCCTGCCTTATCACAGCTTAACCTAGCAAACTTGCAGCCTGGGTCAGACAGCTCCAAAACCTCCAAACCCCAAGCAAAGAGGAGAAAAACTGTAGTTCTCGCTGTAGCGCCTGCTGGGTGGCCTCAGACAGTAGCTGACCTGCACCCCATTGGAGATCCAGAAGCCAGTGTACCTAGTGGTCAGTGTGAGACACCAGATTTCAACTCCTCACATCCATAAGTGACACATTCAAGAGGCTGAGTCAGTGAGCACCAAAGCCCCACTGAAACAAGTCCTGCACCATAAGTGTGTCTCCAGCGCAGCAGTTCTTCCATTATAGACACAGTGGGTCCTCACAGCCAATTGGCTTGGAGGTCAATTCCTCCCAGTGTACCAACAGCAATCAAGGCTTAACTACACCAAGACTTTGCCCTCAGCCCACAAAGGGGTGTACCAAGAGCGTCCACCTCAAGTGATTGGGGAGGCTGAGCTACTGGCCCCTCTAGGTCACCTACCACACAAAGCCACTCCATCAACACAGGGAAGCAGAGACAAAGAAACATGTCATGAATGAAAGAAATGGAGGAAAGCAAACTACTGGACAACATAGAGTTCAGAACCACATTTATAAGGTTACTCAAGAATCTTCTAAAAACTGCCGAGAAACTTGATGAGACCTCCGAGGAGCTTAGTGAGACCTTCAAGGACCTTAATGAAAATGCCAAAAAAAAAATGGAAAAGGACCAGTCAGAAATTAAGCATACACTGTCTGCAATAAAGAATATACAGAAATTCAACTGTAGATCAAAGGACCCCAAGAATCAAACCAAAGATCTGAAATACGAGGAAACAAAAAACACCCAACCAGAAAAACAAAAAGAAAAAAGAATCCAAAAATATAAAGATAGTGTAAGGAGCCTCTGGGACAACTTTAAGTGTACCAACATCAGAATTTTTGGGGTGCCAGAAGAAGAGAGAGAGCAAAATATTGAAAACCTATTAGAAGAAATAATGACAGAAAACTTTCCCTACCTGGTGAAAGAAATAGACTTACAAGTCCAGGAAGCGCACAGAACCCCATACAAGAGGAATCCAAAGAGGACCGCACCAAGACACATAATAATTAAAATGCCAAGGGCAAAAGACAAAGAGAGAATCTTGAAAACAGCAAGAGAAAAACGGTTAGTTACCTACAAGGGAGTACCCATACGACTGTCAGCTGATTTCTCAACAGAAACTATGCAGCCCAGAAGGGAGTGGCAAGAAATATTCAAAGTGATGAACAGCAAGAACCTACAACCAAGATTACTCTACCCAGCAAAGCTATCATTCAGAGTTGAAGGTCAGATAAAGAGCTTCACAGACAAGAAAAAGCTAAAGGAGTTCATCACCACCAAACCAGGATTACATGAAATGCTGAAGGGTATTCTTTAAGAAGAGGAAGAAGAAGAAAAAGGTAAAGATAAAAATTATGAACAACAAAATGACATCAAATACATACCTACCAACAAGTGAATCTAAAAATCAAGTGAATGAAAAATCTGAAGAGCAGAATGGACTGGTGAATATAATAGAATCAGGGACATAGAAAGGGAGTGGACTGACAATTCTCAGGGGGAAGGGGGTGTGAGGGGTGTGGGAAGAGATTGGACAAAAATCTTACACCTATGGATGAAGACAGTGGAGGGGGGTAAGGGCATGGGTTGGGGTGGGGTGGGGAATCAGATGGAGGGGAGCTATGGGGGAAAAAAAGAGGAACACCTGTAATAATATGAACAATAAAGATTTATTAAAAAACACACACACACACACACACAAAAAGAATGCCCATGTGCCTTCCCAGGGGGTCCGCTACAATTATGTATAAGGGAAATCTGGGTTAGAAGTAGATATTTCAGACCTGAAACAGTGTAAAAAGTAGAGAAGAGGGTGGATCCCACCAAAACCTAATATTTAAGGCTTAAGGAAAGGAAAAAATGCTAATCTAAATTATCCAGCTTTATTGATATATAATCTTATCTAATAAAAGAGTAATATGCAAATTAACCATCACTCCACTACACCCACAAGCCACACCCACAAGCCAATCAGGAGCGAGTATGCAAATTAACCCAAACCAAGATGGCTGCACCCACGGAGCGAGCAGGAGGCTTGGGTTTCCCCAGCAATGGAGGAAGCCAAGCTTTCCACACACCCTGGCAGGCCCAAGCCTCCACTCAAGGCTACAAAGTTTCAATTATGGAAGATAAATAAATTCCAACAAAAATGGCTATGGCCACAGAGCAAGCAGGAGGCTTGAGTTGCCCCCAGTGATGGAGGAAGCCAAGCTTTCTGCACACCCTGGTGGGCCCAGGCCTCCACTCAAGGCTACAAAGTTTCAATTATAGAAGATAAATAAATCCCAACAAAAATGGCTGCAGCCACAAAGTGAGCAGGAGGCTTGGCTCTGCTCCAGGCTACAAAGTTTCAATTATAGCAGATAAATAAATTCCAGAAACCAGGGCCTCTGCTTGGACCGCTGGAGGGTGTGGCCAGCCTGCAAACCACCACAGGTCCCACACCCAGGCCACCCCACGCCCCAAGGGAACCCCCACCCTGATCGGGGACACCCTTCAGGGCAAATCAGCCAGCCCCACCTGTGCATCAGGCCTCTATCCTATCTAATAAAAGAGTAATATGCAAATTGACTGTCACTCCAACACACAAGATGGCTGCCCCTATGTGGTCAAAGATCCTGCCCACATGTGGACACAAGATGGCCACCACAAGATGGCCAGCAGGGGAGGGCAGTTGGGAGGGACCAGGCCTGCAAGGGAGGGCAGTTGGGAGCGATCAAGCCTGCAGGGGAGGGCAGTTAAGGGTGACCAGGCTGGCAGAGGAGGGAAGTTGGGGGCGACCCCCTGCAGGGAAGGGCAGTTGGGGGGACCCAGGCCTGCAGGGGAGAGCAGTTGCTGGGGGACCAGGCCTGCAGGGGAGGGCAGTTAGGGGCAAACAAGCTGGCAGGGGAGCAGTTAGGCATCAATCAGGCTGGCAGGGGAGTGGTTAGGGCATGATCAGACTGGCAGGCAGAAGCGGTTAGGGGCAATCAGGAAGTCAGGCAGGCGAGCAATTGGGAGCCAGCAGTCCTGGATTGTGAGAGGGATGTCCGACTGCCCGTTTAGGCCCAATCCTATCGGGACTGGGCCTAAACGGGCAGTTGGACATCCCTCGAGGGGTCCTAGATTGGAGAGGGTGCAGGTTGGGCTGAGGGACACCCCCCTCCCCCCTTGCATGAATTTCATGCACCGGGCCTCTAGACCCCAGTAAGGTTAGTTAACACAACCATCACCTCACATAATTACAATTTTTTTTGTGTTGAGACCATTTAAGATCTATTCTCTTAGTAATTTGCAAGTATATAGTACATTGTAGTTAATTATAATCACCATGCTGTACATTAGATATCCAGAAATTGTTAATCTTATGACTGGAAGTTTGTACACTTTGACCACCATCTCCCATTTCCCCCATTCCTCAGCCCCTGGCTACTGCCACTTCATACTCTGTTTTTATGAGTTTGGCTTTTTATTTTTAGATTCTACATATAAGCGAGATCATACAGCTTTTGTCTTTCTCTGTCTGACTTATTTCACATCTTCTTTAACCATTCATCTTTCAAAGGACACTTAGGTTGTTTCCGTGTATTGGCTATTGTGAATAGTGCTACAATGAACATACAGGTGCAGAAATTTCTTTGAGATAGTGACTTCATTTCCTTCAGATATACACCCAGATGTGGGATTTCTGGATCATATGGTAGTTATATTTTTTCTCCTAAATGTTATTTATTTTAAATTTTTATTTATTTTATTGTTGAAAGTATTACATATGCCCCCTTTGCCCCATTGGCCCCTTCTTGCACACACCCAACTGCCCAGGCCTTCACCACACTATTTTCTATGTCCATGCGATATGCATATATGCATACAAGTTCTTTGGTCGATATCTTCCCACCCATGCAACCACCCCACTGAGATTCAACAGTCTGTTCTATGCTTCTATGTCTCTGGATCTATTTTATTCCTAATTTTATTTCGTTCATTAGATTTCACATTTGAGTGAGATTGTGTGATACTTGTCTTTCTCTGACTGGCTTATTTCGCTTAGCACAGTGGTCGGCAAACACATTAGTCAACAGAGCCAAATATCAACAGTACAACGATTGAAATTTCTTTTGAGAGCCAAATTTTTTAAACTTAAACTTCTTCTAATGCCACTTCTTCAAAATAGACTCGTCCAGGCTGTGGTATTTTGTGGAAGTGCCACACTCAAGGGGCCAAAGAGCCACATGTGGCTTGAGAGCCGCAGTTTGCCGACCAAGGGCTTAGCATAATATTCTCTAGGTTGCTCCATGCTGTGTCAAAGGGTAATATATATATATTTCAGAGAGGAAAGGAGAGGGAGAGATAGAGACATCAATGATGAGAGAGAATCATTCATTGGCTTCCTCCTGCATGCCCCACACTGGGGATCAAACCTGCAACCCAGGCATGTGCCCTGACCGGGAATTGAACCATGACCTCCTGGTTCATAGGTTGACACTCAACCGTTCAGCCTTGCAAGAGATCCTTCTTGCCCTAACCGGTTTGGCTCAGTGGATAGAGCGTCGGCCTGCGGACTGAAGGGTCCCAGGTTCGATTCCGGTCAAGGGCATGTACCTTGGTTGCAGGCACATCCCCAGTAAAGAGTGTGCAGGAGGCAGCTGATTGATGTCTCTCTCTTATCGATGTTTCTAACTCTCTATCCCTCTCCTTTCCTCTCTGTAAAAAATCAATAATTAAAAAAAAAAAAGATCCTTCTTTTTCACAGCTGCATAGTTTTCCATGTACTCCACCTTTTAATCCACTTATCTACTGAAGAGCACTTGGGCTGTTTCCAGATCTTAGCTATTGTAAATTGTGCTGCTATGAATACAGGGGTGCATACATTCTTTTTGATTGGTGTTTCGGGTTTCTTAGGATATATTCCTAGAAGTGGGGTCACTGGGTCAAATGGCAGTTTCATATTTAATTTTTAAGGAATCTCCATACTGCTTTCCCTAGTGGCTATACCGATCTATAATTCCACCAACAGTTCACAAAGCTTTCCTTTTCTCCACATCCTCGCCAACACTTATCTTTTGTTGTTTTGATAATAGCCATTCTAACAAGTGTGAGGTGATTTATCATTGTGGTTTTAATTTTCATTTTCCTAATTATTAGTGAAGTTGAGCATTTTTAATGTACCTGTTGGCCATTTGTATGTCTTCTTTGGAAAAATGTTTATTCAGGTCCTCTACCCCATTTTTAAATTGAATCATTTGTTTTGTGTGTTGTGTTTTGTTTTTGTCTTTGTTATTGAGTTGTATGAATTTCTAAACGGTCTTTTAACTTTTGTTAAATTTTCTTTTCTGCTTTTACTAGTAAATGGGTCATTTGTTGATTGCCTTGTGAAAGAAGAGACATCGTGGGAGTGGGAGGAGATAGAAAAAGCTATAGGGGTGATAAATGGTGATGGAAGGAAACTTGACTTGAGGTGGTGAGCACACATACTATACAGATGATGCATTATAGAATTGTACATCTGAAACCTATATAATTTTATTAACCAATGTCACACCAATAAATTCAATAAAAATAAAAATAGAAGAGACATCTATGTTTTTATTTACTCTTTTAAAATTCTCAGAATACAGCTTTAAGAAAAACTTAAGCATTTAAAATAAAGATATAAAGTGGATCCCCTGTAATAGACTCCTAGAAAGGTAGCAAATACCTTGGAATTATGGTGTTAGAACAAAATGAGGACAAAATGACCTATGTGAAATATCTCTGACAACTGAAAAGAAAAACAACCCTAAATAAGATGCCTTTGATCTATCTAAAGGTGTGCTTGTTAGCTCAGTGGTGCGGGCATAAGGTAAGCCTTGGTATTTGGAGACAGCAGTTTACCTCACAAATGTACATGAATGTTTATAGCAGCATTATTCATAATAGCCAAAAACTGGAAACAACCCAAAAAGTCCATCAGCCAATGAATGGATAAAAAAATGTGGTGTATATGTACAATGAAATTCAGCCACAAAAAGAAATGAAGTACTGATACATGCTACAACAATGGTGAACCTGGAAAACATTATGATAAATGAAAGAAGCCAGACATAGAAGACCACATATTCTATGATTCCATTATATGACATGTCCAAAATTGACAAATTCAGAGGACAGGAAGTGGATTAGTGGTTGCCAGGGTATGGGTGAGATGCGGGAATGAGGAGTGACGGGTAATGTGAACTGGATTTCTTTTTTAGGTAGGTCCTGATAAATGCTCTAAAATCAGATAGTGGTAGTGGTTGCACAACTCTGTGAATATACTAAATACTGAATTTCATACTTAAACCAGATTAAATTTATAGGATGCAAAATATATGTCAATTTTAAAAATGCACGAAGACAACAACAATAGCAACTAGAGTGGTGGCTACTCAGGCTGCTTGGCAGTCACTTGAGCCCTCCAGGCCCTGAGAGGTTGGCCTCAGAGAGGAAAGCCAGTAGGGAGCCCAGCAGGGAGCATGCGTGTCTGGGCCTGAGGGGCCTCAGGATGTCTCCATCTGAGTAATGACTGAATGAAGCAACTCAGGGACAGCAATTACAAGGACTCTGTGCCAAGCAAGGAATTCCTGATGCCCTCCCTGACCACACATAGCCCTTCTTCATCTTCCTTTTCCCACTTTTGGGTAGTAGCAAATGAGTCTCCTCTTCAAGGCACAGTCTCTCCAGTCACAAGAAAAGCAGCTTTTGAGTCTTTGAGCAGCCCAACAGGGTCTTGTGCTGGTCAAACAGTTTGTGCAGGGCTTCCATATAGAGTGTGTGGTATTTGTCCACCACGTCCTGGCTCGGCTTCTCAATCTTGGGCACTGGCAGAGGCTCCCCGACTGCCAAGAGACATGAGAAAGGAGAAAGGGCAAGTGTTATAATCTTGTGTTCCGTAAACCTCCTTCTTTCTACCTGGGCCCGATCCTCTCACATCTCAAATTCACTTCCAGCTTCTCCCCCTCTATTGCCCTCTTCTTTGGTGGGGGCAGGGCGGTCAGGGTTCAGGTGGAAGTTGAGAAAGAGCTGAGGTGCCCTTGGGCAGAGACCAGCACTCACCCACGGTGGTGATAGGCAGCGGGTATGGCAGGAGCCCAGCAGAGCCTCTGCTGAAGCCTCGTCCGTAGAAGACACAAAAATAGAAACCAAAGAGACGGCGAAAACAACTCTGAAACTTATACATCCAGCTGTCCTTCTGGTACAGCACCTGCTCATACACCTCAGTTTCTCCAAAAGTAAAGGTAGGGACCAGATGAGCCCTGTAGGAAAACCCCAATTTATTTCTCAGACACAGTCTACAGTGGAAACCACCCAGGAAAAACACTTGTTCATGGCCAGGCCCCCATCCATTATGAAATCCCTGTGGCATAAAGTATTTCCTCTTGCACTAAACAGGGCTCCACACTTAGTGTCTCTTGTCCTGGAATTTTCAAGGCCAGTGAAAGTGCTATATCTGGGCCAGGATTACAAGGGCAAAATATGGGGGTGCAGGAAAGAAAGAATAGTTTGGGCAGAGATCCCCAGAGACCCACATAGTGCAAAGAAAAGCTTCCAGGAGGGGTCAGGGAGGGGAATAGCTGACTCTGTTTCTACTAGTAGGACGCACAGAGATGACAATAATTTTGCACAGACGTGTCTATACAATATGCCTCTCACCCACAGGGACTATGCATAACGTATTCTGTCCTTGGGTCTTTGGATTAGTGCAGAGAAAAGTTGTTCCCTTCTCATAGGCCATGGAAATCCACCCTGACAGTGCCCCAGGTAGGGAATCAGGCTCCTTAAGTCTTCCTGTGAGAGAAGCGTAAAGAGAACACAATCTCTCTTATACAAATCTTTGTGAGTTACTAATAGTAATCTCTCAGCACTCTGACCTATGTTACCTTACTGGTTCTTCATAGCAGAGACAGTGAAGGACACAGTGGGGGGTTATTTTCGTTACCTTCTAGATCCAGAAGCCCAGGTTCAGAAGTGGGAAGGTCATTCAGGTAGTCAGTGAGTGGCAGGACCTGGACTAGGACCCCAGGACTCCTTCCTTCCTCTGAGCTCAGAACACTATCCCCCTACATTTGCTCCAAACTAATCAACAGACCACTCAGGCAAGGTCATTAGAAGAAATGCTTCCCTATTTTCTGAGTCTGTAGTAGGACAGTTGTCCCTGTGTTCAGTGCGTCTGCCTGCTGATCTGGTGGGACACCCCACAGCTCCAGCCTTGGGCTCCAACTCCTTATCTCCTCTCTTTTCTCCTATGTTAGTGTGACTAATGTGTATCCATCGCTTACTGTGTGCTAGGCACATGGTCAGTGTTTTATGAACATGAATTCATTCAAACCCCACAATAATCCAATGAAGTAGATACAATTATTAGTAGCCACATTATAAAGATGAAAACATGAAGGCTCAGAATAGTTAAGTAAGCTGTTCCAGAGTGGAGGGTAAGTCATGGAGCCAGGATTTTAAATCAGGCCCCTGACTCCAGATCCTGGTGCATACTGACCATACTGTACTACCTCTTGCACTTAACATTAAGGGAAAATGTAGATATTGATGTTGATAGAGATAATGTAGGAGTCCTCTATATACCAGGGCAGCTCTAGCCAATTCCCCTCATAATGAATCTGGGTTTGTGCTTTGGCTTACTGGGACAAGGTCCAGTTAGCTCAGAAGGAGTATCTGACCTGAATCTTTTTGAAATTCTATAACCATCTCCCCTACTCACTAGTAAGTTCAATGAGAGCAAGAGTCATGTCTCATTTATCTTGGCATTGCTTACCAGGGCATACTGCTCAGAGAAGGCCACCCACCCTTGCCCTGGGAGGAACACCTACCCATGCTGGAGGGCAGTGCGCACAAACCCTTTACGCTTCTGGAGGATGAGGGTGGTGGTGTTGGGCAAACTTTGCAAGGCTTCACCCACCCCTCCCACTACAATGCCCACAAGGTTGCCAGTGCCGTGGCTCAGCAGGTAGTCGATGGCTGGTTGACTCACAGAGCACACACCTGAAAGAATCAAGGAGCACAGACAAGAGCAAAATGATCAGGAGAGGAGAAAAGGCTGAGAAGGAACACCCTCTGCTCTACTTCTCACTGGCTTGTTTGTGTGCCCTTTGTTCCCGTGTGTCCCAGGAGGAGAGGTAATGAGATGGGACAAAGGGTGTGGAGAAGAGAAGGCTGTGGGCAAACACAACACATTTCACTTTGAGGCAATATCTTCACTTTTGTAGGAGTCACTGGGTCAAATCTATAGCAGGAAGGTTTTCAGTGGGACAACCAGGACTTTCTGAATTCCATTATAATTCTACTCTTTTCCTTTATCACCATTAATTTCAACAGCGATTATTTATTGAGCACATATTCTTTGGCAGACACTATATTGCACACTTGACTTGTATTGTCTCATTTAGTCATCACACCACATCTGAGGTCAGGCAATCAGCAGCAGCACCACTTTTTACATATGAGGAAACTGAGACCAATAGAGATTTGGTAGATTGCCCTCCAAGCATGTCAACCCTGCAGCCTCAAGGCATGTGGCCTGCTGGCCGCGAGTTTGACATGCTTGCGAGACCGCAGTTAAGCTCCAGAACATATGCTTTTAACTACTATGCTATAATGACAGGGGAGAGGGTGAGAGGGGGTTGAGAGGCAAGATATGGGAGGCTTAAAAAGGTGCATCTCCAAGCAGAGAAATGGGTGAGAAGATCTAGTATGGTCAGAAGCACCTTTAGCCATGAGGTAGTCCCTAATCAAGGGGATCTTGAAGAACCAAGACAGCGTGGCCAAGTGGGGAGTAATGCCTGGGAAGATCTTCGAGAAGCCCGTGGCCTCAGTGCAGAAGTTGCAGAAGGCACCAAAGGTCAAGAGGCCATGGGGATGAACCCCCATGAGGTAGTTGTGCTTAGGTGACAGGTCTTTAGTCTTCAGGATCTGCAGTCATGGAGAGAAATTACAGAGATGGTGGAATGAGATCACATGGGGAAGCAAAGGTGGAGACACTTCAGGGATCAGGGCACTCTCTAAACCAGAGCTTTCGAACACATAGGCCATGAGTGGGTTTCAGGGGCTGAGGTATTGGTCTCCTCATCCCCTGAGAAACCAGGTAGAATCTGGGGCAGCTGAACTGCTGGGTCTCTTGCCTATGGCTGCAAGGAGTCTCGACCATTTATGTCAGTGCACTTTGTGAATAGTATCATTTTCTGAGTGCTCTTAAGTGGAAAAGATCAGCAAGCTCTGCTTTAAAAATCAGGGAAGTGTTTGTTGTCTGTTCCAAAGTGTGCTCAGAGGATCAGTGTAGCAGTATATTTCTAGAACCTCTTCCTGGTATTTTCTCCCCAACACCATTTCAGTGCCCACCTAAGTAACTTTCATTGAGTGCCTTTCCTTATCCATCATTTGAACTACTTGTATACCTTGTGCTAAACCATAAATATACAATCTGTCCTCCCCATTAGATGTGAGCACCTTGATGGCAGAGGATGGTATTCTACTCACTTCTCTGTACCCCAAACATGTGGCACAAAGTAGGCTTTCAATCAATGTTTGTTAAACTGAACTGAACTGCATTTCCATTTCTGCTTATGTCATTTAGTAGGCCATGCCAAGGGCATCCAAAGTGTCCTAGCAGAGTAATGAGCACTTGGCAGCAATGTTGGATCATAAAGTATGTCTAGCCTGCACTGAGATTTGTGTGGGATGCTCATTTCCCCTATGGACAACCATAGTCATTTGACATAAATGCCTAGTATTTGGGTAACTGTGAAGGGTGCTAAGGAAGAGACACTTACCGTGATGGGGAAATAGTCCCTGATCTGGGTCCAGACATACCAGTTCCTGACCCAGGCGGATCGCCTGCCACCTGAGACAGAAATATCAGTAGGGATAGTGTCTGTGTATGTCAATCCAACCATTCCCAGGGCTTTCCTAGCAGCATAAAGGGACCATGGCTTTGCTAGAGAGCTAGAAAAGAAAGAGACCCCAGGATGGTCCTGTCTGGCCCAGTTCCTGTGGCTCTGAGAACTGTGATGAAAGGCCTGTGGTATGGTGCGTGGGACTCCCTAGTTACAGGTTAAGATGGAACATTCTTAGGTCCTGTTCTTTCTAGGCCCATGAGTCTTACCTTGTTCTGGGGTCTTCCAGTCCAGGAAAAGCCAGGCAAAGTAAAGGGCTGGTAGCGGCCACAAGGATGTAAACAACAGGTAAATGAACAATGGCTGCATGATCCAAACTGATGAGAGAGCAAGTAAGACCAAATTTGTGCTGCCAGCAGAACTTGACCACATTCAGCCCCATTAAGAAACTACACAAGCCTCTGGTCCTGCCCTTCTGCACAATTCAGCTCATTCCCATCCACTGTCCATGTCTACTTGTCCTTCGAATATTTCCTCTATCATCTAGCACACATCAGCCCTATTTCTCTGCTTACCTGTCACCGCAGTCTACCTGCCTTCCTGCAGATCCACCATCCCACTACTCCTGCTTCCTGCCTGCCACCAGCTTTTACCCGGCTCCCATTTGCCCACCATCTTGCTTCTCTTGTCTCCCTCCCTATCCATTATTCCTGAACCCTGTTAAACCACTAGCCCACCCTCCCTTGCCCATATACTGTCCATATCTCCCCACACCCCACCCAAACAGCATCTGTATCCCATCCACCATTCTTGTCCTCTCGTCTTTCACCATTACTTCCATTATCTCTATTCTTTATCTCCCCGCCCCCATATTCGTTCAATCACAGGCTATATACTTCTCTAAGTCTGTAATGCTAATGCTTCCTCTCTCCCACTCCCCATGCTTCCTTATGATCATGAACTTACCATGCTTATTCCCTGAACCTCCTTTCCCTTCTCCAGATAGTAAGGGTTAGGAAGTGGCTGAAAGGAGCTAGAGCTACTCATATCCATCATGATCCTTGTTCTACCCCCTGCCTGTCTTTACAGCCCCTGGGGTTCTATCTTTTCCTTCTCCAGGGCACTCATGAAACTCCAGACTCCTTGCCTTTACTCTGCAGTACCATCTGAGATGATGAAAGGCCAGAGATGAAACTTTTTATGAACTTAAAAATCACCCCAGATCTGGCCCTGGCCCCTGACTCTGGCTTCTTGCCATGCATTCTTAGATTAGTACTCACATAAGGCAAGGTAGCTCAAGGGCCAATGCAGAAGTATGAGACTCTGGAAATGTTTAGGCTGCTTAAAACAAGGCATGATGCCCAGGAGCCTGACAGAGGTGAAGATCCCAGAACAGTGTTCCAAACAAAGGTGCCACCAGCCTCTGGAAGCTCACTCAGTAGTGACTATGAGGCTTTTTACCTGCTGTCTTCCCTTCTTGTGCTGTCCCACACCTACCACCCGCTTCAGGGGCAGGCTCTGGAGTACTAAGGAGTGCCCTATCAGATCTGAGCCCTGGCCTCTGCGCATTTGCCCTTTGGCTCTTCCTTCTGCCATTATTGGGAAATCAGGATGGAGAAAGCTGAGGACTGCAATCTAGTCCTACTGACCCAGAAATCCAGAGAAGAAAAACACCTCTCACAGGCCACTTCAAGAGTACAGGGTTTGTGACCTCAGGAAGATGGTGGGTGGGAGGGGAGCTCTGGAGGTTTGTGGGGGTGGGGAGCACCTGGGATTAGGTCTCTGTTGTAACTGACTGTTGACCTGAGGCAACCTATTTTGGGGCTGTCCCCTCTTTTAACTTTCTATTATAAAAATTTCCAAACACACACAAAACTAGAGAAAGCAACAAATTTTCATCTTTGTGTTCATCTTCATACTCTTAATATTTTGCCATACTTGTTTCATTTATCTCCTCACTTTCTTTTTTTCTTGGAGTGTTTTTAAGAAATTCTAAGGCATGTCATTTCATTCCTAAATACTTCACTATGCATTAACAAAAATATGGATTTTTCTTCCATAATAACAATGCCACTATCAGCCTTAACAAATTTACTAATTCTGTAATAACATCTAATAGCCAGTCCATATTCAAATATATTTTTACTAGAGGCCTGGTGCACGAAATTCATGCAAGGGGGGGTCCCTCAGCCCAGCCTTCACCCTCTATAATCTGGGACCCCTCAGGGGATGTCTGACTGCCAGTTTAGGCCCGATCCCTGCTCACAATCCAGGACCGCTGGCTCCTAGCTGCTCACCTGCCTGCCTGCCTGATCACCCCTAACTGCCCCTCCTGCCAGCCTGATCACCCCTAACTGTCTCTGCCTGCTGGCCTGGTCGCCCCCAACTGCCCTCCCCTGCTGGCCATCTTGTGGTGGCCATCTTGTGGTGGCCATCTTGTGACGATGTGGGGGCAGCCATCTTGTGACGACATGGGGGTGGCCATGTTGTGGTGGCATGGGGGCGGCCATCTAGTGATGATGTGAGGGTGTGGCACGAGGGTGTGAGGGCCACCTAGGCTTTTATTAGTACAGATAGTTGGTTCATTTGAATCAGGATCCAAATAAGATCCACTGATTATATTTGGATGCTGTGTCTCTTAAAATTTTCTCGCTCTCTATTTTTTTTTATTGTGAAATAAAACTAAAATAACAAAAAACTACCTAAAACAAATGTATAGCTTAATGAATTATAAGATAAACACCTTGCAGCCATCACTAGGTCAAGAAAGTAAACGTTTCCACCCACTCCAGAAGCCTCCCCCTGTGCCCCATTTCAATCACAACCCTCTTTCTTTTCCCAAACTAACCATTATCTTGACATTTAGAGTAATTTTTCCTTGCCTTTCTATGGTTTTATTACCCAAATGTACTTCCCTAAGGACTATGGTTTAGGCTTGCCCATAAAAATAGACATGTCCCTTAAATGTTCTATTTTAAATTTTGTAATAATTTTAGATTTATGGGAGAGTTCAAAGATAACACAGAGAGTTCCCTATACCCTTCACCTAGCTTCCCCTTGTTAACATCTTAAATAACCATCATATAGCTATCACAGATTATTTATCTCTATACAGATTATTTATCTGTTGAAGAACCCATGGTATTTGACCTAGAGAATTGCCCACAGCCTGGATTTTGTTTACTGCATGCTTATGGTGCATTTCAGTAGATTCCTAGGGATTTCCAGTAGATTGGCAGTTGGATTCAAAGACTAGATTGGACTCAGCTTTCAGCCCTTTGGTAAGATCTTTATTTGCTTTATTTTCTTTCTTTCTTTCTTTCTTTCTTTCTTTCTTTCTTTCTTTCTTTCTTTCTTTCTTTCTTTCTTTCTTTCTTTCGTGTGTGTGTGTGTGTGTGTGTTAACTCTCACATGAAGACTTTTTTCCCATTGATTTTTAGAGAGTAGAGGGAGGGGAGAGAGAGAGAGAGAAACATCAATGTGAGAGAGACACATTGGTTGCCTCCCGTACTTGCCCCGATTGGGGTCGGGGATCTAACCTGCAACCCAGGTACATGCCCTTGACCTGGAATTGAACCCACAACCCTTCGGTGCATGGGCCGATGCTCTAACCACTGAGTAACAAGGGCCAGGGCTTTATTTGCTTTTAATACAGAACAATACCCCTTCCTACCAGCTATTTTTTTCATCATGCCATTGACCTATTGAAAACTGTTCTCACTTGCAGTAAGCCAGTCTTCCAGACATTAGCACCAGCTCTCATGAGCAGGGGTGGGAGTGTGGAACCTGGTTCCTGGGTGAGTAGTTCCAAATACAGGCCAAAGTGGGAGGGGGAAAAGGAAGCCCCATATCTTTCTCTGACTCCTGTCTCTTACCTTGTAACTTTATGCTCACTGAAGCAAGTAGGGTTGTGGGGTTGTTTTCTGTTTATGTTGTTTTAAAACATATTTTTATTAATTTCAGAGAGGAAGGGAGAGGGAGAGAGAGATAGAAACAAACATCAATGATGAGAGAGAATCATTGATTGGCTGCCTCCTGCATGCCCCACACTGGGGATCGAGCCCGCAACCTGGACATGTGCCCTTGACCGGAATTGAACCCAGAACACCTCAGTCCTCAGGCCGATATTCTATCCACTGAGCCAAACCAGCTAGGGCTTCTGTTTATGTTTTTGGTGGGGTTTTTTGTTTGTTTGCTTTTGCTTTTCACACCTGAAGACTATGCTTCTAAAGGTGTAGGGGCCACATTTTATTATCAGTGTATCTGCCCCCAATGCCTGGAAAGTCTAGGTCCTCAGTAAGTATCTTAGTTTGAGGTCAGTGATCAGGATGGTTTCTTATGGGTAATGTGATCACAGGAATTCTTTGGAGAAGTGTGTCCTAGAGACTTTGAGTAGGGGAGAAGAGGCTTCCCAGAAATAGAAGGCAAGGGACACATTACAAAAGGAAGGAAGAATGAGAGAAAGGAAGGCAGGTGCTAACCTCTGAGTCAGTTTGGCAAAAGACAAAATTCTGCTTACTTTGCCTCCTCTACACCTGGGGGCCTGCCCCACTCCAGGTGATTTTGCTGATTGGATACTAGCCTGTCCCTTCAGCAAATGTCAGCTCTTAGGTATTGCAGCATCTCCACTCTACTTAACTGCTGACAATCCCTGTGGTTGAGGTTGGAGACTAGCCCCTGGCTATACAGGGGAGATTAGAATTCTGTCTTTTCATGATAGAATTTTCTGGGCCTACATCAACTCCCTCTCCATTCTCTCTCATCCTTATAAATTGTCTTCTCCAGGACTTCTCCTGGATTAACTTTCAATAATGTGTGCTTTTTCAGTTTTCCCCTCTATTTCTTCCTGCCCCCACCCCATAAAAAGGAAGTAAGCTTTTGATAAGACACTCAAACTACAGAAAGTTGATCTATACATACATTTTTCCTCTTAGCAGCAGGTCCCTTGCTTTTGTATTTTAATGCTTAAAATGTTTCAGACTTCCACATGATAATAGTTGTATTTTTAATATCTATTGATTGATAAATTTATAATGAACTCAAGGACTATGGGTGCACATCATGGCAGTATATATCATGACATTTGAAAAAAAACCTATGTAGAAGCACATTATGTATTCCTTCTAGATAGTGCTTGGGCCATGTAGGAATTTCCAGAACCCTTGTAATAAAGCTACTCCCCCCAATTGCCAGCAGTTTGATGCCTACAGATTGGAAACAATGGCTTGTTTGATTTTTTCAAAATGGAAATTGATTTATTGTTTTTCCTGATTATAAAAATAATCCATGTAAATCATGAAAATGTCAGACTACTCAGGAAAGCATAAAGGGAGCAAAAGTCACTCATAATCTCACCACCCAGAAATTACCAGTTAACTGTCAACATCATGGTATTTATCTTTATTCACTTTTTTTCTGTACAAATATAGATATAGTTCATTGTGAAGAGTTTGGGCTCTTGACTTCAACACATCAGCCACTTTAGTGAATGATGGCAAATTAATTCTTAGTGCCTCAGTTTCCTCATCTGTAGAAGAATGAGTATAATACCTATGTACATCATAAGGTTGTCATGAGGATAAAGTAATTAACGTAAAACATTACTTAATGCCTTGCTCATATATATGCTCATATTTGTTAGTTATTATGTATAATTTATTAACCAAACTAGAATCACATTATACTGTTTTGTGTCCTGTTTTTTCACCTAATGGTACATCGTGGATATTTTTGATGTTAATATTCTTCTATAACATTATACAGAGCATTTCATTGTATGGATATGCCATGGTTCATTTAACCAATCTCCTATTATGGAAGAAGCACTAATTTTTAGGCATGCCTGTTCCACCAACTGGTCAGATTTCTAGGTCTTTTAATGGAAGGTGAAAAGTCACTGATCAGAAACCCTCTTACCCACAGCCCTTTCTGTGGCACTGCTCAGTTTCCTCTCTCCCAGAACGTTTTAGGATTTACTGGTGCAGAAGGTGGACACTTCTTCAAGCCTCCATTAACCTGGGTAGGGTCCAGGAACCAGATAGCCTGGTCAGCAAAATTGGCCTCTCCCCCTGAGGAGATGACTGGGTCTAAAGAAAGAAATTGAGCCTCTTATTCAAACAGGTCTGGAAACAAATTTCTTCATGAAGAACCCCCAAATCCTACTAGACCTGGCAAGGCTGCTGCATAGATTCACCTCAGCTCAAGTTGAGGGAATGTTCAAATGCAAGTTAAGTCCAGGACTGAGCTGAAGTGTGGAAAATGAGACTTGTTGGCTTTAGGTAAAAAATCTGTTCTATCACTATGTTGGTTTTTATACTTTCATACTAGTGACTCGGTGCATGAAATTTGTGCACATTAAAAGGGGATTAATTAGAGGAAATAATTTAATATTGCTATTTGCCCTTTCTGTATAATAGAAGTGTCAGAGATGAAAGAAAATTAGTAAAATGTGTATGAAAACCTTCCTCCTGTCAGAGTCTGGGGCTCACCACAGGACCCAGAGTCAAGTCCCCGCCCACCCACATGCACCTCAAAATTGCGTGAGACCCAGACCCAGCTGGCCCTCCCCCCACCATTGGGCTAGATCCAGACCCATCCAGTCCCACCCTTGTCAAGCCCTGCTAGGCAGGTGGAGTAGCCTCAGGTCCCCTGGCCTGGCACCAGGATGGGGGGCATGGCCTGAGGTCCCCCAGCCCAGACCGGGGCAGGGGGCATGCCTTGAGGTCCTCTGTCAATCCCCGCCAGGTGGGGGACACAGCCTGAGATCCCCTGTCAAGCCCTGCTGGGTGGAGGGCATGGCCTGAGGTCCCCTGTCAAGCCCCGCCAGGCGGGGAGGGGGCACAGCCTCAGGTCCCCCGGCCCAGCAACGGGAGGGGGGCGCAGCCTCAGGTCCCCCGTCAAGCCCCACCAGCAGAGGGGCGCAGCCTCAGGTCCCCCATCAAGCCCCACTGAGCAGGGGCACAGCCTGAGTTCCCCTGACCCAGCACTGGGGGTGCACCTTGAGGTCCCCCGTCAAGCCCCACTGGGTGGGGGGCATGGCCTGGGGTTCCCTGTCAAACCCAGCCAGGCAGGGGGCCACAGCCTCAGGTCCCCTGGCCTGTTGCTGGGTTGGGGGGCATGGCCTGAGGTCCCCTGTGAAGCCCCACCGGGTGGGGGGTGCAGTCTGAGGTCCCCCGGCCTGATGCCAGGGTGGGGGGCATTGCCTGAAGTCCCCTGTCAAGCCCCACCTGGTGGGGGGGGCACAGCCTGAGGTCCTCCAGCCTGGCTCTGGGGCAGGGGGAGAAGACTGAGGTCCCCTAGCCCAGCACCAGGCTGGGAAGCGCACCTTGAGGTCCCCCATCAAGCCCTGCCAGGTGGGGGGTGCAGCCTGAAGTCCCCTGTCAATCCCTACCTGGTGGGGGACACAGCCTGAGGTCCCCTGTCAAGCCCCATGGGGGCGGGAGCCTCAGGTCCCTGCTGATTGCTTGTTAAGGCTCCTTATGGGAACTTGGACTCAGCTGTGGGTGCAGCCATCTTTGTGACAGAGTGATGGTCAATTTGCATATTCCCTCTTTATTATATAAGATTGTTTTCTTTTTTGAGAAAAAAAATCAGATCTCACCTGAACTAAAGGTGAGAGTGATTGGAATTTCCTAGGCTAGAGACTTTCTTGGTATGTGGGTGGTCCTGGCCACCCTACACTGTCAAAGAAAATGGAATGATAGCCAAAGAAATGAGGAAACCTGGGAATGTGAGAACCTGTTGTTAGTAAGTACACTGATCCTTACTTTTTTTAACATAATCTCACAGAATTGTATTAATCATACTCCTTGGTTGATGACACACTCTCATCATTGTTTTATGGATATCCTCTTCTCTATCTATCTTTATTGATCCACATTTTTCCAGTAGGGACTTTCCTCTTTAGCACTATACATGAGAAGTATTGTCCTTGCCCTGGGTCACAATTTAGCAACTAATTGTCTGATCTTGGACTTCACTTCCTTCTCAGAGGCCTGCAGGTATCTTCTTGATACTACAGCTTTGGTTATAGAGTCCTTCTTTCCCTTATATTCAGTCCCTGGCCTGGTAAGGATTTATCAGAGCAGCATCAAATCCTCAAGTGAGTTCTGTCACAATAGGATGTGGGCAGCAAATAACTAAAGCAGGTCACAGAGAAATATTGACAGGCATCAATATTCTGCCTAAGCCAATGCCTGGTCATATGGAGATCTAGGTATCACAATCAAGTTGAAGTTCTAAGATCTGGGAAGTCAGCAAGGTGTGGAGATCAAATCAAGAATAAACCAAAAAAGAATAAATCAAAAGGCAAGACCATTCTCAAAGGTTACACAGCCAGTGAAAACCATCCAGGTCTAGTCCTAGGTCAAAGGTGAGTAGAGATGGAAGGTAAGTGATCTTGATCTCTCAGTTCAGGTGATTAGAACAATCAGACAGGGGTCTTGCCATTTCCCCACCTGCTTCGGCCTGCTGGTCCAGCCTGTTATGCAGTGTCACTGACCAACCTCAGTTTATCCCTCAATGGACACTGCCTGCCTCTGGCTATCTGCCTGTCCATTCTAAGCCTGTTTTGCCTGCTAAACAATTAGATGAATTCATGCTGTATGGTGTGTACAGAAATAACCAAGCTGGGGGTGGCAGGGATCAAGGATTTGTTTAGTGCAATGTGATAACTGTGGAAGTGAAAACCGGAGTTTGCAAAGAAAGCACATGTCATATCACTGAACATGGCTAGAAAAATGCTAACTGGGAAGCTGCTTCAGGTTCCCTAATGTCATTGGACTCTGAGAAACTAAGAAATGATCAGTCTGTAGAAGAATGGTTTATTGCCTACAAATGCTGTGCCTGTGCATCCTCAATGAATTCTTTTCACTCCCAAGTCCAAGCAGAGGTAACAGTGATTTATCTCATCCACTAGAGGCCCAGGTGCACGAAATTTGTGCACTCGGTGGTGGGGCGGAGGTGGGGGGGTCCCTCAGCCCAGCCTGTGCCCTGTTGCAGTCCAGGAGCCCTCGGGAGATGTCCAACTGCCTAAGCCAGCAGTGCAACATCCTTAGCACTGCCGCAGAGGCAGGAGAGGCTCCCGCCACTGCTGCTGCACTCGCCAGCCGTGAGCCTGGCTTCTGGCTGAGCAGCACTCCCCCTGTGGGAGTGCACTGACCACCGGGGGCAGCTCCTGCATTGAGCTTCTGCCCCCTGGTGGTCAGTGCACATCATAGCAACCAGTCATTCTGCCGTTCGGTCGATTGCATATTAGTTTTTTTATTATATAGGACTAGAGGCCTGGTGCACAAAAATTCATGCACTGGGGGGGGGGGTCCCTCAGCCCAACCTGCGCCCTCTCACAGTCCAGGACCCCTCTGGGGATGTCCATCTGCCGGCTTAGGCCTGTTCCCCAGGGGATCAGGACTAAGCTGGCAGTCAGACATCCCTCTGGCAGCCTGGGAGCCCTCAGGGGATGTCCACATGCCAGCTTAGGCCTGCTCCCTGGGGGATTGGGCCTAAGGTGCAGTCGGACATCTTAGTGCTTCCACAGAGGCAGGAGAGGCTCCTGCCACCGCCGCTGCACTTGTAGTCATCAGCCTGGCTTATGGCTGAGCAGAACTCCCCCTGTGGAAGTGCACTGACCACCAGGGGACAGATCCTGCATTGAGCATCTGCCCCCTGTTGGTCAGTGTGCATCATAGTGACCGGTTGTTCTGCTGTTGGGGTCAATTTGCATATTACCCTTTTATTATATAGGATTGTATTCCTGATCAAGTAGTTTGCCCCACTGGTCCCTTGATGTTCCTGGAAGATCTTACTTTCCCACCCTTTTTATCTTTGGTGCCAGATACACTGCAGAGTCATAAAAATCATAAAATTCTTCATCTTATCTTCTGGTATAAAGGCCCCACCTTTATCTTATCAGGTATAGTACTCTTGCCAAAGTTGCTGTAGTTGCTGGGAGGTAGGTGAAGAGGACTTTACTCTCCACTGCATGGTTGTGGGGAATTATATCAGCTCGTGTTGTACTTAACCTGTACTAAAAAGCAAAATTTCATGTATGGTTTATTTGGCCTATGGGAATGAGAGAAATGCCTGTCATGTCTCTACACCATGATCTGTTTACATGCAGGGGATAGGGAGACCTAGGAGGGACCAAAACCAACAAGCAGGGCCCCAGGTTGCAAATTCAAATGTCTCGAGGGACCAGAGGTACTAGAAATGATGTAACAGGCTGAGAGTTATTAATAAGGAATAGTGGGGGTGGCAGTGAACTAGAGAGAGCATGCTCTTTCTAAAGGCCTTTAAAGGTAGTTTTTCCAACTTTTTCTTGTAAAAAATTGAAACATTCAGGAAAGTTAATAGCATAATACATACCTGTATATTATCTACCTCTTCCATTTAACAATTATCAATACTTTACATATTTATTTTATCTCTCTATATATGAATGTATGTATATATGTACCAAGACTTGATTATTTTCACTCAAGACTAAGATTTAGAGATTCATCTTTGCTGACATATGTACCTCTGGTTTCTGTATTCCATTGTATAAATATGGATGGATGTACATTTATGTGAATGTGTGTTTTCCTTTCCTGAACCATTTCTCATTTTAAAAACAATAATAACTGTAGTGTCTAAACAAAATGCAACTGCAAACAGATTTTGCCCAAGGGCTGCTAATTTGTGACTGCAAAGAAGGACTAGTACAAAGAGCACCAACCAAATATGGGGTCTCAGGAGGAAGTCCTAGGAGTCCAGTCAGCATCTGGAAATCTGACATAGAGCAAAGGGTGGACCAATAGAAATACGCATGATTTTGCAGCTCCACCCCAGCCTTCTTGTTGCTGAAAAGAGTATATATTCCTTTCTATATCGGCTAGGGTTTTCTTTTTGTTTTCTTTGTGTTATTGTGAAATATATCTCCTATCTAATAAAAGGGTAATATGCAAATTGACTGTCACTCCAACACATAAGATGGCCGCCCCATGTGGTCAAAGATGGCCGCCCCCATGTGGACACAAGATGACTGCCACAAGATGGCCAGGCCTGCAGGGGAGGGCAGTTGGGGGGAAACAAACCTGCAGGGGAGGGCAGTTGGTGGGGGATCAGGCCAGCAGGGGAGGGCAGTTGGGGGTGAACAGGCCTGCAGGGGAGGGCAGTTAGGGGTGACCAGGCCTGCAGGGGAGGGCAGTTGGGGGGGACCAGGCCTGCAGGGGAGGGCAGTTGGGGGGGGACCAGGCCTGCAGGGGAGGGCAGTTGGGGGGAACCAAACCTGCAGGGGAGGGCAGTTGGGGGGGACCAGGCCTGCAGGGGAGGGCGGTTGGGGGGGTACCAGGCCTGCAGGGGAGGGCAGTTGGTGAGGGATCAGGCCAGCAGGGGAGGGCAGTTGGGGGTGAACAGGCCTGCAGGGGAGGGCAGTTGGGGGGCAATTGGGCCTGCAGGGGAGCAGTTAGGTGTCAATCAGGCTTGCAGGGGAGTGGTTATGGGGTGATCAGGCTTGCAGGCAGAAGCGGTTAGGGGCAATCAGGCAGGCAGGCAGGTGAGTGATTGGGAGCCAGCAGTCCTGAATTGTAAGAGGGATGTCCGACTGCCCGTTTAGGCCTGATACTGGGATCGGTCCTAAACGGGCAGTCGGACATCCCTCAAGGGGTCCCAGATTGGAGAGGGTGCATGCTGGGCTGAGGGACACATACCCCACCCCCGTGCACGAATTTCATGCACCAGGCCTCTAGTCATACATATAAAAGAGTTAAGAGAATAATAAAGAGAACATGTGTATTTACTACCCAACTAAAGAAATAGTATGCTACCAGTAGTTTCAAAGACCCCTGCATGCCTCCCCCTCATCTCTTCCTCCACCATCAATAACCACCATACTGGGATCTCAATACCAGATATCAAGCTGTATTACAAAGCCACTGTTCTCAAAACAGCCTGGTACTGGCACAAGAATAGACATATAGATCAATGGAATAGAACAGAGAACCCAGAAATCGACCCAAGCCATTCTGCTCAATTAATATTTGACAAAGGAGGCATGAACATACAATGGAGTCAAGACAGTCTCTTCAATAAATGGTGTTGGGAACATTGAACAGATACATGCAAAAAAATGAAAGTGGGCCACCAACTTACACCATTCACAAAAATAAACTCAAAATGGATAAAGGACTTAAAAATAAGACGGGAAACCATAAAAATACTAGAGCAGTGGTCGGCAAACTCATTAGTCAATGGAGCCGCAGTTTGCAGACCACTGTACTAGAGGAATCCACAGGCAGAGAAATCTCAGACGTATGCCGAAGCAATTTCTTCACTGATACCGCTCCTAGGGCAATGGAAACTAAAGAGAAAATAAACAAATGGGACTACATCAAAATAAAAAGCTTTTGCACAGCAAAAGAAACCATCAACAAAACAACAAGAAAGCCCATTGTATGGGAGAACATATTTGCCAATGTTATCACCGATAAGGGTTTAATCTCCAACATTTACAGGGAACGCATACAACTTAACAAAAGGAAGATAAACAACCCAATCAAAAAATGGGCAACGGACCTAAATAGATACTTTTTGAAAGAAGACAGAAGGAAGGCCAAGAGGCATATGAAAACATGCTCAAAGTCACTAATCATCAGAGAGATGCAAATCAAATGACAATGAGGTATCATCTCACACCTGTCAGAATGGCTATCATCAACAAATCAACAAACGACAAGTGCTGGTGAGGATGCAGAGAAAAAGGAACCCTTTTGCACTGCTGGTGGGAATGCAGACTGGTGCAGCCACTGTGGAGAACAGTATGGAGTTTCCTCAGACAGCTAAAAATGGAACTCCCATTTGACCCAGTGATCCCACTTCTAGGAATATATCCCAAGAAACTAGAAACACCAATCAGAAAGGATATATGCACCCCTATGTTCATAGCAGCACAATTCACCATAGCTAAGATTTGGAAACAGCCTAAGTGCCCATCAGCAGATGAGTGGATTAAAAAACTGTGGTACATCTGCACAATGGAATACTACGCTGTGGTAAAAATGAAAGAGTTCTTACCATTTCCAACAGCATGGATGGAACTGGAGTGCATTATGCTAAGTGAAATAAGCCAGTCAGAGAAAGATAAATACCACATGATCTCACTCATTTATGGAATATAATGAACAACATAAACTGATGAACAAAACCAGATCCAGAGACAGAGAAACATCGATCAGACCATCAAACCTCAGAGGGAAGGTAGGGGAGGGTGGGGGTAAGGGGGAGAGATCAACCAAAGGACTTGTATGCATGCATATAAGCCTAACCAATGGACATGAACACCAGTGGGGTGAGGGCAAGAGTCAGGGGATGGGGGCGTAATGGGGGAATAAGGAAACATATGCAACACCTTAATCAATAAAGAAATTAAAAAAATAACTACCATACTGATGTTTCTAAGACATTATTATACCTGTCTATCATTCCCATTGTTTTTATTTGTAGTTGAATCATGTATGTATGAATGTCTCACTAAACAGTCTTGTCTACTTTTGTATGTGTGTATACATACATAAACACATCTATACATACATAAACATTATATATATATATATATATATATATATATATATATATACTAACAAAAGAGTAATATGCTAATTAGACTGGGAGACCTTCCGGACATCCTTCCAGACAAAGCCATGGTGGTGGGGCCGAGGCAAAGGCAGTTAGGGGCGATCAGGCCAGGAGGGGAGGGCAGTTGAGGGTGATCAGGCTGGCAGGGGGGCAGTTAGGGGGCGATCAGGCTGGTGGGGGGGGCCATTGGGGGTGAGCAGGCTGGCAGGCAGAGGGGTTAGGGTAGATCAGGCAGTCAGGCAGGCAAGCAGTTAGGAGCCAGCGGTCCCAGATTGCGAGACGGATATCCAACTGCCAGTTTAGGCCCAATGTGGGACATCCTAAACTGGCAGTCGAACATCCACCAAGAGGTCCCAGATTGGAGAGAGAGCAGGCTGGGCTGAGGGACACTCCCCCCCAACCCCATGCACAAATTTCTTGCACTGGGCCACTAATATATATATATATATATATATATATATATATCCTATATAATAAAAACCTAATATGCTAAGTGTCCAGTTGTCAGGTCGTCCATTTAATCGAAGTATAATATGCTAATGATATGCTAAGGCTGCTCAACTGCTCGCTATGAAGTGCTTCGACTGGTAGGTTAGCTTGCTGCTGGGGTCCAGCCAATCAGGACTGAGAGAGATGGGCTGGACCTGCTCTGGAGCCCTCCCGCGGTCCCTCCCGGCTGGTCAACCTCCCATGTCCCTCCCCAGCCCGAATCGTGCACCAGTGGGGTCCCTCAGCCTGGCCTGCGCCCTCTCACAATCTAGGACCCCTCAGGGGATTTCAGAGAGTTGGTGCACGATACATATAAAGCTCTTGCTGACGCCAGTAGCATGTGTGTGTTTCAATCTGTCATTGTCAATCATGAATTTGGTTGACACTTCTATTACAGAGAAAGGGCGAGCAGTGATATTAAAATATTTCTTCTAATTTCTTTTCAATGTGCATGAATTTGTGCACTGGGCCACTAGTATACATATAATATTCTTCCTCTGTGACTTGATTATTTTCATTCAAAGTAAGATTTTGAGATTCATCTTTGTTGACATATGTATCTCTGATTTTTGTATTCCATTGTAAAAAAAAAATGGGTGGATATACCATGATTTATTCATCCATGCTCTTATTTTTTTAAAAATTTTAAAATTGCTTTTTAGAGAGACAGGAAGGGAGAGGGAGAGAGAAATATCGATGTGAGAGAGACTGCTGCCTCCTGCAACTCCCCTACCTGGGATCATCTGAAACCCAGGCATGTGCCCTGTTGGAGAATTGAACCAGCAACCTTTCGTTGAATGGCACAACACCTAACCAACTGAGTCTCACTGGCCAGGGCTCATCGATGCTCTTATTGATAGAAATTTGGATTGTTTCCAGCTTGTTTTTGTTATTATGAACCATGCTTCTAGGACATTCTTATACATGTCTTCTAGTACTCATGTGTAAAAGTTTCTCTAGGATATATATCTAGGAGTGTAACTGCTAAGTCATAGGTTCTGTGCAATTCAGTTTTACTATGACATACTAGATTGTTTTCCAAAGTGATTGTATCATGTGCTTCCACCAGCCATGAGTTCACATTGCTCCACATCCTAACATTTGGCTTTAAGTGACTTTAAAAATTTTTTGCCCATCAGTTTAGTATTGAATGCTACCTTATTGCAGTTTTAATTTTTATTTCCCTAATTATGAAAGAAGTTGAGCTTGGGTTCACATATTTATGGGCCATACTGTATTTCTTTTGGAAAATACCTGCTTATTTCTTTTGCTCATTTTTCTACTGATTGTTGTTCTCTTAGTGATTTGTAGGAGCTCTTAATATAGTCCATATACTAGTCCTTTGTGAGTTAAATTCTATGAATGTCAATATACCAATTTTCAATAAGGTATAGAGAACATGGCTTCTGGAGCCAGACTGGCTGGGTTCGAATCCCAGCTCCACCATCTACTAACTGTGATCTCAGGCAATTAACCTCTCTGTGTCTTAATTTCCTTAACCTTTATGGGCTTCATTTTTCTCATCTGTGGAGTGCCTAACTCATAGAGTTTAGTGCCAATTAAATTAGTTAGTACAGTGGTCGGCAAACTGTGGCTCGCGAGCCACATGCGGCTCGCAAGCCGCGGTTTGCCGCTCTGTTGACTAATGAGTTTGCCAACCACTGGGATAGGGGCTTAATCACAAGGAACAGCAACAGCCTGTAATTATTGGAATCGAGAATCTAGGTCAGTGGTCGTATATGCAAAGTACTTAGAATGGTGCCTGGCCTGTGGTAAACACATTTTCAATAGAATTAACTTCAAGAGCAGGGATTTTGTTTTGATTTGTTCTCTGGTTTATCCTATGAACCATTAACAGTGCCTTCACATAGTAGGTGCTCAATAATACTTGCTGAATGAATGATCTTTCTTCTAGTTTGTAGGTTGTCTTTTCACTATCTTAAGATATTTTTTTATATATATTTTATTGATTTTTTACAGAGAGGAAGGGAGAGGGATAGAGAGTTAGAAACATCGATGAGAGAGAAACATCTATCAGCTGCCTCCTGCACACCCCCTACTGGGGATGTGCCTGCAACCAAGGTACATGCCCTTGACCGGAATCGAACCTGGGACCTTTCAGTCCGCAGGCTGACGCTCTATCCACTGAGCCAAACCGGTTTCGGCTTAAGATATTTTTTTAAGTTCTTAATTTTAATGTGATTGAATTTCAATCCTTTTTTTTTAAGCTTTGTACTTTTGTGTGTCATTTAAAAAAGTCTTCCCCACTCTAAGGTTATGAAGTTATTTTTTGTATTTTCTTCCAAAAGTTTAAAATTTTGTTCTTTAAACAAATTTATAACTTTAGGAAAAAGACAGGGATGCAAAAATAGTAGATTTAGTTAGTTATATAAAACTTTAAAATCTCTACAAAAGTTAATCTGAGTGCTTTTAAGTCTGTAATGGGACTTGGCTAAGCTTCTTAGATCCTCTTCAAGCTCTTTCCCCGGTGATTTTAGTCTCAGGACTGAGTTTTTATTTTATTTTATTGATTTTTAGGAAGGGAGAGAGATAAAAATCGAGAGAGAGAGAGAGAGAGAGAGAGAGAGAGAGAGAGAAGAGAGAGATATAAAAAAATCCATGTGAGAGAGATACATTGATCAGTTGCCTCCCATACACGCCCTGACTGGGGACTAAACCCATAATCTAGGTATGTGCCCTGACTGGGAATCAAACCCTTGACCTTTCTTGCACAGGAAGACACTCCAACCAATTGAGCCACACTGGCCAGGGCTCAGGGATGCGTTTTCCATTCTAGCCCTTCCCTCTTTACCTCTGTTGACTCACACTTTCTTTAGCCAACACTCCTTGAAGTACTGGTAGAAGGATTTAAGTGAAATCTATTTAATATCTCATTCATTCATTCGTTCAACAAATACTTATTGTGTGACAGCTATGTTTTATGCAATGTTTTAGGTGTTGGGGTTACACTTACATGTTGATGCTTATAGTCTAGGGAGGGAAGACAACAAAAATCAAGTTAGCATATAATATAATGTAAAGTGGTGATACATTCTGTGAAGTAAAATAAATCCAAGTAAGAGAAATGGGAAACGGGCTTCCATTTTAGGTAGATTGGTTAGGGAAGGCATGTGGCTATCTAGGGGAAGAACCATTTCAGACAGAGGAAACACCAAGTACAAAGGCCCTCCAGGCAGGAGCATACTTGTTCAAGGAGTGTATTTAAGGAACAGCAAGCTGGAGTGGAGATGGCAACAAGTACAGAATATTGTAAGAAGTGGGGTTTGAGAGTTAGTCATGGTAAGTCATTGAGAAAATAAGTTCTCTTGGGTCATCAGTGACTACCTGTTGGATAGAAGCAAGGCATAAGCCTGGGTTCCTATCTGGTCTCCTGGTCTCTGGTGTATCTTTCCTTCTGTACTACTACTCACTTAATCTTTTGAAAATTCCTATTATCACCTTCAGGGACTCTCTATTGCTTATGAGATAAAGGCCAAATTACACAGCCTCTGAAACCTCATCTATAATATTCCCTATATCAGGAACACCCTCTCAGCTCTTCTTTGCTTATGGTCACATTACCAATAGAATCAAGTTGTCTTGACTTCCAGTCATGGCAATCAGAGCATGTTAGAACTAGAATGATTTGCATTAGGTAGGATGTAGGTTTAGTGGATGTGACAGAGATACAAAATAAAATGTAGCTTAAATAAGATAAAGATATATTTCTCTCTCTTTCAGACATTGTGAGATGTCTGAGCTGTTGTGCAGGTCTACTCAGTGAAGTTGTCAGGGTGCCAGGCCCCTCCATCCCTAGGGTGTTGGGATGATTCAAGATGGCTCATCACATTTCCCTAAATAATTGTAGCATCCTCTTAATGATCTCTCTCCTTTGGCATTTGCTCTTTTAAAATCTATTTTTTATAAGCCAGTCAGAGGAAGATTCTAAACTATAAGTCAGATTTTGCCATTCTCTTGATCAAAACCAATAATAAGGAAGCTCTTCCTCCAACAATGAAGATCTAGAGATATAGAGTGATTTTCAGGATATAGTTAAGATGAAAAAGGAAGATACAGAATAGCATATATACCGTGTTTCCCCGAAAATAAGACAGTGTCTTATATTAATTTTTGCCCCCAAAGACACGCTAGGTCTTATTTTCAGGGGATGTCTTATTTTTCCATGAAGAAGAATACGGTACACATTTATTGTTAAATGAAAATAAAGGAAATTTATTACCTGTATACGGTATGGTAGTACGGTAGTTGTCAACACAAACCAGACAAACTGTGAATCCTACAGTATCAAGAATTTACTCATTTATTCAATGACAATCATGTCATCATCTTCTGGAACATCATCATAACAATCCAATTCCTGAATTTCCTGGTGAATTTCTTTTTTTTTTTAATTTTTTAAAATATATTTTATTGATATTTTACAGAGAGGAAGGGAGAGGGATAGAGAGTTAGAAACATCGATAAGAGAGAAACATCAATCAGCTGCCTCCTGCACACCTCCCACCGGGGATGTGCCCGCAACCAAGGTACGTGCCCTTGACCGGAATCGAACCTGGGACCCTTCAGTCCGCAGGCCGACGCTCTATCCTCTGAGCCAAACCGGTTTCGGCCCTGGTGAATTTCTTGTGACTTCATTTCTTTCAGAATCAGTGGACCAAATCTCTCATGTTTAGCAATAGCACTGTCTTTAAATGAGTACTTCTTGTCAAGGTAGCCTGCTCGCAGTGCATTTGCAATGCAACTGTCAGTGATTTTCTCCCATGAATTCTTCACCCAAGTCACAACTTCTTGCAGTTTAGGTTTCACAAAGTTTCCACGCTGATTTCTCTCCATTCTATTTTCAATGTAGTCATTAATTTCCATGCACAAATTGTCTTTGAATGGCTTGTTTATTGCAATATCAAGAGTCTGGAGATAGGCCGTCATTCCTGCGGGAATCATTATCTGATCTATTTTTCTTTCATGAAGAAATGTCTTCATGTCTTTAGCGTGGTGAGTGCTGGCTGCATCCCAGACTAGCAGACTTCTTTGGCTCCCTCGCATAACAAGCGGCAGCATTAAATCGACCCACTTCCTTATAACTGCTTGTGTGGCCCAGGCTTTTTCAGTTTCAAGAATAAAAACGCCCAAAACACGTTCAATCTTTTCCTTCTTGCCCTTAGAAATGATTAAAGGTGGGATTTTAGTGCCATCCAGACGAATTGCCAAAATACAGGAAACACGTGCACTTTCGTAAGCAGTGGAGGGAATGTACGCTAAGGAGGCACCCCGCTGTTCAATTGTTGTTTGAGATGATTGGCCCATAAACACTGCAGTTTCATCCATAGCAATCATGTTGGAAAGATTGTATTTAGAGAAGTCAGCATCATCAATAAAGGACTTGAATGCAAGTGCTCGCTTAATAACTTGAGTATCTTCCAACCTAAACAATGTTGTAGATCTTCTTAAAGACAGTTCACTTCGCTGAAGGAAATTATCCAGCCAGTGTTGTGATGCTTTGAAGTCTTCGGGGGCTATGTCAAACTGTGGTGCCATTGCAAGGGCAAATTCTTGAATCTGAGCCCTATTCACAACCAAAGCCTTTGCTCTCCTGTCAACAACCCATTCACAGATCAGGTCTTCCAGCTCGGAAAATAATGGTTGCCGACCTGATCCACACTTGCGCTTTTTAGCATTTCCCTTGTCCACTTGTTCAATGAGGTTACCATACTCTGCTCGCCATTTTCGGACCAATCGATACTCAACATCTTCTCTTTGCAGAAAGCAGTAAGATTTTGGCCCCAAGAGTCTTCCACGATTCCTTTCTTGTACTCCACGGAGTAGCTTTTTCTTTTTGTGCTCATTTCTAGGGGTAAAAAAAAAGGAATTGGGGTATCAAGGTGGGGGGAGGGGGATCACTCAAAATGACACAGGGGGGATCAGAAGGGGGAATCAAAATGGCACAGGAGAATCAGAGGGGGGATTACCATTTTAGTAACCCCTTTTGATCCTCCTGTGTCATTTTGATTACCCCCTCTGATCCTCCTGTGTCATTTTAAGCGATCCCCCTCCCCCCACCCCTGTGCCACTGAACACCTTCACCAGACATCCCTCCTACCCCTTTATCAGACATTTACCCCCTGGGGCCTGCCTGGGGACTTTCACTGGGCTTGCTGGGGCCTGGATCTGAGCTGGAGCAGGGTCTGCCACTGACTGAGAACCTTCAGTCATCATGAAGGTGGCTGCGAGCATCAGGTAGTGTCACCAGAGACAGACCAGTACTCACCACCGTCGCCGCGTCCCATCCGCTCTAATCCTCCTGTTCTTCTACACGCATCTGCGAAAGTCTCCTCCTCTCTCCTGCCCCGCGCTCACTGCTCACTCCGACCTCCGCTCCGCCTCCACACAGCAGTGACGTCAGGACTCCGCGTAAGGTCACTGGTTGCTAGACGCCAGTCAGGGCGGCCCTAGCGACCAGTTTACGGTAAATTAATTTTCATTCTGAGACAGAGCCTGGGGGCCTTATTTTCGGGGGATGCCTTATATTTCGCTCAGAAGGAAACCTGTAAGTAGGTCTTATTTTCGGAGGATGTTTTATTTTCGGGGAAACACAGTAGTAATACAACTTTTGTCAAAAAGGGGGAGAATACAAATATATACATATATATATGCTAATGTATATAATACAAATGCTTCTAGTTGCAAAAAGAACTCTAGAAGGGGATAAAAACCTCAAATTAACAAAAATGCTTACCTGTAAGGAGAGGGAAGGGAGATTAGAAGGGGTAGAGTTGGAAGTGAGACTTATCAATATACAGCATTATGGCTATGGCTGGGTAGCTCAGTTGGTTAGAACGTCGTCCTGATATGCCAAGGTTGTGGTTTGGATCCCCAGTCAGGGCACATGCAAGAATCAACCAATGAATGCATAAATAAGTGGAACAACAATTGATGATTCTCTCGCTCACTTTCTCTCCCTCCCTCTCTCTAAAAATCAATAAAACATATATTTTAAAAATGCATTAAGTGAGCTAATAAGTGTGGATGGAATGATAGAAATAGAAAAATATTGTAAAACCTCTTATGAAAGAATTGTGTCATGCAATGATTATCACTGATTGCTAAAACCATGAGGTGAAAGGTTGATGTGGAATGTCACAATGAAAAAGATCAAGCTATCACCACCCATACTTTCAATCAATCTTACAAGTACTAAAAGGGGGATAGTCCCAGTGTGAAGTATCTACCTATATCTACCTATAAAGTATTCTTTCCTCTAAAGTTGATCCTGAATCTAAAGACTCTGGCTAACTTCCAGTTTACAGGAAATAGGAGGAATAAAGAAACAAGTTAGACACTATGAGAAGGCTGACAGACAAACACAGAATATGGGACTTTTACAAGATTCTTCAATAAGATAATGATATTTTAAAAATGGGGGAAAGGAAAGGGATGATTGTTTTACATTAAAATAACTATAGAATGCCATAAGCCAACTGTAAAAAAAAACCCCACATTTTGAAGGCAATGAGGGAAATTTGACTATGGACTGAATATCAGATGACACTAAGGAACTATAGCCATTTTTAAGGTGTGATATTGGCTTTATTGTTATGTAAGAAAACGGTCATTTTTTTAGACGTGAGATACATAAGGGTGAAATTTGTTTTAAAACATTTCTGCTAAAAAAAAAAAGGAAAAGTTGGAATAGATGAAACAAGTGGCAGTATCTTGATAATTGTTGAACCCAGGTGACATTTATGGAGGTTCATTATACTATTTTCTCTAGTTTTGTGTATCTTTAAAATGTTTCATAAAAATTTTTTTAAACATTCCAACAACTCCTCACCTCAGCAGAAAATCCAAAGCCATCACATTGGCTTATGAGGGTCTACTTGATCTCTACCTCTCTCACCTTGACACTGGGTGGCACCCAGGGAGGCCAAGGGAGGTCTCAACCCCATCCAGGTTCCTGTCATGGCCCGAGAAGGAATTCGAGAGTGTGACAGAAGGATTTAGTAAAGCACAGCAAAATTATTAAAGTGATACTATGCATTTAAGAAGTGAGGTGGTTGACATCAGAGAATCAGATGTTCTGATCGGGTCTGGGTATAAGGTTTTTATTATATGTGGGAAGGATGGGATAGGGTGGTCCTCTGCTTCTCACGCTGGTGGGGTGACTGCCCATGCAGCTGGTCCTTGTCTCTCTTCTCCAGATAGCGATTTATTTTTGGTCTCCCAATTCGAGGTAACTGGGGAGAGGGAAGCGGGGAACAGGTGGTCAGTGAAGGTCTGGTCTATGAATGTTCTAGCCAAGATGGAGAAGGGGAGGGGTAGAGCTTGAGGTCTTGGCTCTCTCATCTAACTTTCCTGCCTCCATCTCATCTTCCATCCTCCCAGTTCACTCCACTCTAACAAGTTACCAGGCAATCTTGCTGTTGGTTGAGTCTGCCAAGTAGATTTCCTCTCAGGCTTTTTGTCCTTGCTGGTCCCTCCACTAGGACTGATCTACCCCCAATGTTAACATGACTGGCTGCCTCACTTCATTCAGATGTCTGTTCAAATAGAACCTTTCCAAGGAAGTTCTCCCTCAACACCCTTGCTGAAATAGGACTCCTCATCACACACTGACTGACCCCTTATCGACTTTCTTTTTCTTCATGGCACTTATCAGTATCTGGTGGTGTTGCTTGCTTGATAAGCATTGTGAGGGCAGGGTCTTTGTTTTATTCAGTGCTACATCTAGAATAGTGCCTGTCACATTGTAAGAATGCCATAAGCATTTATTAAAATAGTGAAAAAATCATGTTGTGATAGCTTGAAAGCACTGAGTGAGGTGGGACAGATAGCAATTCAGCTTCACACATTTGCTGAACTACTAATCCTCTACAAACAGCAGGTGCTGTAATGACCTGTATATGTCATATGGTGTGAGAGATCTTGGGGATAAGGAGTGAGGCATCTCCCAGAGTCTGCTTGTATTCAGGGATGACTTGTTTGCACAGATGCTTTTGGCCTGTGTCCCCTGGCTTACCTCCAGGCAGTTGGGTTTGCCAAGCGGGTGGAGTCCCCCTCCAGCTATCATCTTAACTGCTCTGTTTTCTGACTCACCAGTTCCCAGTCCTACACCATCCCTAAGCTCAATTTGCCTCCAGTTACTGGGGGTAAGAACACTGGTTATTGAGAAAAAGCTCCACCAGGTCCTGAGATACTGAGATTAGGCTCTAAAAAGTCTTAGTTTTAACTCAGACATTATGCCTTGAGACTGTCCTGTGGTGGTTTCTTTGTGGATACCCCAAAAGGGTGAGTTCCCTATGATAGTCTTGGATGTGGGAGCTCTTTCCTCCCCCCACCCCCACAATAAGGAAACCTTCCTTTCATCTATTTTCCCTCCAACCTCTCTCCATTGGACCTCTTGATACTCTCTTGTTATGTTATGCAGCCACAAGACAGAAATGAGCTTGGGCTTATGGCACTTGAGGAAAGCCTGTTCAGGGATGCCTGTGCAGAGCCCCCATTCAGTTCTTCAGCTCAACAAATTCTGAGGGACCTTGGCCACTGATTTTGCTGCACACTCAGACAACAGTGTTGTGCATTGGGTTTGGCTCTTGCTTTTGCCTAGAAAACACCAAGGCCAAGGAAAAACTTCATGAGGGAAGAGAACATGAGGGAACTATAAGCAGAGAGACTAAACCCTGAGCCCATTTCCTGAGGTTCCCACATTTTCTTCCGCTATTTTTATGGTTTAGAGCTTTAAATTAAATTCTTAAATCTAATTAGAATATAAAGGGTGGGGCAAAAGCAGGTTTGCAGTTGTTCATATGAAAAATAATACAATAATTAATAAATAATAATACAAGAATAAACTGTGTTTTGCATACTCACAACTGTAAACCTACTTTTGCCCCACCCTGTATTTAGGTATACAGTATTCAAGTGACATTATAGCTCATCCCTCAGATACATATTTCCACTATAATACCATTTAGTGAACAATCTACCCCTTCCCATTTATTTGTGAGGCCTTCTTTATCTTGTGTTCAGTCTTGGCATACCTTGTTTTATTGCACTTTACAGATACTGCATTTTCATCAACATTGAAGCAAGACCCTCCACCAGCAAAAATATTATACCTTGCCAAAGACTCAGATAATGGTTGGCATTGTTTAGCAATAAAATATTTTTAATTAAGTTAGATACATTTTTAGACATAATGCTATTGCACACTTAATAGACTACCATATAGAGTGAACATAATTTTTATATGCACTAGGAAACAAAAAAATTGTGTAATACCCTTTATTGTGGTGGTCTGGAACTGAACCTGCAATATTTCCAAGATATGGCATGGATAGACTTATATGATATAGATATAGTAAATCTATCTATCTGTCTATCTATCTCTGTTTCTGTGTTCTATTCCATTGACCTATGTATCTATTATTGTACCAATACTATTCTGTTTTAATGTTTGAATATTTATAATGTGTTTTAACATCTAGTTGTGCTAGTTCCTCCTCATTACCCTTCATTTTCAAAAATTGCCTGGGTATTTTTGATGAATTTTAGAATAACTTCAAGTGCCAAAACTCTATTAGAATTTTAATTGGCAGTGCATTAAACATTCAATTTAATTTGGAAATAATATCTTCACAATACTGGGTTTTCTTATCCAGGAACATGGTATATCTCTCCATTTATTTACCCATTCCTTTATATGTCACAATAAAATTTTGTAATCTTTTTCTTAGTCTATTTTAATTGCTTATTATTAGTTTATAGGAAAATTGATTTTTGTATATATTATCATGTATTTAGCTACACTGCACTGAACTCTTATCAATTCTAACAATTTCTCAGTTTATTCTCTTGAGTTTTTAAACAATCATTGTTTGCAAGTAACTTGTAGACTCTTGGTTCCTGGACCAAGTTCAGTAATTAAGCTCTCATAAGGTAAACTCATATTCTATTGTTACAATATAATACAGTCATACTTTGAGATATTGTAGGTTGAGTTCTAGACCACTGTGATAAAGGGAGTATCACAATAAATCAAGTGGTAATCTTTTTGCTGGTGGAGGGTCGGTCTTGCCTTTGATTTGTAAAAAATGTAACATTGTTACCAAACCAAAGTCCATGTGCCCATGCTTGAAAGGCCAAAACTCAAAACATCAGAGTTTGGAATAAAGAAAGGTTTATTGATCAAGAAGGTGCCAATGGAGAAGACAGGAGACTTAATGATGACTCAAATCCATCTTGTTCAATGGACCAGGCCAAGGGTTGGGGGAACAGGTCTGTGGAAGTGCTGGTGGGGCAATTTTTAATTGGAAGACCTTGGAACTTGGCCATTTAGAGCAGTGGTCGGCAAACTCATTAGTCAACGGAGCGGCAAACTGCGGCTCACGAGCCGCAGTTTGCCAACCACTGAGTAAAGGGGCGTCAACACTGGATCTTCCTGTACAATAGACTCCATTGGCTTCTGAAAGGGTTCCGGTGTTCAAATTCCAGTTATGTCCAGGTCCCTTGACTCTCAGTGTGGGGGTGGGGGATGGGGGTGGGAGGCAAGAGACTTTGGTTCTGGGTGCAGCTGGAGGCCAATGTTCTCTCCTCTGCACATGCTGCAGCTGTGACTTGTGGTTTTGATCTGTTGTCTCTGGACAATTCAGCACCTCATCAAACAGGATAGGATCATTTTGACCTGGTTTTGTAGTTGCAACATCTGTGAAGCCCAATAATGCAAAACACAATAAAACGAGGGATGCCTGTTCATTGGAATTTGTTCATAAAAACTCATCTCACACTGTAAAAATACCAAAATTGATAATGAAAAGAAAATACAAATATATATATTTTTAAAACCTTTATTAACTATGCAAAGCAAAACACTAAATAGAAATGATGTATCATAAATACTTCTTTTGGAGGTTATTTTCCCTCATGGGCTGGTTTGTCTAAGATGTCCATTGTGATTATGTGGAAAAAAAAAACCCACACTGAATTGTATACTTTAAAAAAGATGAATTATATGGTCTGTGAATTATGTTTCAATTTTTAAAAGAAAGAATACAAGTTATTTAAGTTTGGAATTAAGGTGTCACATTTTTCTGCTAAATATTCCTTGAATAAACATAGGTATTCTTTATTACTCTCAAGACTTTCCAAGTGCATTTTAGAATAGGGTCATCTTTCTGGAAAGTTTTTGTTGATGACGTGTATTGACACATGGTTAATATATGGAGCAGGCTCATTTTTATGGCAACTCTAACAGTGACCTCTTGCTCTGTCATTTCAATAAAATCTTTATAGCTGAGTTCCTTTGAAAATCTACCAATTCAAACGCCTCTGCTTTGTACCCAGGCCTTGATTTGTATTTCTTGGGATTATAGATTTGTGATAACATTAGATTACACAAAGTCCTGTTTCATTGATATTAGACACCTATTTGGACATAGTTGCCTTCCTCTTCAATGAATTCAGTTAACTTTGCCAGGAACTTCTTCAACGCTTCTGTGACGGGACCTGCAGATACCCCCTCTCCCAATTCTGATGTTACAACAAACAGTTCCCTTTTTGTCCCTGATAAATCAGAAGTACACTTTGCTCAGGATAAAATGTTTTCCTTGGAGAGCTCATGCTGGTTGTTTTTGTGTGTTCTTTAAGCAAGATGGTGTGTTTTTTGTTGGGTGGTTGTTGTTTTTTTGTTGTTGGTTTTTTTTTTGTTGTTGTTGTTGTTTTTGGTCCAAATTGTTGCTTGGCTCATTATGCATTAATGGAGTCAAAATACAATATTTTAATTTTAAGTTATAGCTTTTCTTTTTTACTGATTTATTTTTTCATATATGGGGAGAGTAAAAAAAAATTTAAAGAAAGATGACCAAACTAATTGAAGAGTGTTTTTAAAAAGGGATCAGATATTGTTACTTCCCTATACAAAACTTTTCAGTGGTTTTCCATATAACTCAGAATAGCATCCAAAGTACTTAACATGACCTCCAACACCTTGTGTAATTTGATTCCTGCTTATCTCTCCTACCCTGTTCTTATTCTTCTCCCACACTTCAGCTTATTATCAATTGATATTGTATCAGTGTAAATAAGGATTTGGGTATTACTGCGGGGACTTTAGTTTTGATAATAAAGGGATTCTAAACATAATTTTGGTGCCTTCCGATATGTATTCCTCTCAACTTTGTTTCATTTTATGAAAGAGAAAAACACAGTCCCAAAATGGTGTCACTTATGCTAAAGCCTATGACACCAAACCTGGATTTAATTCCTGACCTAATTGCTGTTTCAACTTCTCCCAGAAACAAAACCTTAAATCAACCAGTCTGGAATTTTCTGGTCAACACCAATGAAGTAATTTATCAAGACTAGTATTCTCCAACCCCTCCCCATAAAAAGAAGAGGCAATCTGCATGTAAAAATACCCTTGTCTGTTTGTCCCCCCACAAAAGAAAATGTTCTGGTTAGAAAATAATCCTTTTTCTTTTGTTAACAGCTCCCTTACCCCACCCTTCTTCCTATAAAAACCTTCCATTTTGTACAACCCCTTGAACACTCTTCTAGTTGCTAGGTGGGATGCTACCTGATTCATGAATTTCTTAATAAATTGCTTAAGTAGATCTTTAAATGTACTCATTTGAATATTATTTTTAACAACGTGTTACTTTGGCCAGAAATTTAAAAAGAGTGATGAATAACTGTATTGGTAAGGGACATTTTTTGGTCTGTTTCTGATTTTAATAGAAATGTCTATAGGGTTTCATTATTATATGATGTTGGCTATTGATTTGAGATGGATACCATTTATGATATTATAGAAGTATCTTCTATATGTAGATTTTAGAGGTTTTGTTCAAGAATGGGCATTTATTTTATGTGTTTTAGTATGTATTAAGGTAATTGCACAGTTTTTCTTTGTTGACCCATTGTTATATCATAGCAATAGATTTTCTAATATTTAATCATATTTGAATTCTTGGGATAAATCCTTCTTGATAGTGAACCTTTTATTAAGGGAATTTTGATTCGAATTTATTCTTATTTTATTCAAGAGATTTACATCTTTGTTTATAAGTAATATTATTCTATAGTTTCCTTTTTGGCATGTGTGTTGTCTCTGTTTTGTATCAGATACTGTCAATGAAAACACTTGAAGGAAATGAACCATCATTGTGGTATTCTCTGAGGGAGGTACAGTGGTTCCATTTGCTCTGGATTACACTTTGTACATAATCAAAAATTTATTATTTCCATATCATTTATATAAAACTTAATTCAAAATGAACCATGAGCTTAAATGTAAAACATAAAACTAAAAATTTTTAGAAAAACACATGGGAGAAAATAGTGGGGACCTAGGGCTTGGAGAAGTGTTCTTAGACATGACACCAAAACAAGAGCCATGTTGTAGGCTGAATAATGGTTCCCCCCACCAAATGCCCACATCCTAATTCCTGAAATTTTAAATTTTCACCTTACATGGCTAAAGGGACTTTGCAGATATGATTGAAAGATGGGGAGATTATCCTGAATAATTTATGTGGGCCCAATGTAATCACAAGGGTCCTTATAAGAGGGAGCCAAGAAGGTAAGAGGCAGAGAAGATGTGACAATAAAATCAGAGCTCAGAATGATGCCTTTGCTGGAAGAGGGTCATAAAGCTGACACAATAGAGACTTGGGTCTGAGAATGGAAAAATACTGAATGTCTAGGAAGCAAAGATAAGACCAGGTAGCCAGAAAATGTTAAAACCACTCTTCCACATGCACAGTTGATCAAGGATTGGCCACTATATGACCTTCCTGGGTGGTGATAATGAGCAACACCACCATCTTCTTTTTTCTCTTTGTTTTGTTTCTTTGTTTGGTTGCTATTGTTTTAATTTAAAAAATGTTTTTTATTGATTTCAGAGAGAAAGGGAGAGGGAGAGAGAGATAGAAACATCAATGATGAGAGAGAATCATTGATTGGCCGCCTCCTGCACGCCCCCTACTGGAGATTGAGCCTGTAACCCGGGCATGTGCCCTTGACCGGAATGGAACCCAGGATCCTTCAGTCTGCAGACCGACAATCTATCCACTGAGCCAAACCAGGGAGGGCTATTTTAATTTTTTAAAAATTTATCTTTATTGCTGAAAGTATCACAGATGTCCCCTTTTTCCCCAGTTGACCCCCTCCACCCCACTCCTGCCCATCCCCAGGTCTTCCCCACACTATTGTCTGTCCAATGGGCTATACATATATGCATATAAGTTCATTGGTTAATCTTCTCCTGCCCCCCTCTTCCCTCTGAAATACGTCAGTCTATTGCATGCTTCAATGTTTCTGACCTTTTTTGTTCATCAGTTTATTTTGTTCATTAGATTCCACATATAAGTGAGATCATGTGATACTTGTCTTTCTCTGACTGGCTTATTTCACTTAGATAATACTCTCCAGGTCCCTCCATGCTGTTTCCAGGGATAAGAGATCCTAATTTTTTACAGCTGCTTAGTATTCCTTTGGCAACACCACCATCTTGTCCCAACAGTGCAGGTGTGGAGATGCGGATATAGATGCCAAGCAACTTTACAGAAGGAGAAAGTAACCCCACCCTGACATGGAAAATTTCACTCCTGAACCCTACACAAGCCCGCCTTTTTGAGCAAGCCCACTTTGTCCCCAGCTTATAAAAACAGCCTAGCAGAGACCCCCCCCCCCCCCAGCCAGTTCAGAGGACCTTCTTTTCCTCTGTGCTGCCTCCCTTGTGCTCAAGCATAAGCTTAATAAAATCTGTCTGGAAATTCTCTGGGGTTTCCTCTTGATTTCTATCTTGGGGAATCTAAGAACACCAACACAAGTAACAAAGTGAGGAATGTGAACAGTTTTTAAAAGCAGGAAAAGGCAAAAAATGGATTCTCTCTTAGAGTTTCCAGAAGGAATGCAATCTTGCCAACACCTTGATTTGAGACCCTTTTTTAGGTTTTTCACTTCCAGAATTGTAAGATAATAAATTTGTTGTTTTAAGTAACTAAGTTTGTGGTAATTTGTTACAACTCCAATGTAAACTGATACATTAACAAAATAAAAATTTGAGTGGGAATTTAAGCACGGGAGGGAGAAGCAGGGTCACTCAAAAACTCAGTTACCTAGGTCACCCTGGGCTTTCTAAAGGAAAATTCTTGGATGGAGTGGCCTGGCTCTTTATCTGATTAAGTAGCTTCCAATATGTTTATTTGAGATGGATGTCTCTGAAATGAATGCCTTGGCAATCAAAAAAGGTTAATATCAGGCACTTACATTACAATTTAAAAAAGCTAATTATCAGGCACTTTTACTATAATTTTCCTAATGGCTAATGATATTGAACATCTTTTCATGTGCTTATTTGCTGTCTATAAATCCTCTTCAGTGAAATGTCTCTTCATGTCTTTTGCTCATTTTCTAATTGGATTGATTAGATTTTTTTTTTTTTTTTTTTACTGCTGAGGGTTATTTATATAGTCTAGACACTAGTCCTTTGTTGGATATATGGTTTGCAGATACTTTCTCCCAGTCTATAGCTTGCTTTTTCACCCTCCTTAAGAGGGTCTTTTGCAGATAAAATATTTTTAGTTTTGGTGAAGTCCAATTTATCAAATTTTCCTTTTGTTAATGTGAATATACAATTGCTCCTGCATCATTTATTGAAACGAGTATTCTTTCCCTCCACTGAACTGTCTTGGCACCCTTGGCAAAAAGCAATTAAGCATAAATGTATGGATTAATTAATTCTATTGATATAGAAAAATTTTTTCATTAATGTTATTTTTTTCTGAGGGGGACCACTCTGAGTAGAATCCATGTCATCTTTTCCCCACACTTATGAGCTAATTTAAGTGGGGTGCCATGCAACCTCATTGAGGAAAATTAAGTTGATTAATAGGTCTCCAGGAAATGAGAAATAGAAAGTGTGGTGATTGGTGCATTAGAAAGAACTTTGGATTGGAATTAGTAAGACCTGTATTTGAATGATAGTTCTATCCAGAGCTATCGGCAAGTTACTTAACCTCTATGAGTTTTAGCTACTGTGAAATGGAGATGATGGCAATCTTGCAGGGTTGGTGTTAGCATTAAGAGACAAAGGTTTGGAAAATGATGGCATAGTCCTTGGTACACAGTTAAGTACTTTATACAAAGCAGACTCACAGCTGGTGGATGGTCTGTGGCTCCCTCCTTTGTGACCCCGGATAGTTATGTGGGATCAGGAGGGATGGGCTCCTCAGTGTCAGTCCCCACCATTCTGCTCCTATCTCCTGCACTGTGCAGCAGTTATGGTTCCATTCCCTCACATTTTCTGTCAGGAGCAGTATAAAGGGCAGATGAAGAGGAAAATGGCTCTCCACAGACCAGCTTTCTGGCCAGATTAGAGGGAAGTACAATAGTGAACCAAAAAATAAGTAGGAAATAGTCATATCTGGTTTTATATATCTAGAGCTTTATTTTAATAAAAGAAACAGCATAACTGCATGCAACAGCTTTTGTCAATGCAGAATTGTGTCACAACTGAGGGAATCCTCTCTGCTTGGGTCAGGAAACCACAGTTCAAGTCCCCAGTTTATCTTGTGGTGGTCTCAAATTGTAGGGAACGGGTTTAGGAGGAAACAAACCATCCCTGTTTTCAATAAGTCTTCTAAGTCTAAACCCAAATAGTGATGGTGTCACCAAGGCTCAGGAGGAAGGAGCATAGTGTTCTTTGGCTTCTCATTCTTCTGATTAGAGAGTTGGCTGGAGTCAGGGTTGTTGCCCAGTCTTCCCCTGTTCCTCTAGTTCCTTCCCCCAAACTTGACTCATTGAGTACTTTCTGGCTTGGTTGGCTCCTATCTCACACCTGAGATCCTCTACTCTCCCCAAATTCTTCCTTCCTTCTGTGTGACCTTACTTGGATCCCTCAATGCTTTGAGAGTTCAATAATAGGGAAATTCAGCTCTTGTTATATGATTGTCAGCTCCTGGGTCTCAGAAAGGCCATATTGAACTTTGTGCTGGTCAAACAACTTGCGCAGGGCACTAATGTAGAGTGTGTGGTATTTATCCACTGTCTTCTTGTTTGGCCTCTTAATCCTGGGGATTGGCAGGGGCTCCCCAACTGTGGGGAAGAAGAAACAAGCATCAGAGCTCCCTCCCAACTCAAATTACCCATCCCTCAAAGGGGACCACATACTGAAACTCAGTGTCTGGGTCCCCTCCCCTTTGTTTTTTTTCTTCAGTCCCAACCTCATCCTTTCCCATAATTTCCAAATACCTAACCTCACACATGCTCAGGAGAATGAGAACAAGCTCAGGAGAGTACTGAAGGAATAATGATGCTCTCATGATAGCTGTTGAACTCTGTCCTACTGTGAATGGCCATAACTCTTATCTGTTCAGTCGTCCTCCCCACCCTGCCCTCAACCACACCCAATGGACTTTCCATTGCCCATCACAGCTGTGTTCCAGGTCCCCTGGGACTTGATATGGGAATCAAAAACCAGGGTGGTTCAGAGATACTAGAAATCTCACCAACAGTGGTAATGGGCCGATTGAAAGGCAGGAAGCCCCAGGATTCTTGAGTGAGGCCTCGGCCATGGAAGGTACAGAAATTTAGTCCCAGGATTTTTTTGAATGTGTCCTGGAAGGCTTTTTGGAAGAACCTTAACCATGTGCCCTCAGGGAAGGTCTCTTGATTGTATACCTCATTCTCTCCAAAGGAATAAGAAGGGACAAGGTGTGATCTGCAAAGAACGGGACAGAAGTGTAAGTTCTCCCAGGAAACTTCCCCCAGTGAAATCCTAGCCAAGGTGGGAAACCTGTAAATCTCTCCATTATAGGACAAGAACCCAAATATCTTCAGCTTGTGTCTCATTCTTGCCATCCCCCATCCTCCCAACTGAACCGTTTGTGGGTAGCTGCTACACATTTTCCCATGATTGGAAGAAACCAATCTCAGGCAACCTAACTGCCTTTATTGCACCTGGAATCCAGAGGGATCTTCCTAAACTACGTATCTGGACCTATCGCTCCTCACTTTAAAACTCTTCCAGAGCTCCCAGCTTTACCACATTGCTTAACATGGCCTCTGTTCTGTAGCCCTACCTACCTGGCTAGCTTCCCCTCTCCCCACCTCTTCTTTGCAATCTGCTAAGCCCATACTAAATGTACCAAGTTCTTTGTCTGTGCGTCTTTGTGTATTCTGCTCCCTCTGATGGAAATGCCTTCCTTCTGTCTTCACTTGGTTAATTCTATTTTGCCTTTCAATACTCAGCTCTGATTTCATCCCCTGAAGAAACTTTGACCACCTCCAATTCCCTTCCCCACAATGTGGATTAGGTACTCCTTCCCTAATGCTTACCTTTCTCCTGCACCAACACTATCTTAACTCTAATACAGTCATCTCCTTATCTGTCTGACTCCCCAGTTATCTGTCAAACTAATCAAAGTTGGGAACTGTATCATTTACCTATAAATTCCTAGTGCCTGGCATAGTGCCTGATATGAAAAATTCCCAAGTTCTTTCTCTCTTTTGGTCTGATCGGCAAATCCTACTGATATTTCAATTCACAATTCAGATGTCACCCACTAATGAAACTTTTACTTTGGGTGAAAATCTTTCTATCAACCAGTGCTTTCATGACACTTTGTACATATATCCATTATAACACATCATTCATTCAATACATATTTATTAAATTCTTTCTATGTGCCAGTACTGTTTTAAGCCCTGAGGATACATCATTGAACACAATGGATTAAAAAAAATCTCTGTCATCATGGAGTTTACCTTTTATTGAGGGAAGACAGATAATAAACAATAATAACAAATAAATAAAAGCTGATATATAAATCAAAGTGGTACTATATAAGCAAATGATAAGTGCAATGGGGAAAAGAAAGCAGGATAGTAGGGTTAGACTTTACTGAGAAGACAGACAGCTAGAGCACATGCTCTAAGGCAGGAGCGTATAGCTTGTTGGAGGGACAGCAAGGAAGCCAATATAGCTCTAATGGAGTGAACCAGGGGGAGATTAGTAGGTGATGAGGTCAGAGAGGTGGCCAATGGTGAGATTATTTAAGGTCTTGCAGGATTTTGGAAAGACTTTGGCTTTTGCTTGTAGTGAAATGGGAGTTGTTGGGACATTTGGAATAGTGACATGATTTGACTTATGTTTAATAGGATCATCCTGATAGAGGGAGCATACCTCAACATAATGAAGACCATATATGACCAACCCACAGCCAGCATCATACTCAATGGGCAAAAACTAAAAGTGTTTCCCTTAAGATCAAGAACAATACAGAGATGTCCACTTCACCAGTTTTATTCAACATAGAACTGGAAGTCCTAGCCACAGTAATCAGACAAGAAGAAGAAATAAAAGGCATCTAAATTGGAAAGGAATAAAACTGTCATTATTTGCAGATGACATGATATGTATATAGAAAACCTTAAAGATTCCACCCAAAAATACTAGATTTAATAAATGAATTCATCAAAGTAGCAGGACACAAAATTAATATTCAGAAATTGTATGTACCAATAGTGAACTATCAGAAAGAGAAATTAAGAAAACAATCCCATGTGCTATTGCAACACAAAAAGGTACCTAGGAATCAATTTAACCAAGGAGGTAAAAGACTCAAACTTGGAAAATTATAAGATACTGAAGAAAGAAATTGAAGAAGATACAAATAAGTGGAAGCATATACCGCGTTCACGGATAGAAAAATTAACATCATTAAAATGTCTATATTATCCCAAACAATCTACAGATTCAACACAATTACTATTCAAATAGCAGTGCCATATCTCACAGATATAGAACAAATATTCCAAAAATTTATATGAAATCACAAAAGACCTCAAATAGCCTAGCAATCTTGAGAAAGAAGAACAAGGTTGGAGGGATCACACTACCCGGTATCAAACTATACTACAAGGCCATATTAATCAAAACAGCATGGCATTGGCATGATAACAGGCATATAAAGCAATGGAACAGAATAGGGAGCACAGAAATAAACCCAAGCCTTTATGGTCAATTAATATTTTACAGTCTCTTCAATAAATGGCACTAGAAAAATTAGAAACATGCAAAAAAATGAAACTAAACTACCTTTTTACACCATACACAACAACAAACTTCAAATGGATTAAAGACTTACATGTACAGCATGAAACCATAAAAATCTTAGAAGAAAACGTAGGCAATAAAATTTCAGACATTTCTTGTAGTAACAAGATATATTTGCCAATATATCTCCTTGGACAAGGGAAACAAACAAACAAAAATAAACAAATGGGACTACATAAAACTAAAAACTTTTTTCACAGCAAAGGAAACCATCAACAAAATGAAAAGACAACTTACTGAATAGAAGAACATGTTCCCCAGTGATACATCTAATAAGGGGTTAATATAAAAAATTATAAATAACATACAACTCAACACCAAGAAACATAAACAATCCAATTAAAAAATAGGCAAAGTACCTGAACAAAGACTTCTTCAAAGAGGATATATGGATGGCCAACAGACATATGAAAAGATGCTCAGTGTCACTAATCATCAGAGAGATGCAAATTAAAACCACAATGAGATCTCACCTCACACCTATCGGAATGGCAATCATCAATAAATTCACAAGGGTGTGGGGAGAAGGGAACCCTCGTGCACTATTGGTAGGAATGCATATTGGTATAACCACTGTAGAAAACAGCATTAAGTTTCCTCAAAAAATAAAAAATGGAACTGCCTTTTGACTCGTGATCCCACTTCTAGGAATATATCCCAAGAAACCCAAAACACTAATCCAAAAGAATATATGCACCCATGTGTTCATTGCAGCGTTATTTACAACTAGAGGCCTGATGCATGAAATTTGTGCAAGAGAAGGCCTTCCTTCTCTCTCCGCCCCAGCACCGGCTTCCCTCGCAGCCCCAGCTTCGTCCAGAATGTCGTCCAGAAGGACGTCTGGTCTAATTAGCATATTATGCTTTTATTATTATAGATAGCCAAGATTTGGAAACAGTCCAACTGCCCATCAGCAGATGAGTGGATAAATAAGCTGTGGTACATCTACACAATGAAATACTACCTGGCTATAAAAGAGAATGAACTCTTACCTTTTGCAACAGCATGGATGGACCTGGAGATTATTATGCTAAGTGAAATAAGCCAGTCAGAGAAAGGCAAGTACCATATGATCTCAATTATATGTGGAATCTAATGAACACAATAAACTGATGAACAAAATAGAAACAGAGGCATGGAACAAACTGACAGCTCTGAGAGCAGAGGGGGTTGGGGGCTGGATGAAAGAAGATGAAGGGATTAAGATATATATATATATATATATATATATATATATATATATATATATATATCACATAGACACAGACAACAGTCTGGTGATAGCCAGAGGGGAAAAGGGGGTAGGTAGAGGTAGGAAAAGGGATACATGGAGATGAAAAGAGACTTTGCTTGGGGCTAAGGGTGCATGGTGCAGTGTGCTGATGGCGTTTTGCTGAGTGGTATACTTGAAAGCTATATGGCTTTGTGAACCAATGTCACCCCAATAAATTCAATTAAAAAATAGGATCATCCTAGCTACAGTTGGGAATAGACTCTCGGATGTGGGGGAGGCAAGGATGGAAAGTGGTTGGCTTTTTGGATATATTTTGTAATTATATGTGCATACCAGTATGTCTGTCTTCCCTATTGGACTGAGTTCCTTAAAGGCAAGGACTAGGTCTTATTTATTTTTATATTGTCAATGCATAGTACTATGTCTAGCAGAGAGCAGGTGTTCAATAACTACTGAATAAATTTATTCTATTTCTCAAACCAGATTATATGCTCTTTGGTGGGGAAGGCAGTAATCATGTCTTTTTAAAATAAATTTATTGGGGTAACATCCTATCTAATAAAAGAGTAATATGCAAATTAACCATCACTCTGCTACACAAAAGCCACACCCACCAGCCACGCCCACCAGCCAATCAGGAGCAAATATGCAAATAAACCCAACCAAGATGGCTAGGGCCACAGAGAGCAGGAGGGAGGCTTGGGTTTCCCCGGCAATGGAGGAAGCCAAGCTTTCCGCCTGCCCTTGCGGGCCTAGGCCTCCACTCAAGGCTACAAAGTTTCAATGATAGAAGATACATAAAAACAAACAGAAATGGCGGCAGCCACGGAGCTAGAAAGAGCAGGAGGCTAGGGTTGCCCCCGGCGATGGAGGAAGCCAAGCTTTCTGCACACCCTGGCCGGCCCAGGCCTCCACTTAAGGCTACAAAGTTTCAATTATAGAAGATACATAAATCCCAATAGAAATGGCTGCTGCCACAGAGGGAGCAGAAGGCTTGGCTCCGCTCCAGGCTACAAAGTTTCAATTGTAGAAGATAAATAAACCCCAGATACCAGGGCCTTCGCTTGGGTCGCCAGGGGGTGTGGCCGGCCTGCAAACCACCACAGGCCCCTTGCCCAGGCTGTCCCATGCCCCAAGGGAACCCCCACCCTGATCCGGGACACCCTTCAGGGCAATCCAGCCGGCCCCCACCCGTGCACCAGACCTCTATCCTATCTAATAAAAGAGTAATATGCAAACTGACCATCACTCCAACACACAAGATGGCTGCCCTCATGTGGTCAAAGATCCTGCCCCCATGTGGACACAAGATGGCCACCACAAGATGGCCAGCAAGGGAGGGCAGTTGTGGGTGATCAGGCCAGCAGGTGAGGGCAGTTGGGAGGGACCAGGCCTGCATGGGAGGGCAGTTGGGGGCGATCAAGACTGCAGGGGAGGGCAGTTAAGGGTGACCAAGCTGGCAGAGGAGGGAAGTTGGGGGCGACCAGGCCTGCAGGGAAAGGCAGTTAGGAGGGACCCAGGCCTGCAAGGGAGAGCAGTTGGGGGGGGGACCAGGCCTGCAGGGGAGGGCAGTTAGGGGCAATTGGGCTGGCAGGGGAGCAGTTAGGCATCAATCAGGCTGGCAGGGGAGTGTTTAGGGGGTGATCAGGCTGGCAGGCAGAAGTGGTTAGGGGCAATCAGGAAGGCAAGCAGGCGAGCAGTTGGGAGCCAGCAGTCCTGGATTGTGAGAGGGATGTCCGACTGCCCGTTTAGGACCGATCCCACCAGGCAGTCTGACATCCCTCAAGGGGTCCCAGATTGGAGAGGGTGCAGGCTGGGCTGAGGGACACCCCCCCCTCCCCTGTGCACGAATTTCATGCACCAGGCCTCTAGTTGGTGAATAAAATTATATAGTTTTCAGGTATACAATTCTTACAATATATTATCGGTATGTATTGTGGGTTTACAACCCCCAATTAAGTCTCCTTTCATCAGCATTTATACCCGCTTTGTCCTCTTTTACCTCTTCCCATTTTGCCTTCCCTTAGTAAACATGTCTTACTCATCTTTGCAATCTCTACAACATCAAGCCTAGTGCCTTCCTTGCCCTGAGTAAGGTTTCTCTGCCTCTCAGTTAATAGGTTCATATAGAGTAAATCTGCATTCTCCACACCCCCGGCCAGCAGGCTAATGAGTAAAAGGTAAAGGTCTTCTTCTATTGTTCTTTCTCCAACTTCAAGTAAAATAGTGCCCACTGAAACCTGTCTGGAGGCTAAAACACCTTTAAGATACAATGTGAGGAAGTAGAGATAATTAATCAGAGTGAAGAGGGAGCCCCCTCTAATAGGTTCCCAAGGAAGGACACCATTCTGGAGAGGTGCTACAGAGGATCTATGGCACCCAGACAATAGGGCACAAGAACCTAAGGACCCACCCTGTCTTCAGTGCCAATTTCACAAAACCTTTACGCTGTTTAAGGAAGATGGTAGAAACTCCAGGCCGGCATAAGAGGGCTTCAGCAGCTCCGCCCACCACGATAACCACGGCATTGCCTGAGCCTTTCTGAGACAGCAAATACTTCAAGGCCAACTCACTCACGGGGCACACACCTGTGAAACCAAAGAGTCAACAAACTTGATGTCTGAGGATGGGGTAAAGGGATTCCTCTATGCGGTTTGCCGCTCTGCTGACTAATGAGTTTGCCGACCACTGTCATATACTACCCTTTACCTCTTTGTAGACAATATGCCACAATTGCCTAATCCTCACAGCTTCCAACTACACGGTAACATTTAGTCTAGTCCAGTGGTCGGCAAACTCATTAGTCAACAAAGCGGCAAACCGCGGCTCGTGAGCCACAGTTTGCCGACCACTGCTCTATGCTATTAATGATGGAGACAGTTCTGTTTACTGACTGTTTCCACTCTTCTGTTTTTAACTTCCACATCTTGGGTTACCCTTAGTCTGAGGTTGGTTCTTAGGGTCAGTTGCTTGTGTTGGGAGTCTATGCTACTACAGTTTAGGAGACATTGAGTTCCTCTGCCTACTTCCTCTTACTTCAATAGTATTTAAGCCTATCTCTTATCTCTCTACTCATGAACCACTCTCCCCAGAGTGACAACACTGGAGACTCACCAGAGTTCTCTCTCCTAGGCTGATCAGGACTAGCCACCAACAACCTGCTTCCTCCCTAGAGCACCTGCTGAAGGGGAGCCATTGGATGGGGTTTCTTGAGAGTAGGCAGGCCCAGGAGCCTGCCCAAGCCAAATTGAAATGTAAACAAACCATGGAAAAAGGATGACACCCTATTGTTCATTCAACAACAGTCACAGAGTCTTTCCTCACTCCTGCTTCCCATCTTTGCCCTGAACTTACCTTCTGTTCTCTCCTGGGATGGCAGAAATTGCCTCCAGGCCTCAGTCATTGAGAGAAACTGCTGCTCAAGGTTCATGCCAACCTCAGAGGAGAGTAGAACCATCCTCTGGGACTCTAGTGTTCCCACCTGGTCCCTCCAGATAAATGTATCTTACCTTTTAATATTTGGCTTTAGTTGTTTTCTGGTGTCCAGAGGATGGATATTCATCCAGAGAGAAGGACATTTGTCACAATACCCTGGCTTGAAGCCTCGCATGGGGAGGTTGTCCTTGATTCTGATGGATGTTTATTCTTTATTGCTTGATGTATTATGCAAGTTTGAAGGGGTTCCCAGGAGATGAAGGTCATGGGCCAGGAAAATACCAGCTAATATGAAAGACTTAAAAATGTCTTTAAGACTCCATGGGATGAGAGCTGCTTTACAAATGACTGGCCATAAGAAGCCAATTGATATCCCAGAAAGAATCTGGCAAAATTCATCTGAGCTACCTCTTTCATGACTAATTTTCCCAGACATTTGGGTGTGATATTTGGCATTTGCCTTCTGCTATACACTTGGGCTTGATCCTCAACTCCAGCCTTCTCCTTCCTCCTCTGAATGTATTCATGATAAATCTTATGAATGCCAGTAACTTGCTGCCTAACCAAACCCTGCCTTCCAGATCTTGGACAGAATCTGGTGCTTAGCCACATACTCTCCTTACTGGTCCAGGGGGTTCTGGACTCATTTTCTACTAAGTCCTCTTCCAGCAGGGAGTAAGAATTAGACTGACTCTCAGGGCTTAGTGAGGTTGGAGCCCTGAGGTAGGTCAGACAGAGGATGGAATGATTTCTTATACTCACCCATAGACATCACATATTCTCTCACAATTGGGATCCAGAAGATCCATTCCAAGGTCCCTACAGAAGGAGTGATGCCTGGGAAAATCCGAGCAAAGTCAGTGGCCTCAGTGGCAAAGTTGATGAAGACACCATAAGAGACAATACCATGGGGGTGGTTGGCAATGATATAGTTGTGTTTGGGAGAGAGGTCATGAGTCTTCACCAGCTGTCAGAGGGAGATTGAGTCAGAACAGTGGATAGAAAGAAAGAAAAGAGGACATGCAGATTCATCCCAGCAGGTAACCTGTGTTTCCCCTGGGGAGCCCAAATTCCTGTGCATTGGGATGTTGCCAGGGGTTATGATGCTCAGAGAGGCTGACTTGGGTTTGTCACTGTGAGGAAAGGCTGCTATCCAGCCATCTCCTCACCTGCCCATCCATTTTGGGCCCCAACCCCTGAGCTTTGACCTTCACTACTAGCCACCAAACCCTTTGAAAACATGAAGCTGAGTGGAAAGGGAGAATCTGAGCAACAGGGTCCAAATGCACCCAGAAGGGGTAGTCACCTTTATTGGGAAGTAATTTCGGAAATATTTCCAGAGGGTCCATTTTCGTACCCAAGCTGAACGCCTACCACCTGCAGGTACAGAAGGAAAGGGAAGAACAGGTGAGATACTGACAATTCTTCTACCTTTCCCAGAGGTGAATGGTTCTTCCTACAGTCCTCAGGTCAAAAAAAGGGGCCTTCTTCTCACACTTCCATATTTCTAGGGCACAGAGCTGTAGTTACTGTCCCTGAATCCAACCATGGGAAGCCCCTGCACCTGCCCCAAAACCTCAACATTTTTTGTTTGTTTGTTTTGTTAACCCTCACCCGAGGATATTTTTCCATTGATTTTTAGAGAGAGACACACACACAGAGAAAAATCGATATGAGAGAGACACTTCAATTGGTTGCCTCCACATGCGCTCCCTGACCTAGAATTGAGCCTGCAACTGAGGTAGGTGCCCTTGACTGGAATCGAACCCAGGACCCTTCAATCCTTGTGTTGTATTGACTGAGCCAAACCTCAACCTTTTAATTCTTCCTGGGAAGCCTGGCAGAGACCTCTGTTCCCTGCTGAGCCTTGCTGCCCTCTCTCCTTCCCCTTCCCTCTAACCCCCTGTTGCACTTCCCCCCTCTCCACCACCCCTCCTTTCCTTTCCCTTTCTTTCCTCTCCCCAGTCCTTCTCCCTCTGCCTCTCCCATTCTTTCCCTCCACCTCCCTCCCTGTAGTTATACCCTTGGCACAGACAGACAGGGACCACCACTCTTCCAGTCTCTTACCTTGACTGTGGGTGTTCCAATCATAGGCGAGCCAGGCTAAGGTGAGCACGGGCAAGGTCCAGAAATTAGTGAACACCAGAAAGTAGGGTATAAGGACAATGGGAATAGCTCCTGAGGGGACACAAAAGGTTCACGCCCTTCAGTTCTATTCAATTTTAATATGCCTCTCATAACTCTGATCTTTGCTCTATACTGAAGGAGCAGGTCAAGGCTAGTGTAAGACCCATCTCTCCTTCTCCCTCAATCTCCATCTAGTTCTTCTGTGGTCCAGGTTGGCTGCTGAGTCCCTGGATCAGGTCCCCTTGATGGCTGAGATCTTAATTGAGGAAACAGCAGAACCAAGTTAGCACATTCCAGTGGAGAGGGGCTGCCTGTGGTGCACAGGCTGTTTGTTGCTGAGAGGAAAACTTTTTAGAAACTGCTTTTTACTAAGTTCAATTTTGGCTCATTAACAATGTCTCAGCTTCATTGTTGCGAGGTGGGGGGGATGATCTCTGTTAGCAAAGGGCCACAGAATTCTGTGAAATGCAAATGGATACATCTTATAGCAGTTGGAATTGAATTCCATTTTAAAATCTGCATTCATGAGAAAGGGGCTAAGTACACATCCTATATACTAAAAGCATAATATGCAAATTGACTAAACAGAGGAACGACCCATCGCTATGATGCACACTGACCACCAGGGGGCAGATGCTCAATGCAGGATCTGCCCCCTAGTGGTCAGTGCACTCCCACAGGGGGAGTGCCGCTCAGCCAGAAGTTGGGTTCATGGCTGGCAAGCGCAGCGGTGGTAGCTGGTAGTGGAAGCCTCTCCTGCCTCTGCTGCAGGCGGACATCCCCTGATGGGTCCCAGACTTCGAGAGGGCACAGGCTGGGCTGAGAGACCGACCCCGCTCAGTGCACAAATCTCATGCACCGGGCCTCTAGTATTGTGAATAAAAAAAGAGCGAGCTAAGGGAATGACTTCTTTGACCAGGTAACCACATCATGGTAGAAAATATTTCAGAGAAGGAGAAGAAAATCAAGAGTTACTTACCCATAGGTTTGTCTCTTACATTTTAAGATGAAAATAACAGATGAAAATAAAACAAAACAAAATGACATAATGGGCATTTCTTTAAAAAGTTATGTTATACAATAGAAGAAACCTTATTGATGGGCTGAATTCCCCTTGTAAGAGCTGGCTGAGATGGTTGTTGTAAGCATGCTGATTAAATAGGAGATAGTGGTGGGAGGAATTTTATAAGAAGCCTGTCATGGATGACAGTCTTAACACCTCTGACCCTCATGAAATATGAGAGTTAATTTGCTGGATAAGCTTTAGAAGAAAACTCGATAAAGTTTAATAAGAATGATTATTAATTAAAGGTAGTCTAAGTGTATCCTTTCTTTTATATCTTTCTTCAAATAAATTTACTTTGTATTCCTAACATTTAGAATAGAGCCTTACACACAGAAGGTGTTAACAAATATCTGTAGACTGACTGAAAGATAAATGTTTTCTCTTTTCAAGAGTAGGTGAACTTAAATGATTAGTGTTTAGTCAGCATTTATGTTATTTAAGTGAGCTGTTATTTTTTAAAAGCATAGGTGGATTAATTGTGTGCCTTATATCCGATCTCTTTCAACTACCCACAAGTCCCAAAGGTAATCTAAAAGAGCCATACCTGGAGAAACACCATCCCCCCTAGCTGGTTTGGCTCAGTGGACAGAGCGTCGGCCTGTGGACTGAAGGGTCCCAGGTTCAATTCTGATCAAGGGCACATGCCCGGGTTGCAGGCTCAGTCCCCAGTTGGGGGTGTGCAGGAGGCAGCCAATCAATGATTCTGTCATCATTGATGTTTCTCCCTCTCTGAAATAAAATAACAATATATTAAAAAAAAAAAAAGAGTTCTTGCGCGCAGAGAGGACTGACTGCTGAGTGTGCCGCTGGCTTTCTCTAAAAAAAAAAAAAAAGAAGAAGAAGAAGAAGAAAAGAAGAAAAAAAAAGAGTTCTTGGATTTGACATCAAAAGCACAATATGTAAAAACAAAAACAAACCAAAAAATGATAAATTGGACTTCATCAAATTTAAAAGGTTTTGCTCTAAGAACAACCTTGTTAGAAGAATGAAAAGATAAACACAGGCTGGGATAAAATGTTTGCAAAGCACATATCCAACAAAGAACTTGTATCCAGAATATATAAAGAACTTTCAAAACCCAACAGTGAGAAAACAAACAAGCCAATTGAAAAATTGGCCAAATATTTGAACAAACACTTTACCAAAGAGGATATACAGAAGGCAGATAAGCACATGAAAAGGTGTTAAGCATCATTAAATACAGTCAAACTTCAGTTCTCCAGCGTCTCCCACCTTGAACAATTCAGTTCTCCATCAAGTTGTTCACGGAAAAAAATGTTTCTGCCGGGGACCAAAACTTCAGTTTTTGACCTGATAACCCTTTCATGCTGATAACTCAGCAAGACAAAAAGAGTCTCTGAGGCAACAAAGGAGAGAATGCTTTTGTTGCTGAAGAAGTCAAAGATTAGCACAATTTTAAAACAAAGAGACCATCAAGAATGCCAATATTGCTAAGGGTGTGAAAGTGCTCACAAAACAACAACCACAGGCAATTGAATAGGTAGAAAAACTGTTGTTGATAGGGGCTTTATCACAAGAAACAACAACAGCCTGTAATTATTGGAATCGAGAGTTGCCTAGGCCCTATGCCTAGGCCACATGCGGCGCTCGTCAGCCGCAGTTTGCCGCTCTGTTGACTAATGAGTTTGCCGACCACTGACCTAGACTCTCAATTCCAATAATTACAGGCTGTTGTTGTTCCTTGTGATTAAGGCCCTATCCCAGTGGTCGGCAAACTCATTAGTCAACAGAGCGGCAAACTGCGGCTCGCGAGCCGCATGTGGCTCACGAGCCACAGTTTGCCGACCACTGGCCTAGGGCAATCCAAGAACTCTTTACCTAACCACGGGTCATAAAGGGTTTCTCCTATGTTTTTTACTAAAAGTTTTACACCTAGCACCAGGAATCCTCAGGGCCTACTCAAGAAGGCAAATAATCCTTCCCACTAATATTTACAGGGTAAAATAAGATTGTTGATAGAGTATTAAATTTGACAGTAAAATAGTAGTCAAGTTCTCAGACTAATTTAAATTGGCTACTTGAAATAAGCGAATATTCTAGAAAAATTAATGGTACTGGACAAAAAGCTGTTCCTAAAGTGTTAACTAAAATTTTTATTGGTAGTTCATCTCATGGTAAAATTGCATAACATGTAATGAACCTAAAGCAGTTATATTTTAGTGCAAAAAATTAAAATTTAAAAGCTATCAAGACTACATTATAAAATTTCCAAAAGCCTTCTAATATTTAAATAAAAAAAGGGGGGACAGTAGAAGAATATCATGTAAGTAAATTACATCTAGAAAATTTTTACTTTAGAAAATTAACTTTCATTTGTAATGCTAACAGCAAGACACCTATGAAAAACACACATGGTGTCAAAACTAGCCAAAGGAAAATCGTTTGGGCGAAAAATGAAAAAGGATCCCAAGTCAAATTTATAGAAAAGATTCCTTTATTAACTTTTGGTCGAGAATATGTTTGTATATTTTCAGAAAACAACTCCAAGACCATGTGGATTCCTGCAACAGAGAGGAATTGACAGGACTGTTCCAGCCATGAAGACAGAAGAGAAACAGTCCAGAGATGGAAGACGTTGACGACGCCTTGCCATACTAGCAGTCAGCAGCTGTGCATCGCTGCAGGTTGCCTAGGACCAAACCAGAGAGGGTCGGACCTGCATTACCACCATTTGTCCACCATCCAGAACTGAAATATCATTGCTGACATGTACACATAAGGAACTGTTTGACATTGAAATTGGGACTCAAAAGAACTGTTGGCCCAGAAAGAAACTCACTACAGACTGATTCATTTGCCTCTTAGCATAACCATTATTGCTTGTCTCATTTTCGGTTCTTATAAGTGTATTTCTAGTATCACATGATCTCACTCATCTAGGGGAAATAATGAACAACATAAACTGATGAACAAAAACAGACCCGGAGACAGGGAAGCATCGATCAGACTGTCAAACCTCAGAGGGAAGGTAGGGGAGGGTGGGGGTAAGGGGGAGAGATCAACCAAAGGACTTGTATGCATGAATATAAGCCTAACCAGTGGTCACGGACAACAGGGGGGTAGGGGCATGCGTGGGAGAGGTTTGGGATGGGAATGGGGGGATGAGGACAAATATGTGATACCTTAATCAATAAAGAAATTAATAAAAAAATAAAAGTTTTACAGTTTTGTGTTTTACATTTAGATCTGTAATCCATTTTGAGTTAATTTCTTAATTAAATGTGAGGTTTTGGTCAAGTTTTATTTATTACATACGAATATCCAATTGTTTCAACATCATTTGTTAAAAAGACAATCCTTTCTCCATTGAATTGCTTTGCATCTTTGTCAAAAATGATATGGCCAGAACTTCCAGTCAAGATGCTGGCATAGGTAGAATGCAGTACTTGCATTCTTCCATAACCATATCAAAATTACAGCTAAACTACAGAACAACTATCATTCAAACTAAGGTAGACAGTTAGACAGACATAAGCAGTGCAAGAATTATGGGCCAGATACAGAAGTTCACCAGGTGGAAAACCCCAGGTGCCTAGCAAAGGACAATTGTAGGATGGGACCTTGCCCCCAGGGTGACCTTTCCTCCCCTAGCATATTGTTGGTCATGCGGTTTGGACCCCCTGACCTTTCCTCTCTAGACATAATATCTAAGCCTCAGTTTTATTTCAGCTCCAGGACCAGATAAGCAACAAAAGCAGCCACAGCTGACCTCAGGACCAAATGCATTGGATAATGACCCCCTTTTCTGTTGCCAGCCAATCAATCAGTGGAGACCACAACCCTAAAAGGACACACCTGGAAAACTGCTGAACAGTCTATTGAGACCTTCCCTGGGACTTCCCCTAGAATCTCCACCCTTAAAACCCTTAGGACAGAGTACCCAGTGCTCTCTCCTTTCTGGGAACATGCCGCCCCTTTCCCTCTCCTGCTCCCCAACCCCAGGCACATTACCATTACCTTCCTCACCCCAATCTCCAATTTATAATTTTTTTTTTCCTAAACCCACCTATTCTACAAATTACTTCTTCCAGTTCTGTGATTTTATAAATAATTTTTCTCTTATAGTTTGAGTCTTGGCTCTGAATTCTTTCCTAGCCAGAACGCAAGCTCCGAGATTGCTGAACCCAGGTCCGTTCTGAACACACGGGCCTAACACCTGTTGCTGTTCCTGCTGCCTACAACAAAACTGTCTGAAATATAGTTGCATAGAAGTCCTACAACTAGGAATATAAAGAAGCCACATTGAGACTGGTAGGAGGAGCGGAGACATGGCCCCACACCCACATGTGGTGGATAGGGGTGGAGTCCAGAGAGAGAGAGAGAGAGAGAGAGAGAGAGAGAGAGAGAGAGAGAGAGAGAGAGAAACATTGATGTCAGAGACTAACATCAATCGGCTGCCTCCTGCATGCCCTCTGCTAGGATTGATCCTGAAACGTGAGCATGTGACCTGACTGGGAATCAAACCTTAACCTTTCCATGCATGGGACAATGTTTAACCAACTAAGCTACACCGGCCAGGGCTATACAGAGAACATTTTGACAGTTGTCAGATGGGAGGGTATTGGGGGGTGAGTGAAAAAGGTGAAGGGATTAAGTACAAATTGGTAGTTACAGAATAGTCATGGGATATAAAGTATAGCATAGGAAATATAGTCAGTAATCCTATATAATAAAAGCCTAATATGCTAAGTGTCTGGTCGACCGGTCGGCCATTCATATAATATGCTAATGATATGCTAAGGCCGCTCAACTGCTGGCTATGACATGCACTGACCACCAAGGAGCAGACGCTACAACCAGTAGGTTACCTTGCTGCTGGGGTCCAGCCGATCAGGACTGGGTGAGACAGGCAGGACATGCCCTGAAGCCCTCCCACGGTCCCTCCCCGGATGGCCAACCTCCCACATCTTTCCCCTGCCCCGATTGTGTACCAGTGGGGTCCCTTGGCCTGGCCTGCACCCTCTCGCAATCCAGGACCCCTTGGGGGATGTTGGAGAGCCAGTTTCGGGGGATGAGGCCTAAGCCAGCAGGCGGACATCCCCCGAGGGGTCCCAGACTGTGAGAGGGCACAGGCTGGGCTGAGGGGAACCTGCCCTCCCAGTGCACAAATTTCATGCACTGGGCCTCTAGTATTCTAATAACTCTGTATGTTGTCAGATGGGTACTATATTTTTGGGATAATCACTTTGTAAGTTATATAAATGTCTAATCACTGGGGTGTACGCCTGAAACTAATGTAATATTGTATGTCAACTATAATTGAAAAAATTTTTAAATTATTTAAAATTTAAAAATACAGTAAAATAAAATAATAAAGCCAGGTTGGCATGGCTCAGAGGTTGAGTGCTGACATATGAACCAAGAGGTCACAGTTCAATTCCCAGTCAGGGCACATGCCTGGGTTGTGGACTCAATCCCCATTAAGGAGCATGCAGGAGGCAGCCGATCAATGATTCTCTCTCTCATCAATGATGTTTCTATCTCTCCCTTCTTCTCTCTTAAATCAATAAAAATATATTAAAAAATAAAATTAAAAGGTATGCTTGACACAATAAAGCAAATCATCTTGAGCTTAAAAATAATCAATTGGCTCTGTTCATGTGGATCTATTTCTGCACTCTATATTCTGTCTATCCCTTCACCAGTAATCACTATCTTGATTACTGTAGTGTTATACTGTCTTAAGATCAGATAGTATGATTTTTCAATTTATTATTTTTCAAAAATTTTAGTTGTTGTAGTTCTTTTGTTTTTGTCTATGTCTACAAAAACTCCTGATGGGAGTTTTAAAATTAAACGTTTTCTTTTGAAAAAACTTTACATCAACAGAAAATTTGCAAGAATCTATATATATATAAAAGGCTAATATGCTGTGTCCACCCGGGTAATGATGTCATGTAGCAATGCCCTGCTTCCTCTCCCTAGCGACTAGCCTCCTTGGAGTTTCTTCAGCCCAGGAACACAACTTGCTTTATAGCCAGGTGGAAACATTTTACACTGGAACCAAATATTTACGAAGTGTTTTCCCGTGTCTCATCTCATTTGATCCTCACAGAAGTCCTGGAGTAGGTAGATAGGACACTCGGTGGAATCCTATTTTCTTTCCATTAGCCGGAAAACAAAGATTTAGAAAGCTTAGATACTTGACCCAACTGAAAAGAGGTAAAAAGTGGTGGACCTTGAAAATGACCTCAGGTTTTCTCACTGCGCAGAATATAGTCAAACACTGCTGCAGTTAAATATTTTACCCTTTGTTCTCCCTGCGTGATCTACAATAATAATCTGCTTTGTATTGATATTTACTGCCATGTTGCTGACAATTACCTGAAAGAGAAGTTGGGGTGCTTCACTGGGCTGGAAAAAGTTTAGCTACATCAGAAAGCAGGTCTAATTAAGCAAGTTTTTTTCTATATCTATAAAAGGCTAAGTTGACTTGTACATGCACAATACATATAAAGCTCTCACTGATGACAATCGCATACGTGTGTTTCTATCTGTCATTGTTGATTGTGAATTTAGTTGACACTTCTCTTATAGATAAAGGGCAAATAGCGATATTAAAATATTTCTTCTAATTAATTTCCTTTCAATGTGCATGAATTCATGCACTGGGCCCCTAGTATTTTAATAAAATCCTATATAACCTTCACCTATATCTACCTCTTGTTAACATTTACATTTGATTTATCTCTAAATATAAATACACTAGAGGCCCAGTGCATGAAATTTGTGCACTGGGTGGGGGTGTCCCTCAGCCCAGCCTGCACCCTCTCCAATCTGGGACCCCTCAGGGGATATCCGACTGACAGTTTAGGCCCGATCCCACAGGGCAGTCAGACATCCCTCTCACAATCCGGGACTGCTGGCTCCCAACCGCTTGCCTGACTTCCAGCTTGATCACCCCCTAATCACTCCCCTGTCAGCCTGATTGACACCTAACTGCTCCCCTGCTGGCCCGATTGGCCCCAACTGCCCTCCCCTGCTGGCCCAGTAACCCCCAACTGCCCTCCCCTGCTGGCCTGGTCACCCCTAACTGCCCTCCCCTGCTGGCCTGGTCACCCCCAAATGCCCTCCCCTACAGGCGTGATCCCCCCAACTGCCCTCCCTCCCCTGTAGGCCCAGTCACCCCCAACTGCCCTCCCCTGCTGGCCTGGTTGCCCCTAACTGCCCTCCCCTGCTGGCCTGATCGCCCACTACTACCCACCCTTGCTGGCCATCTTGTGGCGGCCATCTTTGACCACATGGGGGTGGCCATCTTGTGCGAGGGCATGAGGGTCAGTTTGCATATAACCTCTTTATTATATAGGATATAAATATATATGTTTGTATTTGAGAGTACATTGCAGAGATGACAACACTTTGCTTCTAAATACCTAAGTGTGTATTTTCTAAAAACAGACTTTCTCTTCCCTTATAACACCCACAGTGTTTTATTAAATTTGGAAATTTTAATATTTATGCAAAATTCTTATCTAATACACTCTGCTTGGATTTTTACTTGAATTGCATTACATTTATAGATCAATTCAGGGAGAATTGATGTCTTTACTATACTGAGTCTTCCAATCTATGAACACAGTATAACTCTAATTGTTTAGGTCTTTAATTGTTTTCATTAATATTTGATAGTTTTCAGCCTACAAATACTGTAAAGGTTTTGTTAAATCTATTCATACATATTTCATTTTTTGGAAGTATTGAAATGGTATTGTTTTTTAAGTTTCTATTTTAAATTTTCAATTGTTCTCTACTAGTATATAGAAATGTAGTTAATTTTGTCTCCATTGTTTAAATTCTTTATTGTTTGAAGTATTACATATTCTTCTTTTCCCCCCATTGACCTCTACGTGGCCACTCCCAACCCCCCCCCCAGCACATGCCCTCACCTCCCTACTGTCTGTGTCCATTGGTTATGCTATAAGCATTGCATAAAAGTCCTTTGGTTGATCTCCCCCCCTACACACCCTCCCCTGCCTTCCCTCTGAGGTTTGACAGTCTGTTTAATGTTTCTGTGTCTGTGGATCTATTTTTGTTCATCAGTTTATGTTCTTTATTATATTCCACAAATACATGAGATCATGTGATATTTCTCTTTCTCCGACTGGCTTATTTTGTTTAGCATAATGCTCTCCCGGTCCATCCATGCTGATGCGAATGAGTTCTTTCTTTTTACAGCAGCATAGTATTCAATCGAGTAGATGTACCATAGGTTTCTAATCCACTCATCTGCTGATGGGCACTTAGGCTGCTTCCAAATCTTAGCTATTGTAAATTGTGCTGCTGTGAACATAGGGGTACATATATCTTTTCTGATTGATGTTTCTGATTTCTTTTTTATATGTGTCTTGTATCCTGTCATTTTGATAACCTGATTTGTTAGTTCTTAGGAGGGATTTTGTTTTTGTTTTCAGTAAATTCCTTGGGATTTTCTACACAATCATATCATCTATGAATTAGGACAGTCTTAGATCTTTTTTTTTTTCAATCTGCATGCTTTTCTTCTTGCCCTATTGCCATTGCTAATGTGATGTTGAATATATATGGTAGGAGTGGACATCTTGCTTTGCTCCCAATCTGAGGAAGAAAGCTTTAAGTCTTTCACCATTAGCATAATGTTAACTTTAGGGTTTTTTTGTAGATGGTCTTTATCAAGTTGAGGAAGTTTCCTTCTATTCCTAGTTTATTGAGAGTGTTTATCATGATTGAAGTTGATGTCTGTCAACTGCTTTTTCTACATTAGTTTATATGATCATGTGTTTTTTTTCTTTCTTGGATGGTTAATAGTTTACATTGATTAATTTTCAAGTATTTACACTGGCATTCCTGGAATAAAGCTCACTTGGTCGTGTCATATTATGTTTTGTAATATATTGCTGGATTCAATTTGCTGGGATTTTGTTGAGGATTTTTGCATTTTTATTCATGAGGAATAGTGGTCTATAGGTTTTTTTGTGTACTGTTTTTGTCTGGCCTTGGCATCATGGTTTCGCCTCATAAGAGAGTTGGCAAGTGTTCCTTCCTCTTCTATTTTCTGGATAAGATTGTGTAGAATCTGTGATATATATCCTTTAAATTGTTTGGTGGAATCAATTTAGGCCTGCAGATTACTGTTTTGGAAAGTTTTTAACCTTCCATAATTAATATTTAATTTAATTAGTAGTTGTAGATTACCTATTTTATCTAGGGTGGGTTTTGGTTGTTTGTAGTTTTTGAGAAAGTCTCCAAATACCATTGCTGATTTGCCTATTTTTCTTTTCAGTTCTGTCAGTTGTTGTGTCATATATTTTGAAGCTCTATTGTTAGGTGCATACAGTTAGGATAGCTATGTCTTCTTGGTAAATTGACCCTTTTATCAATATGTAATATATCTCTGGTACTGACTTTCTTATACCTGAACAGCCTCAAATTACAAAGGATTACTTAAAGATAGTACCAATATGAATCTAAGTTTATCCTCTCTTCAAGTCATCTTTGATTCATCTCACTTGCTCACTTTCCCCATAAAGTAATAGCCAATATTTACTATATACTCATTATGTAAAACTGTTTTACATGCATATTTTATTTAATCTTTGTACATACCTCATTAGGACAGTAATTCTCATTTTGTGGATGAGCAACTCAGGCTAAGAGAGGTTAAATAACCACCTGAAGTCACATAGCTAGCTTGTAGGGAAGCCAGAGTTGAGAACACAATGTGTCTTATTCCAGAGACTGTACCTTTAACCATTAACCTGTTGTTATTGCTTCCTGTCAGTTCTGTCTTCCAAACATCTTTCAAATTATCCTATTCCCCATCTCCATGCTACTACCTTGTTCAAACTTTCATCACCTATCTCCTGGATGACTGCCACTATTCCTAAGTAGGCCCTGTGCTTCCATTTGAGCCATGACACAGTAGCAAGCTGAATAAAAATCAGAGTCTGACCCTCTGCCGCATATAACCAAAAATGGCTGGCTTATCAAAGAGGCATTTCTGTGGCTTTGTGATTACTTAGTACATTTAAATTAACTATAGATATCATAAGCTGTGGGAATAAATGCTGATTTAAAAATTCAACAACTAACATGTCTTCCCATCACTCTTAGGATCAAGTCTAGTCTTGTAACCTTGGTTTCAAAGGCCGTCCATGATGGAGCCTCGGCCACTCCCTTGTTCTCTGCATGCCACCATCCTATTCTGTCTGTTCTTTCAACTCTGTGCAAGTTGTTCCTTTTACTTAGAAGATTCTTTCCTCTGCTCTTTGCCTGACTAGTTGCTATTCATCTTTCAGACCTCAGGAAAAATCTTAGTTTCAAAATTTTGGAGCTGTTGTTGACTTCTCTCCCTTTCCAAAAAAAAAAAAAAAATCTCTCTAATTCACCCTCCTGCCTCTGTCTCCATTGCTGCTTCTTGGTCCAGGACTTGATCTTCTCTGGTCTAGATTGCAGTCGTGTGTCTACTCTTTGTCTTCTAGTCTCTTCCTCTCCAGTCCATTTTACATGCTACTGCCAGATAATTTTTTAAAGAACAGTCATAATGTCCTTTGCTTCCTCAGAAACCTTCAATGTTTTCCTATTGTTGACAGAATAAAGTCTGAACATGTTAGCTTGGCATTTAAGGCTCTCTATGGACTGCCCCCCTCCAACTTTCCTAGCCTCATTTCTCAGTACCTGCATTCACACCCCTTATGCCTTAGCCCAGTATTCCTCAAAGTGTGGTCCCATACCACTGAAAGTACACTAGATGATGTAAGTTGGTGTATGGATAAAAAGTTATTTTAATGTGTAATGAATAAAAGTGAATTCATGGCAGTGATATAAAGTTTCTGGTTGAAATACATAAATTTAAGTTACATAAATGAACCAATTTGGAAAAATGTTCAGTAATAATAGCATAGGAGGTATTCAGCCATGGAAAGAACCAGAAGGTGGGATGTAAATGGCTGAAGTATGGGAAACAGGGGCTCAACTACCTTAGTTTACTCCTATTTCCTCAGCTCATCATGTAATTTCACATCTTTATGCCTTTGGGGATGCTGTTCTTATTCTGACTACCCTATCCCCAACATTCTACCTATCAAAATTCTCCCAACCTTTAAGGCTTAGCTCACATGACACCTCTTTGGTGATATGTTTGCTGCTTCTCTAGTCAGAATTAAGGGCTTCCTCCTCCACATACCCACAGCACATTACTTATGCTTCTACTTGCCCTGTTTGATTTTGCTGCTTGTGTAGTTAGTAGCTTACATGTATGGCCCTTTCCCTACTAGAGAGTAAGATTCTTGAAAATAGCCATTAGCACAGTGCCAAGCAGGGGCAAGATGACTCATAATAAAATGTTACATTAAATTGTACCACTGGTAGAAGTTTGATTTCAAAATTCTCCAGGAGTAGATGAAAGCTAAGAGTAAGAGAAACCACCAATGCCCTTATTCCAAACAAGGAAAGGCCTTCTGAGGTTCCAGGGTGTGCATGTGTATATAAGGCTATAGGCAATCAGTTATTTCCAGTGTAAAGCAAAGACCCAGCATTCTAATCAAAGCCTGAAAAAAATCTAAGAACATGGATGGTGTGTCCAAAATGAGTATCTGTGGTTTTGTGGTTACTTTTTGGATCCATATTAACTATAGATCTAAGAATCTGTGGGAATCAAAGGTAATCTAATAATTCAACAAACATTGAATGAGCACACCTTATGTGAAATCTCTGTGCTAGAGGCCATGCAGACAGGGCTGGGGACTAGAAGTAGGAGGGTAAATATGGAAATTATGAAAATAATTTAAGTACAGTCATTGATACCATGTACCCAGCATTTTTAATTAAGAAGCACTTAAGGTACATTATCTCATTTAATCTTCTCATGACCCTGAGAGTAGATAATTTTATCATCCCTGTTTTACATATGAAGAACCCAGGCTCAGAGAGGTCATATACCTTCGCTCCAAGCTTTGGGGGAGAAAGTGTAGTGTTTGTTGAGTCTTCATTATGTGCTAAGAGCTATTTTAAGCACAATGTGTGTGTTAATTCATATTAACACATGTAGAAAATAAATTTCTTGCTTTCCATAAATTCATAGTCTAGTGGGGAAGACTGAACCATAAATACATCCCAGAGAGTAAGAACTATGTAGTCAGAGCTCCAATGTCATTCTATGGGAACCTAAGGAAAAGACTATTCCTTATTAATGGAGAATCAATAAAGACTTCTTGTAGAAGGGAAGATTTAAGTTGAATTTTTGGAAGAAGAATATAATTTTCACATATAGATTAGTGAAGGAAGAGCCTTCCATACACAAGGAAGAAATTTAGCAAAGGCCTTGAGGTAGAGGAGTCTAAAGCCCATGAGTAACACCATAACCTCCAAACTCAGGAAGCCATGGAATAGGAGATGAAGCTGGGAAGGAAGCTGGGTAGATTAGGCCTGGTGCTGAAGGGAATGAGACACCAGTAAAGGTTATTAAGCAGAGGAGTTATTAAGTAGGACCATATCTGTGTATCAGGAAGGTATTTTAGGCTAACTGTGGGAACAAGAGAAACCGTAGGCAGGGAGATAAGCTAAGAGTTGCAATGATTTAGGTGAGAGGCAATGGGAACCTGAAATGGGTTGCTATTTACCAAATCATTTTGAAAGATAATATGGAGGTAGAATTTTCAGGGTTTGATGATTGATTGTATATAGGGGGTGAAGGAAAAGGATTAGTGAATAATGCTTTGAAGGGGCCTGTGGGAATGCTGGCAATGTATCAAAGTCTCTATTTGCCTAATTTTCTAAGATCTAGTTAATGCCAATTTCTATAACAGAAGGAAAGAAAATAATATCTATTAAGGACTTTCTTGCTTCTTTGATTTTTGGAATGGTCTTCAAAGGCAGGTATTATGCTCTGTTTCTACAATGGTGGAGGGTGAATGACTTGCTCAAAGTCACATAGAAAATAATAGTGACTTATTTGTACAGGGTCACATAGCAAGTAAGTGGCAGACCTGGTCTGTGTGACTTCCAAGACAATGATCTGTTTTTCTAGTATCAGAAACTAGAAACATAAGTAATGTATATTTATAAAAATTTTTTAAAAAGAAACTAGAGAAAGAAGACACACACACACACAGATGTTCAGGAGAGAGAAAAAAGAACAAGAGGTGGACTTAAAGGTCTTTACTGAGGAAGCAGAAATCTGGAAGAATTGTCAATTTAGTGTCAAGTCTGGTCTTAGGAGAAATATAATAATGAGAAGACATGGCTGGCTCCTGTTCTCATGGAGCTTATTGGGTAGAAGGGGACAACAAATATAAAGGCTGCTACCCAACCTGTTTGTACAAAGTGCTCTGGATTTTCAGAGTTGATGTAGTCTCTGGCTGTCTGGGAAACATTGTAGAGAACTTGTGACTTAAGCAATATCTGAAAGGAAGGGTTGTCCATGGATAATCCAGGAAGAGTGATCAGGGCATTTCCAGTGGAGGAAATAGAGCAGAGGTGAGGCAGTGGGAGAGTACCATTCGTGTTTGTTTTGTGAATAGATTGCCTGGAAGACAAGCTTCATATAGGGGAAGAGTAGGAGGATGAGCTGGTAAAGAGAGCCAGAGAGTGGAGGAGGGCCTTGAATATCCAAGCTAACACATTTATGTTTCATTGAGTAAGCGATGTGAAACCACTGACTATTTTTGAGCAAGAGAGGGCTGTAATTAAAGATGCTTTTGAAAGACTCTTCTGGGAGCAGGCAGTGGAGTAGATTGGAGAGGGTAGAGAGTAGAGGATAGAGGGCTAGGAAAGAGGATATTGTAACATTTTAGGTAGATTGTGATATACTAGTAAGCCCAGAAAAGAAGAGACAGATTGAAAGCCATCTTCTATATAGGAGATGGCCTTCAGAGGGCTCTCAGGGCTGTTGCCTAATTCTAAGAGTCATGGGCATTTATATTCCACATCTCCCTCAAACAGTTTTTTAATTCCTTTCTTCTCACTTCTTCCCTCCCTCCTTCTTGTCTCTTTGCCTTTTTCTTCCCCTTTTCCATTTTTCCTCTCCAATCACTTTCAGTAATGCTCAGTAATTAGCCATGATTCTGAACATCATTTGGGAAGGAGAAGCACTGAGAGATGCTCTGAGCAAGACAGAGGAATAAAGGAAAGAGGGTGAGAAAGAGAAAAAAGAAGGAAATTAGGAATGAAATAAAGAAGGAAGGAAGGAAGGAAGGAAGGAAGGAAGGAAGGAAGGAAGGAAGGAAGGAAGGGAGGAAGGAAGGAAGGAAGGAAAGAAGGAAGAGAGGGAGGGGAAGGGAAGAAGGGAGGGAGGGAAGGAGAGAAAGAGGAAGGAAGGAAGGATGTAAGAGAGGGAGGGAGGGGCGGAGGGAGGAAGGACAATTTTTTTTTGTATGGAGCATTTACTGTGGACCAGGCTAGAGGATGGAGATACTGAGGTATAAAGGGGTTACAGTACTTGTCTGAAGTCGCACAGCTAATTGTTTTATATCCAAGTCTGACAAACTCCAGAACCCACATCCTGTTCATCATGCCACACTGCTTTCCTTTCCTGCCTTCCCTGATCCTCTCAACTTAGTGTAATAATTTCTTTTTTGAAACCCTAATATCAATTTGTTGTGGCTCTTTCTTTACTTACCACAGTCTGTCCTACATTGTAGTGACTTGTGCATATGTCTAGCACTAACACATAAAATGAACAATGGTGAACAATGGTGGAATGAGTGATTGGTTTATATTTGTTACTAGATAGTAGGGGCATGGACAGCCAAGGTCTTATAATTAGTATTTTCTGTATTACTGCTGAACTGATTTGAGTATCTCTTAGGTACATCTGTGCACATCACAACTGTTAGATGCTTGGTAACCTCCAACACTCAAGATTTGTGTTGTAATTTCTAGCATAATCACTAAAAGAATAGAAACAGAATGTATAATACCTAAACCAGTAGAGGAAGACAAATGGAATGATAAAGATAATCAATTGGAAAAAAGTCAAGACAAATGGCCAACAAGCATATGAAAAGATGATAAAAACACTGATCATTAGGAAAATGCAAATTAAAACCACAAGGAGATATCATCTCACATCCATTAAGATGGTTACTATAACAAAGAAAATAAAGAAGTGTTGGCAAGGATGTGGAGAAATTCAAACTCTTCTGCACTGTTGGTGGGAATGTAAAATGGTGCAGCTGCTATGGAAAACAATATAGCAGTTTTTAAAATTTTTTAATGGAATTACCATATGATCCAGCAATTCCACTTCTGGGTATATATCCAAAATAATTGAAATCATGTCTCAAAGAGATAGTTGAACACCCATGTTCACAGCAACACTATTCACAATAGCCAAGAGATGGAAGCAACCCAAGCATCCATCTATAGAATAATGGATAAACAAAATGTGATATTTACAGACATTGGAATATTATTCAGGCTTAAAAAGGAAAGAAATCCTTTTACATACTATAACATGGATGAATCTTGAAGACATTATGTTAAATGAAATAAGCCAGTCACAAAAGAACAAATAGTGTATGAGTCCACTTATATGAAGTACCCAATGTAGTCAAATTCACAGAGACAGAAAGTAGAAGGCTGGTTGCCACGGGCCGGGAGGAGGCGAGAATGGGGATTGTTGTTTAATGGGTACAGAGTTTCAGGTTTGCATGATGAAAAAGTTCTAGTGATGGATGGTGGTGATGGTTGCACAACACTGTAACTGTACTTAATGTCACTGAATTGTACACTTAAAAATGGTTAAGGTGGTAGATTTTATGTTATGTATATTTTTAGCATGATTTTTAAAAACTTTAAAAAATGCAGGTGAAAGAAAACATTCACATTTACTATTAGTGTTTTTACATAAGACACATCAATGCCATCATTTGTCCCTGACATCCACAGTCCACTTCTCCAGCTCTTTCAGGATGACTACAAGCTGGTAAGATTGGGGGTGGGCATTACCAGGAAGTGAGCTCTCACCTTCTTGGACCCTTACATATTCAGTGTTGGATATGCCTTCTACCCTATCCCTGTCCAGAGACAGTGTCCTTTGAGAGGGGAAAGGAAGAGAAAAAAATGTTTAAGAATAAACTTTTTTCTGGGAGAAAAGTAAGAACATTTTCTTGAGGACAGCTCCCCAGAAGAGCCAGAACAATCTGGGCCCTTGTGTCAAATACCATACAAAAGCTTTCTGTGGTGGGATAAACCCAACACCTAAAAAGGCCAGCTCACACAGCTCTTTCTCTTTTGACCTTCTCTTCCTGCTCTCTTTACCCCATCTTTCTGGGATCCAGACTTGAAATGGTGGCTGCCATCACAATGACAAGTGTCTTAGGGGCTTAATCACAAGGAACAACAACAGCCTGTAATTATTGGAATCCAGAGTCTACATTCCTGTGCCCCTCACTTCCCTAGCTAAGGGCTGGAACTTATCAAAGGGGTCTTTTTGAGGAAGTTAAGATGAATACAAAGGAAAACAAGAAGAAAATATGAAACAATAGAAACAAATACATTTACAGAAAAAATGCTTCCTTCTCTTATTACCAGAGTCAAGCCTATGATGGCCTTGATTTGACTTCAATAAAGCTCAATAACTTTTTATCTTTTGGGGGGTGATGGGTCCCTTTGGCAGTCCAGTGAAGCCTATGGACCCTTCCCTGAATAATATTTTTAATGCACAAAATAAAATACAGATTTACAAAGGAAACTCAACATATTAAAGCACAGTTATCAAAACATTACAAAAAAGTGATATAGTAACGTGGGCTTCTTGATTTATGCATTAAATAACCATACCTAATGGTAGTTCAAATATCTATAAGAATTTCAAAACAGTCATGAGCATAAATGAAATATCTGCAGCAACTGTCATATGATGTGCACATCTCTGCGATGTCTATTACTAACACATTCACAGGTACTGCTAACATTTCTGTGGTTTGTTGTCTACATTCATCAATTCTATTTGAAAATAGTGATAATAAAGAGGCATTTTTTTTTTCCATCCAAATTCAAAGTGGCCCAACCCCCAATTCGAGGTCCTGGTTAAGAACCTCTGTTCTAAGGGGTCATACAGCCAGCTGTCCATGGATTGGAATAGGCTGTCTCCTACTTGTCTCACCCTTCGGGATGACATTTCTCCCTGTCCAGTTTTAAGCTTGCCCCTTAATTGGCTACCCACAAAGTCCTGGTTTGTGACTGGGAGTCCACTAAACAACTGGCCTTTTCTTAAAATTCTGTCTAATGAGTTATTCAGGAAGCCCTGAGATTTTTCAGAATTCTCTCACCATTACCTTATATTGGGAAATCACCTTACACCTACCTAGTAACACCAATGCTGCAAGCCACCACCACCTTTGCCCCAGTCCGTGAATCTGACTCTGAACTAGAGGGGGCAGTCTTGAGAAGGCTGGGGTGATCTTTAAACTAGAACAACTACAGCCTCATTCCTGGCCTTCACACCCCTCAGTTGGGAGGAGAGAAATCCAATGAACTCAACAGTAGTCATATCTTGAGTGAGGGGGCACAGTCCTTCCCAGAGGGAGGATACCAACCAAATGATCTCTTTGGAGTCCTCCTTATTTGTGGATTCCTGGCCTCTTTCTTGGCCTGTTTCCATGTGTTCTCTAGCTCTTGGGGTTCACTCACCTAAAAATATGTAGACTGGGAGCCACTGCAGAACTGAGAACGTTTGAAGGATCTCCTGAAGATTCTGTCGGGAGAGGAAGGCCATGACCATGGTGCTGTTCTGTTGTGGCAAGAAGCCCAAACGGAAGGCCAGCGTCTCTAAAGCTGAGGTGCTTACAGGTGCTTTGCTTTAATCTGTTATCACTGAGTCCCTTTAGCTGCTGGAGGTTTTAGGGTTGACCTAAACTTTCCTCCAGTCTTCTCTGTTTCTCTGCCCCGCCCCAATTTCCTACACACATCAGATTTCAGATCCTACGATCTAATCTCCCTAATATACATATATCCTTTCTCCATGGGTGCTCAGTTGCAATGAGGCAGAAATGGCCTTGGGGTGGTTCTAGCTATGTGTGTGTGGGGAGGGAGTCCCTGATAAATTTGTGCAGAAAAAAGAATGGCTTAGGCCTCAAATAGGACCTCTGAAAGCAACCTGCTACCTTTCACTGCTTAAGAAAGGGGACCTAGAAACTACATTTGTTTCTGCCCTAGTAGCTACTCTTTGCCCCCTCCTGTCTCCTGCTGAGGGGTCTTTTTCTACACAGATATTTATACTTCTCAAATCCTTCTTTGTGCCTCTATTCACAGGGTCTCTGTATCAGTGGTCAGACACGATATGATAGAGTGGGAAAAGCATTTCACAGAGAGCAGACCTAACTTCCAGTCCTAGCTCCACTGCTTTTCCTATGACACCTTTGGAAATTGCTAATCTCTCTACAACTCAGTTTGACCATTCATTGTTGGGAGGCAGTGTACTGGTTAGGGACATGGACTTCAGAGCCAGATAGCTGGGATTCAAATATCAGTTCTGACACTTACAAATTGATAAAACTTTGTGCCTTGGTTTCCCCTATCTATAAAATGGCAATAATAATAATAATAATAATAATAATAATAGTACCTACTTCATAGGGTTGTTCTGAGAATTAAGTGAATGAATGAATATGAAGTGCTTAGCACAGGGCCTGGCACACAATAGGCATTAAGTAAGTGTTTCTTCTTACTATAATTTGTCTATTGAATATCTACTAGGTTCCAGGGTAAGAGGCTTTCTCCTGCATACCAGAGAAAGTCTCATTTCTCTCTTTGCAAAATTAAAGATTGTCCCCAGGTCCCAGACTGCTGGATTCATTTTTTTCTTTAATTATTTATTGAGTGACTGCTGTTTGCTATACACTATTTCTGGTGCTGAGGATTCAGTGGGGAAGAAGATGGACATGATTCATGTCTTCACCAAACGTACAGTCTAGTGAAGGAGACTGTACAAACAAACAAAAATCATGAATATGTCTATACACTTGAATTTGTGATTGTGTCATAAAAAAAGACTAGTATTCTCAGCATAAGGCCTTGTGTATACAAGGTGTTAAAAAAAAAAAAACCAACACTTTTGAATGTCATTAAAAGGGTTGCTAGAAAAATCAAATACAAAAATACTATCAAGTGTCCTACAAGTGCAAGGAAATATTGATTCCTTAGCTTTCTCCAGGGAGGTAAGCAGAACTCTGTCTTTTCTCTGCCCAACCCCCCAACTCTGGCTTGGGTCTCCTGATTAGACTGACTAATACTACTCTTCAGAGTTGGGCTTAGACAACTTTTCTTGGTATGTTTGGGCAGGGGAGTGCTTTCATTCTCCAATGTACCCTAGATGGCAATCTGACATGTTGCCCCTTTCTCCACTTCCTTTTTTTTTTTTTTTTTTTTTTTTTTTTTTACTTTCCCATAGCTGCAGTTCTTATGCTGCTTCTTGGGGCTACTTGACTACATACACGATGAGATGTATTGGAGCATGTCTACTCAGAATTTGCAGGGGAGGAGGAAGAAAGGTAAGAGAGGCAAGCCTGGCTCTTCTAACAGAAAGCACAGATGTGAAGAGGGCTGAAGTATTCAGGATAAACAAGATCCGCAATGTTGAAAGTGCTAAGTCTCCTTACAGATCAGGCCTCTACCCACTTCACTTTCAGATTGGTAAATCAAGAGGCCTAGAAAGGACTCAAGATCATACAAGACACCAGAGGCAGGGCAAGTACAGACCCATTTTTATTTCTGTTCCCCTAAAAGTGTGGCTCAGGGCCTGATACAAAGTAGGCACTGAATTAAATGCTTGTGGAACAAATGAAGAAGATCTGGTCTCCTGGTTCTTTGAGTAAGAGTGACTGGCAGGGCTTGGCCCAGACTCTGATTGGCCACCTTTTTCTCCACTGAGCAGAGAGTGCCATTCGAGCTGCAGTTCTCTCTTTTAAAAAAATATTTTTATTGATTGCAGAGAGGAAGGAGAGGGAGAGAAAGACAGAAACATAAATAATGAGAGAGAATCATTGAATGGCTGCCTCCTGCACATCCCACACTGAGAATCAAGCCTGCAACATGGGCATGTGCCCTGACCAGGAATTGAACCATGACTTCCTGGTTCATAGGTCGAGGCTAAACCACTGAGCCATGCCAGCCAGGTGAGCTACAGTTCTTTTGAGCCAAATGGACAAGTGTAAAGTACCAGGGAGTATACAAAAAGCAAGAAGAGAAGTAATTCAGCAGAAAAACCCTGAACAGCCAGCACTCATATGTCCCAATTACAATTCAACCAACCAGAAAGCAAAAGTTTAGCTGCCTCAGAGAAAGCAGTACCAAAGGAATGGTGGCCAAAAAGTACAAAAGGTCTGCCAATTCCATTCACAAAAAATTAGGGCTGACATGATTCTAACCCTGGAGAAATTCACATTGCAGCGTCCAAGGTAGACAGACATAAGCCCAGAAACTTGTATGAGGAACCATGGGGTGAGCAGGTGAAAAGCAGCCACTAGCCCAAGGTGATCTGGGAAGGCTTGATGGAGCAGGGGCTGCTGCAGTGAACAGAAATGGACTAGGCGCAAAAGAGCAATCCAGGGTAGACTGCAATTAGTTTGCCAAACCAGAAAGAATGGGGAGTCTGGGATAAGCTGTGAAGCTAAGAAGCTCCTAAGGAGCAAGAGATTAACAAAAAAAGAACAAGAATGGAAAGAAAAGAAGGTGAAGGGGACCAGGGATCTCAGAAGGAGTGGTGGAAGTGAGGGTAGCTGAGAAAGAAAAAAAAAAGCAGTCCCAGGATTATTCTTCCTGGATTCAAAGGTTCACCCTCAGCGTTGATTCACCCTCAGCATTCAGAATGACTCATTTCCAGAAAGCTTTGGGTAGCTGAGGTTTTGCCACAGTGTGTTTTCTTCTGATATTCCTCCTCTGACATACTCTTATTTGGTCAGATGTTGCAACTACAGCTCAATTAAAAGCATTTTGTGGTGAATCTATTTAATGCCAGGCACCAGGCTACATAGTACTTTCATTCACCAAATTTCTATTGTGGTCCTACTAGTAATAGTAGGTATTGTTCTAGGTTGTCTAGTTTTGTTCTAGGTTGGCAATTGTGTGTGTGGTTGGTCCTGGGGGCAGGTAGAGAGTGCAAGAAGTGCATACATCATCAATATAAAGATTGGGGCCATCAAAGAATTACAAAGAAGACAGAGGGGAAGGCTAGTAGCTGTGTGACCTTAAGACACTTCCCCTCTCTGAGTCTCAGTTTCCTCACGTGGAAAAAGGGACTAGTCACATTTATTTGCTGTGAGGATTATTGGTAATTTTTGAGATGCTCCTCTGGAGGTATCTAACACCCAGACACTGCTCTATAGAACTGGTATTGACCTGTGGGGAGGTGATATTTGCTACGGGCTCCAGCAGACAGAGAAATAGGAAACATGACCTTTCCTGTAGTGGCTCAATGGACACAAAAGTCTAAAGGTTTGTTCTGGCACAGGAACTAGTTGAGTTTAACTGGAGCCTCAATTTTGTGGAGGGAAGTAGGAAAAAAAGGCTGGAAATCGGTAAGTGGGGATATTTTTCTCAAAAATCTCAAGTCTAGAAGTCAATGGGTCTAGAATCAGTGAAAATCAACCTAGGAGTGGTGGTTCGAGGAAGGGCCTGTGGTGGTAGAGGGTAGGGTACAATTGGGTGGGTATTTCAAAGTCTCCTGGAAGTCACTGCGTCACTTCTCAGGGTAGGTAGGCCTGCAGCAGCAGGTTAGGGTGACCAACCATCTCTGTTTGCTAGGGACTGAGGAGTTGACCAGGATAGCTGGTCCTCTAGTTCTAGTCCTTGCCACTGTGTCCTGGACATCAACAGGCTGGTCCCCACTGGGCTCCCTTCCTTTGATCCCCATGCTGCTGCTAGAGGATCACTGTCACACAACAGCTCTTTGCATATTCCCTGTTTCAAAACCTCCAAAGTCTCCCATTGCCTCCACAGTTAAATTTGGACCCCAGAGCCTGACACCTACATCTGTGACTACACTGGTTTCTGTCTTCCTTTAAAGCCTCATTTCCAATCATTGTCACCCCACACTAGATATAGCGTCCTTCCCCAAACAGGAAGTGCCCTTTCCTATCCTGGGCCTCTTCCCACAGTGGTCTCTTACCAGTTGGACCAACTCCTACCGAAGCTTCAAGGTTCAGTGAAAATGTCATTCCCTGCCCACTTTTCTCCTCTGGGTTCCTAAGGCACATTAGACATACTTTTGGGACAGCCCATATGAGGAAGTTAGCTTGGAGCATAGACCCCAGCTCTAAACCCAGCTTCCAGGGCACTGCTTAGTAACAATTGGTATCTATATTTTGAACAGTCAGACTATTCACATTACTCAAAACTCAAGAGGGATGATAGGGAATTCTGTGAAAAGTTTTCTTCCCACTCCTGGCCTCTAACAGCCAACACCGCTCCTTCTCCAGGGATATTTTATGTACACACAAGCAAATAATGTAATTTGCTTTGTTAAATGAATAAAGGAACAAATAGTAAAAACCTGGAAATAATCCAAATCTTCAAAATCCGAGGCTGGCTAAGTAAGCCATTATACAACAACATTATAAACTAACCTTCAGTCATTAAAATGATTGTAAGGCAGACTCTGTAGTATATATGTTAAAAGCAAAATATAAAGCAGTCCCTGCTTTATATATCCATTGATTGCACTTTGTAAAAATGTGTTCTCTTCAGTGTTAACATGAAAGGCCTGAGAGAGAAATGATTGCTGCTTTAAGGGGAGGGATTCTGGGTTTTCCTTTGTGTAAAATTGTTTGAATTTGAAAAGAAAAAGGGTGGATTATTGTGAACCTGCATGATGAAGAAGTGTGATTCATGATGGGACTCATTCATTCAGTAATTCATTCCACGAACATTGAATGCTTGCTTTGTCAAAAGGAAGAAGGCAAAAATAATGCTAAGCTTTTCAGGATGAACACTGAATAGGCAATGGAGGCCTAAGAAGCTCTGATGGAGAGGGGTGGGGAATGTGATGAGCTCATTTTAAGACTTGATTCTGAGTTAGGTTTCTTCACCACGAGGAGCTGTGTAGCAGATGATAGGATACAGGTGCGAGAGCTGAGCAGGAGGGTCAGGGCTAGTGCTTGCCCACTGTGCACATGTGGTAAGGAAGCCAGATGTGGGCTGGAACTCACCCAGGGAGAAGGTAAACAAGGAAGGGAGAAGATAGGTTATGTAAAGCTGGTGAGAAGTCTTTCTGTAACTGTCTCTGAACCAGGGTCAATGGCACCAAGGTAGCAGTGGTAGTATCTGTCACTGAGTGTTGAAGGGTCTCATAGTTCAGGCAGAAACTCCTAATCCCAGCCTCTGGCACCCCAAGCCTCATGCACTCATGGCCTGTGTCTGGTTTTAGTCACCTGTGAAGGCCTGGTGGACTAAGGGGGCTTCAACTGGCTTAGAAACATATAGGAACCCTTAAGTGAGAGACTGTCATAAAGGGTTTAAAAGATTTACTTGTACAGGAGATTAAAAATGGCAGTGAAGTAAGTGGATGCTGCACAAACACGTTCCCAGGACCAAACTGGAATTACAACTGAAACACAGAAAAACTTCCTAAATAATCAACTGAAGACTCACTGGAGAGAACCATGATAACCAAGGACAGAAAGTGGAGATTGCATAGAGACTGGTAGGAGGGGCAGAGGTGCGAAAGGGCTGGCAGACTCCCACAGACAGCAACTGAAGTTCTGGAGAGATATCTCAGCTGTGGGGGGTTGTCACTGAGAACTCTGAGGTCTAATCCCCAAGCTGGGCCCTCAAACAGAGACCACCAGAACTTAAAGGAACCCATAACATTTGGCTGACAAAAGCAGCAGGTTTGCTATCTGCCAGGGAGAGATGGCTGTAGATGCAGGCACCCGTGTAAAGAGCCAATACACAAAATTCCCTGTGGAACCACTCACCTTGTGCTCCAGCAGACAGAGGGCAGAGTGCACTGGAGCTGTGTGAGCAGAAGCCAGGGTTAGGGGCTCTGGGGTTTGAGCTCAGAAGGCAGACACACTGGTTTCCTGTGCTAAGTCATTCCCTCATGGTGAGGAGGACATCTTTCTCACGCAGACAATTGCTATCCAGGCAGTTTTGCCTGGGGTGAAGATAGTTGACCCACCCTATTGGAAAAACACCTTGACCCATGGTGCAGAGCTTCTGAGGCCCATTTAGCGACTGAGAATAACAATCAGCCTTGAGGCAGAAGCAATATCCCCACCCTGTTGAAAAAAACTCATAGCACACTGATGGACAATTGTCTGAGGGCTACTCAAGACTGAATCCAATCAGGCTGCAGGCAGATGTGGTCTCTGGACATTTTGAAACTTTGCCTGACCTAATGAGTCAGAATCAGCATTTGACACTGTCCTTCACTAGAGATTGAGAGGCATAGCAGATCTGCCTAGTACATAGTCACAAACCCAAACAGGCACCAAAATGGGGAGACAAAGACACAACACGCAAATGAAAGAACAAAAGAATTCACCAGAAGAAGAGATAAATGAAATGGAGATAAGAAATTTATCTGATATAGAGTTCAGAATAATGATGGTAAAGATACTCAACAGCATGAGAAAAGATATAGTAACTATGAAAACAGAAATAAAGAATGGCATAGCACAAATATAGAACACATTGGAAGAAATACACAGCAGATTAGGGGAAGTTGAGGATCGGATCAGTGAATTAGAAGACAGGGTAGAAAAAAATCACTCAATCAGAGAACCAAAAAGAAAAAAACAATTAAAAAACAAGAGGACAGCTTAAGGGAGCTAAGGGACAACATGAAACATAACAATATTCATATAGTAAGTGTGCCAGAAGAGGCAGAAAGGGAGGAAGGGATAGAGAATGTGTTTGAAAAAAAATGGCAGGAACCATCCCTAACATGTGAAGGAAAAAGTCACACAAGTTCAGGAGGCACAGAGTCCCAAGCAAGAAGAATCAAAACAGGCTCATACCCAGGCACATCATAAATGAAATGCCAAAAATTAAAGAAAAAGAAAGAATCTTAAAGGCAGCAAGACAAAAAGCAAACTATTACCTACAAAAGAGCTCCAATAAGGATGACACTGATTTCTTATCAGAAACTCTACAGGCCATAAAAAAATGGCATGAAGTACTCAAGGTAATGGAAAGCAAGGATCTGAAACCAAGATTACTATATCCAGCAAGGCTATCATTCAAAATAGATGGTGAAATAAGGAGCTTCCTGGACAAAAAAAGGCTAAAGGAGTATATCACCACCAAGCCAACATTATAAGAAATGCTAAAGGTACTACCGTAATGAGAAGAAGAAATAGAGAGAGAAACCTAGCCATATAGAATTAAAGTGGCAATAAATAAGTACTTATCAATAATAACGTTAAATGTAAATAGATTAAATGCTCCAATCAAAAGGCACAGGGTAGCTGAATGGATACAAAAACATGACCCAACCATATGCTGTCTACAAGAGACCCACCTCAGAACAAAAGACTCACACAGGATGAGAGTGAAGGGATGGAAAAAAATTTTCCATGCAAATGGAAAAGAAAAAAAGCTGGGGTAGCAATATTCATATCTGACAAAATAGATTTCAAAATGAAGTCCATAATAAGGGAAAACAAAGGTCACTACTAATACTAAAGGGATTGATCCAACAAGAGGATATAACCATGGTAACCATATATGCACCCAATATAGGATCACCTAAATATATTAAAAAACTTCTGTAGGACTTTAAGGGAGAGAGCGACAACAATATAGTCATAGTCTAGGACTTTAGCACCCTGCTGACTTTACTGGATAGATCTTCCAGATGAAGAATTAACAAGGATACAGTGCCTCTAAATGATACACTGGATCAGATGGATTTAATTGACATTTATAGATCATTTCACCCCAAAGCTTCAGAATATACATTCTTCTCAAGTGCACATGGGTCATTCACAAAGATAGACCACATGTTAGGACACAAAACAAGTCTCTAGAAGTTCAAGAAGATTGAAATCATGTCAAGCATCTTCTCAGATCACAGTGGAATAAAATTAGAAATCAACTACAGCAAAAACACCCCAGAAAACATTCAAACACATGGAGGACACATAGTATGTTACTAAACATACTATAAGTGAATGGTTTACCAACAAGATCAAGAAAAAAATTTAAAAAAAAACTTCCTGGAAACAAAAGAAAATGAACACACAACGACACAAAATCTCTGGAAAATAGCAAAAGCAGTCCTGAGAGGGAAGTTCATAGTATTACAGGCCTACCTCAAAACAACAACAACAACAACAAAAACAAGTAAAGTTAATAACAAACTATTTATCCTACAACTTAAACAATTAGAAAGAGAACAACAAGAACAGCCCAGAGTAAGTAGAAAGAAGTTAATAGTAAAGATTAGAGCATACAAAAACCATACAAAAAATAAATGTAACCAAGAGCTGGGTCTTTCAAAGGATAAACAAGATTGATGAACTGTTAGCCAGACTCATCAAGAAACAAAGAGAGAGGACCCAAATAAAATCAGAAATGAAAGTAGAGAAGTAACCACTGACACCACAGGCATACAAAGGATTTTAAGAAAATACTATGAACAACTACATGCTAGCAAGCTGGACAGTGTGGATGAAATGGACAAATTCCTGGAAAAATACAATTTCCCAGAACTGAATCAGGAAGAATCAGAAAACCTGAATAGGCCAATAATAACTAATGAAATAGAAGCAGTAATAATAATAATAATAAAACTCCCAGCAAACAAAAGCCTGGGTCCGGATGGCTTCACAGGGGAGTTTTACCAAACATTCAAAGAAGAAGTAACATCTATACTCCTCAAACTTTTTTTAAAAATCCAAGAGGAAGGAACACTTTCAAGTTCTCTTTATGAGGCCAGCATTATCCTAATTCCAAAAACAGATAGACACTGCAAAGAAAGAATTACAGGCCAATATCCCTAATGAACATAGATGCTAAAATTCTCAGCAAGGCTGGACGGAAGATGGCAACCAGTAGGAAGGTAGGGAGGGAGAGAGTGTGAGAGAGTGAGCGAGCGATAGAGGAGTGTGTGGACGTGTGTGGTGTGTGTGTGTGTATATGCTAGGGACAGTTAGATTCTGCAGGTCTTCCAAGGAGCTGCCAAACTGGGCAGTCTTAGACGGCGGAGCCCCACACACAACATGGACACTTCTGGGCAGCCAGTGCGGGCACAAAGACCACACCATCTTGAGAAACAGAGCTGCTTGAAACTAGGATCCTGGCCTCAGCACCACCCAGTCTGGTCTCAGACACAAACCAGGACCCTGCAGCCACCAGGGACAAAGACTGTGACCACAGCTGCAGACCAACAGACAACAAGAATCCAGACACCCCGGCCGCAGATTTCTGTGAGTCAAGGAGCCTACCCCCTCCCCACAGGCTGGCGGGCAACGCCATAGTAACAGATAGACCCGCCCCTCACACGGGCCGCAGTGCCGCTAAAGGAATTTGAGCCTGTGCATGCATGGACACTGGGAATCTGCTCCCCACAACGCAATCGGGTGACCAAACACGAAGCTGATGCAGGGTGGCAGTGCCACCTCACTTTGATTCTGGGCAAGCGCACACGGAAGTCTGTTTTCCGCAGTGCAGGAGCAGACCTCAGGCCAACACAGTGCTATTGTGCAACCCAGTCCCCAAGCTGACCGGGACCCTGATTCTCTGGGCGGGAGGCAGCACTGAGCATCACTGACTTGACTCTGTTTCTTATCGCGTGTGCCTAAGATCCCTGACTCCCAGTGCACTCCCACTAAGAGCCAGTGTCTCCAATTCTTGGTGCATGCGCACACAAGGACCCTGATTCTCAGCGAGAGGCCGCACGAAGCAACAGAGACTCTGATACTTGGGGAACTCTGACTCCTGGCACGCGCTAAGGGACTCTGATTTTTGGCACACACCAACAGTGCGGTGTAGGCGGGGTTCCTGATTCTAGGTGCACGCACAAGACCACACTGAGTGCTTGTAACACTGACCCTGGGCGAGCCTGGTTCCAACCAACCCATGGCAGCCACACGTCTTAGTGTCGGAGCACTTCAGTGACACTCGGGTGGTGCGAAGCTCCCACTGCACACGGCCCAGGCCCACACAACTCGACATTTGAACCTTCTGGTGATAGTCAGAATGGGGAGATGACACAATCCCCAGAGAAAAAAAATGAGGAGTCACCAAGAAAGGAAATTAGTGAAATTGAAGCATGCAACATGACTGAAAAAGAATTCAGAGTAATGGTCGTGCAAGTCATACAGCAGATGGATGAGAAAATCAACAACCTATGCAAGAATCAGAAAGAAATGAAAGTGATATATATCTACAATCAAAAACACCATGGAAAGTTTCAACAGTAGACTAGAAGAAGCAGAGGACCAAATTAGTGAGTTAGAAGATAAGGTAGAGAAACAAGCTCAATCTGAACAGCAACTGGAGAGAAAAATTAAAAAGCAGGAGGAGAGCCTAAAGGAGCTTTGGGACAACATGAAACAAAGTAACATATGTTTAATAGGGCTGCCAGAAGGACAAGAAGAGCAGCAAGGAATAGAAAATCTATTTGAAGAAATAATGACAGAAAACTTCCTAGATATGGGGAAGAAAAAAGTTACATAAGTACAGAGAGTCCCAAGCAAGATCAATCCCAAAAGACCCACACCAAGACACGTCACAATTTCAACGACAAATATTAACAACAAAGAGAGAATCTTAAAGGCTGCAAGAGAGAGACAGAGAGTTACCTACAAAGAATCCCCCATCAGATTATCAAATGATTTCTCAACAGAAACACATCAAGCTAGAAGGGAATGGAAGGAGGTATACAAAGTGTTGCGAAGCAAAGGACTGAATCCAAGAATACTCTATCCAAAAGACTATCAATCAAAATTGAAGGGGACAACAGGAAGTTAGTAGACAAAAAAAAAAAAAAAGGCTAAGGGAGTTTATCACCACCAAACCAACAATGCAAGAAATGCTAAAGGGAATGCTGTAAAAAGAAAAAAGAAAAAAGTAAGAAGGAACACAGGCACAAAAATAGAAATGACTACAAACAAGTACCTTCCAGTAATAACTTTAAATGTAAACGGACTAAATGGATAAAAACACGACCCATATATATGCTGTCTACAAGAGACCCACCTCAAAACAAGGGACTCACACAGACTGAAAGTGAAGGGATGAAAAAATACCTTTCAGGCAAATGGAAATGAAAAAAAAAAGCTGGGGTAGCAATACTTATATCAGACAAAATAGACCTCAAAGTGAAGGCCATAACAAGAGATAAGGAAGGCCACTTCATAATACTAAAAGGATCAATACAACAACAGGATATAACCCTGATAAACATATATGCACCCAATGCAGGAGCACCCAAATACATAACAAAACTCCTGGAAGATATCAAAGGAGAGTTCAACAACAATACAATCATAGTAGGGGACTTTCATACACCACTGACATCACTGGATAAATCCTCTAGACAAAAAATCAGCAAAGATACAGCAATCCTAAATGACTCACCAGATCAGTTGGACTTAACTGACATCTTCAGAACATTTCACCCCAAAGCCACGGAATATACATTCTTCTCAAGTGCACATGGGACGTTTTCAGAAATAGACCACATATTGGGTCACAAGCAAAGTCTCCCCCAAATTCAAGAAGATTGAAATCATGCCAAGCATCTTCTCAGACCACAATGGCATAAAATTAGAAATGAACTACAATAAAAACAATCCAAAAAACTCAAACACTTGGAAGCTGAATAGCATGCTATTAAATAATGATTGGATTACCAAGGAGGTCAAAGAAGAAATTTAAAACATTCTGGAAACTAATGACAATAAAAACACAACAATCAAAAATCTATGGAACACAATGAAAGCAATCCTGAGAGGGAAGTTTATAGCTCTACAGGCCTACATCAAAAAAGTAGAAAAAATGGTAGTAAATCATCTAACTCTACAACTCAAAGAATTAGAAAGAGAGCAACAAGAAAAGCCCAGAGTGAACAGAAGGAAGGAGATAATAAAGATCAGAGCAGAAATAAATGACATAGAGACAAAAACAAAACAAAAAACAATACAAACAAACAATACAAAAGATCAATGAAACCAAGAGCTAGTTCTTTGAAAGGATAAACAAGATTGATGAACCTCTAGCCAGGCTCATGAAGAAGCAAAGAGAGAGGACTCAAATAAACAAAATCAGAAATGAGAGAGGTGAAATAACAACAGACCACGCAGAAATACAAAGGATTGTTAAAAAAAATACTATGAACAACTCTACTCCAACAAACTAGACAACCTGGAGGAAATGGACATATTCCTAGAAAAATACAACCTCCTAAAACTCAATCAGGAAGATTCTAAAAATCTCAATAGGCCGATAACTATTGAGGAAATTGAAGCAGTCATCAAAAAGCTTCCAGCAAACAAAAGCCCGGGGCCAGACAGCTTCACAGGGGAGTTATACCAAACACTCAAGGAAGAACTAAAACCTATCCTCCTCAGACTATTCCAAAAAATTCAAGAGGAAGGCACACTTCCAAACTCTATGAAGCCAGAATTATCCTAATACCAAAACTAGATAAAGACAACACAATGAAAGAGAATTATAGGCCAATATCCCTGATGAACATAGATGCCAAAATCTTCAACAAAATTCTAGCAAACCGGATCCAGCAATACATCAGAAAGATCATACA